>NC_133372.1:38034311-38170738 GCF_049309525.1 Garra rufa
AATCTCATGCGTCCCTCTTCCTCATCTCCGTCTTTATCAATTCTCTCTTTCCATGCGCCAAAGGAGATAGTTATCTCTCCTCCTATAGAGCCGTCTCCGATTAATACTCGTGCTTTGAATAAGCCACAGCAGAGAGGAGAGACACAGATAACAGGAGTTTTTCAAATCCCAAACGAAATTTGCAATTCAGAACTAAGAAAAAAAAGGGGGGAGATCCAGAATGATGGAAAGCATCTCAAAGGAGGAAGCGTGTGAATGACAAAGACTTGCTGACTTAATTTGTTCAGTGTCTCAGATAAGCCTCATTTGTAGCGATGCATGCTGGGAAAAAAGGCAGTGACGCATGGATAAAATCTGCCCTTAATAATGGCTATGAAACAGGTAGATGACACGAGGAAGACTCATCTAAAAGATAACGACACTCACTCTGGCTCCGAGATGAAATGAGGCACGGAGACTTTCAAATCTGAGAAACAAAACTAAATTCTGGTGAAAACAGCTTACAGTATACAGCAGCTCTTGTACAAGATCTGGTAGTATTCACACATACTACTGAAGTGAACATGTTCATTATTGTTTCAGACTACTACTATTTTTAGTTTCGTAAATTTAATACAGTTGAGGTCAAAAGTTTACATACACCTTGCAGAAATCTGCTAAATGTTAATAAGAGGGATCATACAAAATGCATGTTATTGTTTTACTTATTACTGACCTGAATAAGATATTTCATATAAAAGACATTTACATACAGTCTACAAGAGAAAATAATAGTTGAATTTATAAAAATGACGCCGTTCAAAAGTTGACATACTCTTGATTCTTTATAGTGTGTTGTTACCTGAATGATTCACAGCTGTGTTTTTTGTTTAGTGATAGTCGTTCATGAATCCCTTGTTTGCTCTAAACAGTTCAACTGCCTGCTGTTCTTCAGAAAAACCTTCGAGTCCTACAAATTCTTTGGTTTTTCAGCATTATTGTGTGTTTGAACTCTTTCCAACAATGGCTGTATGATTTTGAGATCCATCTTTTCACACGGAGGGACTCATATGCAACTATAAGAAAAAGTTAAATTGTGCACTGATGCTTCAGAAGGAAGCGCAATGCATTAAGAGCTGGGGGTGAAAACTTTCGAACAGAATAAAGATGTGTACATTTTTCTTATTTTGCCTAAATATTATACTTTTTCATTTAGTATTCCTCTTCAGAAGCTACAGAAGATACTTACATGTTTCCCAGAAAAGAAAATATGTGGGACCTGAAGGATTTTTTGGAAGAACAGCAGGCGGTTTAACTGTTCAGAACAAACAAGGGACTCATGAACAACTATCACTGAACAAAAAACACAGCTTATTCAGATAACAACACAGTATTAAGAGTCAAGTGCATGTAAACTTTTAAACAGGGTCATTTTTATTAACTCAACCATTATTTTCTCTATATGTATGTGTCTATATGACTATATGTAAACTTTTTTTTATGTTTTATGCGTCTTATTCAGGTCAGTGCTAAACTAAATAACATGCATTTTGTATGATCCCTCTTATTTTGGTAAAATAATTAACATTTTGCAGATTCTACAAGGTGTATGTAAACTTTTGACCTCAACTGCACATACTGAAAAGAAGAAGTTTGAAATAAATGAAGAAAAATGTAATAATGCAACTAAATGGAGAGAACTGGAGCCAAAAAAAAAAGCTTTATTCTTTAGGTATTCATAAAAGGCTTCAAACATTAAAACATTTCTTTATCTCCAAAGAAACATTAAAAAATTAAAGAAGACTACAGAATGAAAAAATGGGACCATGTTGTTGAACACAAGAAACTTGATTTTGAATACATAATCCTGCGATCTATTTGAACAGTATACTTTGTGCATCCATTGTCTATTGATAAAACAACCATGCATTCCAAATCAATAAACTCAGCACAGCTGAACATGGATCTGTATTTGTACCAGTGTTTTGGGTATTTTTTTAAGTCGTCTTCAGCTAATACAGCGATTCTTGTAGAATGTTTTCCCTGGCCAGCCTCCTCATGAGACTCTGAGGTAATAAAGACTGCTCTGAAACGGCTGAGTATCACGGCACTTTTGTAATTATGGAGGAAATCAAACTTTCCCCTGCTCTCGGTGGACTCTGCTGGGAGAGAAAAAATCCTGTGCAAACTCTAAAGTAATATAAGGGTGCATCTGGAAGGAAATTTAGGTTGAGGCCTCTTATAATGTCCCAGCACGCCTTCATTTAAAAGGAGACCACAGTGTGTAATGTGCAATAATTCCCAAATGGCCCTTGGTTTAAAATTCAACAGCTAATGCATTTAAAAAGAGGGAAAGCCACAATTTTACCTTCATTAAACTGGCAGAGCGGAGTGAACAAATCTTTTGCTGCTGCCTGCATCCATTTAATGCCATTTTTTTGTCAGTTCAAAACATGTTTTGCTCACAATCACTTGCTGACATGATGTAGCTTTGTATTTAAGTGAATGAAACTGATCCAAGGTCAGTAAATAATTGCACCGGTCTGTGAGAATGAATGCAATTCACCTTCAATCACTGACACTGAACAGCCATGAGATTTGTCAGCGAAATTCACTCGTAGTTGAAAACGCAGCACAAATAACACGTGGCATCAGTCGAGGAAACAGATGGGCTGCGGCACACCTCTTTAAGGCTTTCATCTCTGCGTTATCCTTTTACACCTCCACACAGCTATAGTATAGATCGTCCTTGACGACAGCATAAATCAAGCATCGCACTGTAAGCCTGGGTTATGTGCCAGCAAACGCATAAACTTAATTAACTTGAACCTTACAAGGTGTGCGTGCGCACAGAACTGTAATGAAAACTTAATGCAAGACCAGAATTAGCCAGACGAACAGGTGAAACAGATGTGAACTGCAATAAAAAGACGAAGGATGGAGAAATGAGGATGGTGGAAGTGTCAAAGGGGTACAGAAAAACTGTTAAAGATCTTTTATAGAGACATAGCTCAACAATGGACCTTAGATCTGACTATGTGAGGTCACAAGCAATTAGAGTAGAATAAAGCCACAAGAAGCTGTGTGTTACAGTGATTTTATCATAGTTAAAGGAATAGTTCACTCAACATGATATAATTTATTCACTCTCATGCTTTTTCAAACCTGCAGAACTTTATTTCATGAAAGAGAAAAGGTGATACAAACATACTAAATGGTATAGAATGAAATGACGAAATAAAACAACAAAATAAAAAAATTAAAATTACATAAAATACTAAAATAAAATAACAAAATGAAATGACAAAATTACATAAAATGACAAAATAAAATAAAATGGCATAAAATAAAATTACATTAAATGACAAAGTAAAATGACAAATAAAATGACAAAATGACATAAAAATAAAATGACCTAAAATAATAAAATAAAATGACAAACAATAATAAAATAAAATGACAAAAAAATAAAATAAAATAAAAAAATACTAATATAAAATGACAAAGTAAAATATAATACTAAAATAAAATGACAAAAATGAAAAATGACATAAAATGACGTAAAATAAAATAAATGATAATGAAATAAAATAAAATGACATTAAAAATAACATAAAATGACAAATAAAATGAAATAAAATGGCAAAAAATAAAATGAGAAAATAAAACAGAATAATAAAATAAAATGACAAAAGGGCATAAGATTAAATGACAAAATAAAATATAATAAAATAAAATGACAAAATAAAATAGCATAAAATAAAATGACATTAAATGTGATAAAATGATAAAAAAGTTATAAAATAAAATGACAAAATAATAAAATGACAAATAAAATGACATAAAATCATGTAAAATAAAATTATAAAAATGTATAAAGTAAAATGACAAAATAATAAAATAAAATGACAACTAAAATAAAATGACTAAATAAAATGATAAAATATAATGAAATAAAATAAAATTACATAAAATAAGAAAACAAAATTACATAAAACGACAAAAAATAAAATGACAAAATAAAACAGAACAATAAAATAACATGACAAAACAAAAAAAATAAAATGACAAAATAAAACGACAAAAAAGATAAAATAATAAAATAAAATGACAAATAAAATGACAAAATGTAATGAAATAAAATAGCATAAAATAATAAAATAAAATGACAGAATAAAACAGAACGCTATAAAATGATCAAATAAAATGTCAAAATTACATAAAAAAATTACAAAATAAAATTAAATAAAATAAAAAAATGGTAAAAAAAATTAAATTATATAAAATAATAATATATAATATAATTTTATATTATATTATATTATATTACATTCTATTATAATAAAATAACAACATAAAAATAAAATGACATAATAAAACAAAACCAAAATAAAAAAATTTAATTAAATATCCAAAAAAGGCAATAACTTATTACCATCCTGACAACCTGTCTAAAAAATAATAGTTAAAAAATTAAAAATAGTTGTGGTGAGGGAGGAGATTTGGAATGGATAACCAGTGGAATATAAAAGGTGATTTTTGTTGGTGAATATTCAAAACCGGTCTTTTCAACATAATGAAAAAGAAAGCTGTTAAGCTTCAAACAGGACACAAAAGCACCATAAAGGAGGCAAATAAGGCCAGGAACATGTATTAATAAAGTAAATAGAGTCAATTTCGAATTCATGTTGCCATTAATTTCCCTTAATGGTCTAACAAACAACTTTGACTACTTTTATTGCAGTGTTTTCGACCTTGATTACTTTGGCCTATTGTATAAACAGGAATATGATGAAAAACACCAGTGTTCAATAAATTATTACATGTATTAGGAATATTAATCTAAAAAACAATTCCTCTGCTAAGCGAGTTCATTAGCTGAACGGTTTATAGCAAGCAAATAGCCATAATAATACAGAATTTGACTGATATGCAGTCTGCATCACAGCTTTGAATGTGGCTTATAGAGTCAGATTACAGAGCCGGAGATCTGTTTCATAAAAATGCAATCACCCAAACTCTGCCTATAGATATTTATACAAAAAAAAGATTATTCTTCCTGAGCTTCAAACCAAGTCAATTACAGCGCTGCTTTGCTCATTTCTATTGCTTCAATTTGCTCAGTGAAAATCATGGCCGTCGCAGGAAAACATTTCATTACAGTAATGATGGCACGATTCATCAAGCCCTCAACATGATCCATCACCGTATTATAAAAAAGCCATCTGATTTCATTGCAGAATATCCACCAGTTCATGGCTAACAGCTATGATAAAATGCAACAAGAAAAAAATGTCAGGAAAGGACAAATAACTGAGGGAGACAAAAGAAAAGCTGGGCGATTTGCTCAAGGTCATGGGATTCAGGGGGATGGACTCTCTAAGGAAGGACAACAAAAGACAGGGCGGGAGGAAGTCAACTGCTTCTTGCTGAGCTGACATTTTCGATTAAGTCTTTCATGGAGAAACGTCTAAACAGAAGCGCTTCCGCATGACAGTTTCATAGTTATTCATAGCACGACTGTGTGTTACATTTATCTCTATTATTCGTGCGCTGGGTCATTAATTTAAGACATTATCTACAGCGTTGTGTTGGAAAATAAGCGTTTGTCCTCTGTAATCTCAGTTTGTCCTTTCAGGATGACTTCCGCTGCATTTGACACACACCATCGGCCGGCGGTTTTGTCCTCCTGTGGATCATAGGGGAGCGCATGAGCCATGGAGATTAGCCCTCCACGCTCAATAGCCCTCAACTGCAATGTTAAAGTACTTCCAGGTCATTTCAGCAGTTCAAACGGATCGTCTGTAGTTTCTCATGCAATGACTGGCACACTCGGCATGGTTAAGTTTCATTACATTCAACGGATAAAAGAACATGAGTACTTTAACGCTTCATATGGCTCCTAAGAGCTAAATGAGATTTTATGGAAAGTGTTGATAATACTGTTCAACCTAGAGAGCAAAGTGATCAGGCCTACATAATGCTGAAATAAATATAATGCTAAATAAGATTGTGACACAGAATTTATTCAAGCCTGGAGAAGTACAATTGACTGAAACATTGCAAAAAAATAATTTTAAAACAATATAAAATAAAAAACAATTCCAGCAAACTATTTGCATCGTCACAACTATTTTTTAGAACTGATCAATCAATGTCCCCCAACCTCAAGCGAAACATTGCAGATAAAATTGAGATATGATGCAAATTTGAGTAATGTGCGTGAGGTTTTTTTTTTTTTTGTGCATTTTTCTTCTTTTTCTTACATTTCATCCCCTCTTAAGTCTATGGCAGACTATAAAACCGTTTGCGGGAAAGTTATGAAATTTGGTAAACTGATAGAGGACAGTCTCAACATTAACTATAGTAAGTTTGGAGTCTCTAACTCAAACTCTTTAGCGCCACCACTTGTCTAAATTGTGAACTGTAAGGTCTAGATGGAAAATACTTGGCTCATGAGTCGAATGAACACCCCAATTTAAAAAAAAATTGGAAGGTTTCATTTTTTTTGCAATTTTTAACCTACTTTTTTGAACTCCTCCTAGATGGATTGTCTGATTTTCACCATGATCTTCAAACCATGCTGGCAAAAAGTTATGAAATTCAAGTTGATTAGTCAAACCGCTCTCGAATGATTTGTTAATGAATTATACGAAGAGCACGCAAAAACGGATGTAAGGCTACATCTTTACAATGGTTTGGTATACTGAGACCAAACTTGGTGTGTGTGTTATAACAAAAATGACCTGAGGCTACCTGCAGTGCCACTTAGTGGTCAGGAGATGTGAAAAATGGCTATTTTTGCTGATAACTTCTGAATGCATTGGCCAAAAATGACAAAACTGGTCTCTTTACTGCCGTACTGTCAAAATTCGTAAAAGAAATTACAGTTTTTGAGGAAAACATTTCAGGATTTTTCTCCATATATTGATCCAAATTGCAGATTCAATGCAGCTTTATACGATCCCAGCCAAAGAATAAGTGTCTTATTTAGCAAATGATCGGCCATTTAAAAAAACATCCAGAATTGTTGTTTTACCTTTGTTTTGTAAAGGGCATTTGACTTTATTTGCATGTTCTGTATTGGTAAACACCTACGTCACAACTTTTTGTGAATTCGTGCTGGTGAAAAATAAGCATTTGTGGTTAAAAAGTATATAAACTTTTATTGTTTCAAGAAAATTACCTATCATTTCGCTATTTTAGACCCTTATTCTTTGGCTGGAATCAAGTCCTTTGAAGCTGCACTGAAACTACAATTTGGACCTTCAACCCATTGGTCGCCACTGAAGTCCACTATTTGGACAAAAATCCTAAAACATTTTCCTCAAAAACCTTACTTTCTTTGCAACTGAGACAAAGGACACAAACATCTTGGATGACATGGGGGTGAGTAAATTATTAGGACATTTATTTCATTGTGAACGTCTCCTTTAATACATACTGCTGCTGGACAAATAGCATATAACCTGTAGCAGGTATACAGGTGGAGCTAGGGAGGTAGAGGGTTTTAAAGGAACTCTGAAAGTGTGCTGTGAACTTCTCTAGTGGAATTTAAATGTAAGCAGCAAGCTCTTTGGCTGCATTTGCAACATGAACCCATCAGCTTGTGCTACCATTTTAACACTGTGGATATTACCAGTTTGTATTAAGGACCCAGCCTGCACCATAGACTTTTATAACAGAACCTGGCATGTAAAAAACAAACAAGAAATTTATGTAAAATTCTTATCTGTTGCAGCATTCTAGATTTGATCTTCTCCACTGGTATCATCTTCACTTAAAGAATGCAACATATCATTGTGAATCATGCCTCTTATGTCCCTTTTTTATTGTTATCTGTTTTGAGACCAGATGGCACCTGCAATTCCCACGCTTCCACTTTTCAAGTTATGAGAAACCTCCAGCACTCTTGCTCGGCAACAAACATTAACACAGCAAGAGTACAGAGCAATAAAGTCACAAATTAATATTCACAATATGTTTCAATTAACACTATTACTTTATTTCTCATTATGGCAAATGTGGAAGTGATGAGATAAATGATGAGATAAATAACTTGAAGTAGCATCTTCCCACACAGACAGCTATTTTTCTGAAATGAATCAGTAAGATTTGGGCGGAAGGTCAGGTCAGAGCCACAGATTATAAATTATAGTGGGCCGAGGTTGACAGAGTGGCACAGAACGGCGGTGTGAGTCAGTGCCGCGCATGTCAGTTTGAGGAAATGGTTAAGCAAAAAACCTTCATCAAAGCAAAACAACTAAATGCTAGTCTACACAATCAGACAGGCATCCTGCTGCATTGCATCTCGCTGTTTCATCAGCATCTGGTAACATGAGCTCTGCCTTTGTTTAGTTAGGAGTGGATCAGTTTTGAAAAATGTGACTGCCTGAATTAAAATGTGATCATTTTTTATATATATATATTTTAAAATATAACGCTTCAGTCAAAAACAGCATATGATCAAGCTTGAATGGTAATTTACAGTACTACACAACTAACAAGATTATGTAATCCAGTTAAAATATGAAATAATTCAGCATTATATAATAATCTTTCTCTATTCTTATTAGTATTCTTACATATAGTCATATTGTACGTAATGTATAACATTAAAATTATTTGTATAAACAAGTCTCTTCTGCTCACCAGACCTGCATTTATTTGATCCAAAAAACATTAAAAACAGTAATATTGTGAAATATTTTTACTATTTAAAATAACTGCTTTCTATTTGAAAATATTTAAAAATGTAATTTATTCCTGTTATCAAAGCTAAATTTTCAGCATCATTACTCACGTGTTCAATGTCACATGATCCATCAGAAATCATTCTAATATGCGGATTTATTAATATATTACATATTATCAATATTTAAAACAGTTGAGTATATTTTTTCAAGATTCCTTGATGAATAGAAAGATCAGCATTTATCTGAAATAAAAAGCTTTTGTAACATTATACACTATTACATTCGAAAGCTTGCAGTCAATATATATTTTTTGCTTGATTTTGGGAAAGAAATTATAGGTTGGTTTATTAAGGTTGGTTGAAAGTTATCAAAAGTGATTATAAAGACATTTATGTTACAATAAATTACTATTTAAGATAAATGCTGTTTTTCTGAACTTTCAATTCATCAAAGAAACAAAAAAAAATTCTACTCAGCTGTTTTCAACATAATAATAATAATAATAATAATAATAATAATAATAATAATAATAATAATAAATGTTTTGTAGCAGCAAATCAGAAGATTATAATGATTTCTGAAAGATCATGTAACTATTTAATGAGTATTCAGCTTTGAAATCACAGGAATAAATTACATTTTTAAATATATTAAAATAGAACAGTCAAAATTTTACTGTTTTTGCAGTACTTTGAATCAAATAAATGCAGGCTTGGTGAGTAGAAGAGACATCTTTTAAAAACATTAAAAATCTTACTGTTCAAAAACTTTTGACTGGTAGTGTATGAGTGAGATGCAGCACTTAATTCCTTTCTTGCATTATATAAAACGTGTTTTAAAAAAAACAATGGGTCAGGGGGCATGATTATGTGTTTTAAATGCAAAAAAAAAATTATATTTGACAGTTTACTTAATTGACCATCCTTTAATTTGGGCTACTCATTCTAACCTTTCAAGGTAACATCTTCAATGAGCTTCTTCCCATATTATTCACTCTAATCCAGATGAACGCAGGCCACATTTGAGAGCAAAAACAAGCTAATTTGCTCATGCAAGTGGAGATGGCCTTCAGATTGTAAAAACAAGGCGAGGCAGAAGTGCTACGCATGTTAGATCAATAGCACTGGTCGTCCGTAAATGCTTTCCAGTGCAGTAATTGGTATATGATTACATGCGTTCAGCCGTGCTCAGATCTGCAGTGACAGGTGCCTATTGGAGATGAAAAGAAATGAAGAATGAAGGAGGGGTAAACTGAAGGGGTAAGGACCAACGAGAGGCATCTCATTAAGCACTGATAGCACTCGATGAGTGTGAAATTGCGTTTTGCGAGGTGTCGGGGTGTGTTATCGCACTGATCTAATAACGACTCAGTGGAGACTGGCACGCTAAAACAACTCTGGCACATCGTAACGACCCGAGTCTGACTCTCAGAGAGAGGACAAAAATGGGGATGATGTATGTTAGCATGGTTTGACAGCACAACGACACGAATAGATGATTGGAGTGGCGCAGGGGCAGTTCTGACAGGGAATAATGCGTCGGCTTATTACTGTCCTGTCGAAGCATAAAAACAAACATGCAAAAGAAAAATAAAGCATGCAAATAAAAGAAGGGACTGATAAAAATGTAACAAATAAATTTAATAAAAAGTAGATAATTCTACTTCTGACAGTGTTTTTCTATCCTGCCAAAACATTAAAAAATATACAGAGTAAGAATTTTGTGCTATAAAAAAACGCTTTTAACTACAACCAAAAGCATCCTTTCAAAAAAATCTACTGAAATGTTTTTACCAAACAAAATCCCCACTCCAAAGTCCACTGAAGCAGACCAGGGAACATGAAATTACCCATAGCTCAATATGAAAAGAGCAATAAATTAGGCAGCACAAATTATTCCACCAAAAAAAAAAAAAAAAAAAAGATTCCATTCTGACTAACCACTCCAATTCCTTTTTTAATAGACACTTCAGCGTGAACAAGCCTCTTGAGTACTGAATTTGCTGAAGCAGACAGTTGACCTGCACGTTTCTACGTCAGGTCATTTGGATACACAAAAATAGCTAACAATCCTACAGTCTAAAAAACATTGTATTATTCTAGAGATAGTTCATCCAAAAATGAAAAGTCATGGTTTACTCACCCTCATGTTGTTCCAAACCTGTATAAATGCTGGTAGCCATAAACTTCCATAGTATTTTTTTTTCCACACTATGAAAGTCAGTGACTACCAGCAACTGTTTGGTTACCAAAATTGTTCATAATATCATCCTTTGTGTTCAACAGAAGAAATTAACACATACAGGTTTTAAAGAGGAGTCAATAAGGACAGTATTAGATACACTGTCCCTTTAAATGTCTCAATAAATATAAAAATAAATAAAACAGTTGAGGTTAAAAGTTTACATACACCTTGCAGAATCTGCAAAATGTTAATCATACAAGAGTAATCATACAAAATGCATGCTATTTTTCATTTAGTACTGACCTGAATAAGATATTTTTTTCATATAAAAGACATTTAGTCCGCAAGAGAGAATAATTATTATTATTGTTAATAGTTAGATTTATAAAAAATTACCCCGTTCAAAAGTTTACATACACTTGATTCTTAATACTGTGTTGTTACCTGAATAATACTGTGTTTTTTTGTTTTGTTTTTCGGTTCATGAGTCTCTTGTTTGTGCTGAACAGTTAATCTGCCCACTGTTCTTTAGAAAAATCCTTCAGGTCCCACTAATTATTTGGTTTTTCAGCATTTTTGTGTATTTGAACCCTTTCCAATAAAAGTGTGGGGTGAAAACTTTGAGTGTGAAGATCAGGGTAACTTTAACTTATTTTGTCTTCTGGGAAACATGTAAGAATCTTCTTATTTCTGAAGGGTAGTGCTAAATTAAAAAATATATTATTTAGGCAAAATAAGAAAAATGTACACATCTTCATTCTGTTCAAAAGTTTACACCCCTGGCTCTTAATGCATCATTTTTCCTTCTGAAGCATCATTGAGCGTTTAAACCTTCTGTAATAGCTGCATATGAGTCCCTCAGTTGTCCTCAGTGTGAAAAGATGCATCTCAAAATCATACAGTCATTGTTGGAAAGGGTTCACATACACAAAATGCTGAAAAACCAAAGAATTTGTGGGACCTGAAGGATTATTCAGAAAAACAGCGGGCAGTTTAACTGTTTAGAACAAACAAGGGACTCATGAACAACTATCACTAAACAAACAAAAACACAGCTGTGGATCATTCAGGTAACAACATACTACTACAAGAAACAAGCGTATGTAAACTTTCAGCATTCAGCAATTTTTTTCTCTTGTGGACTATATATATAAACATCTTTTATGTGAAATATCTTATTCAGGTCAGTACCTTTTGTATGATTCCTCTTATTTTGGTCAAACAATTAACATTTTGCATATTCTGCAAGGTGTTTGTAAACTTTTGACCTCAACTTTATTTTAAGAATCATGCAGGATATAAATGTACCACTTCACTCCTTTCTTGTATTATATAAAATGTGTTTACCCTAAAAATACCAAGGTTGCTATATAAACAAACTGTGTGATATCATTCACAAACAGCTGCAATAGCAGACAACTAATGCACAGCACTGAATTCTTGGAAAGGACTTCATTTTTGTCTCTGGAACCATGGGATTCCAACTACAAGCAGGAATGCTGGGAAGTGCTTTTGTGTGTTTGTTGTGTGTTTGGTAGGATAATAAGATTATGTGCGACTCCTGGCAAATCTAACGCCTCAGAAGATAAGACCAATTACTCTCTTGTCTGCAACACCAGACAAAAAAACAAGAATAAGACAGCTTCTGTGGATCTTGCGTGATGATGGGAGGGAAAGTCAATCAACTCGACAATAACTCAGTTTTTTATGGCGAAGGATGTTTGTTGTTTGTTTATGTGGTGGGTGTTGACAAAGCTTCTTAGTACAGCCAAGGTTAAGGGAGTAAAACACTCGGCTGTTTACTTCAAGAGGCTGAAGGAAGAGAGAGAGAGAGAGAGAGAGATAAATGAAAGACTACAAGCCGCTAAGATGATAAAAGTGACACCTGAAGAGACCCAAAGCCACATAATCGCATTAAAACCTTACAACAAACTTAGCCACCCTGTTTGGTATGCTACAGACGGTGGGCTGAGCTGAAGCCAAAAGGGAACAGCGGTGTTTTGGACACTAATACTTTAAAATGAGTAAGCTAACATGTATGTAGACTCCTAAAGCATGTAGCTAAACACAAGAGGCTTAATAATATGCCATTTAAATAACCAATGTTATAACATATCATATCTGTATATTTCCTTATGACACTGAGATGCAAAATGCTTGTATTCAACACAGATTAGTTTTGCTGGTGGTTCTGAGGCCCGAACGAAATCAACAAAGAGCTTCTAAAACTTAATCCCCTACATCTGCGGTGCTCAAACCTGCTCCTGCGGGCCAATGTCCAGCAGAGTTTAGCTTCAACCTGCTCCAACACACCTGCCTGGAGGTTTGTAGTAATCCTGAAGACCTTGATTTGCTGGTTTAGGTGTGTTTAATTAATCTGTAGAACATTCGCCCTCCAGTCGTAGGTTTGGATACCACTGCTTTGCATACAAATATTACATAAAAATCCAAATAAAGTGTTTTCACAACATTAATCGGCTATATTGGTGCCTTTTTTGCTGATTATTACTGCTAAAATGGTCAATTATTGTCATGTTTTGAGCTCATACCAATCGTCGGACTAGGAAAAACATTTGGAGTACTATAGACTGCCAAAAGTTATAACAAATCAAGGGAAGAGTGCAAAAACAGTCTGAGGAAAGAAGTCATTTATGAATGGCCAAATTGAACCAGGATTTCCAGGGCAATAATCTTGACACATTCCTGTTTGTTCTTATCATTTCTGGTCAGGTGGGTGAAATATTAGGCTAATATCTTGATTACTACTTCTCATACATAGATTTACCCACTATTAACTTTAGTTTGTCAAAATATTGTGCCCTTTCGTGCTTACTAAATCCTTCTCTATATGATTTAGCTGCTTCCACATGTTTTTTCCCTGGTTTAGACAGCATGAATTAGTAGAACAATGTCTTCAGTAGTACATTTACCATACAATCCATGCTGGTGTTTACAGCCGAATATCTCCAATAAACTAAATTAAAGAGGTTTAAGTTAAAGTAATAAAATTGCTCTTTATAATTGTTTTATAATAGTATATAAATAATACTATAATAGCAGTAATTATGTAATATATGTAATGCATTTACCTGTAATCTGACATTTAAACTCCTTCAGTCTGTTCGAAATGATTTGTGAAGCCCAAATCATTAAACTCCACCATAGAAAATCTGACAATGACGGTCCTTTTATTTAAAAGTCACATCTATAAATAAACTTGACATTAAAAAAAGGTCTGCCTTGGACAAAGTTTCTTTATTTACTGTTGAATCAGAAAATTCAATGAAATGCAAGTTTCCCTAACAAACCTCCATCTGCCATTAAAAACAGATCGTTTCATGCCATTAGATGAACCAATAATGCTGCGTAGGGCTGGTTGGGATGCTCAAATAAATAGAATGCTTTTATAAAGTGCAACAGTGGGGTTCTAAAAGTATAAAACCCCACTCATTTTCTCCATAGGCAAATTGATTTTTAACGACAGACCTATTGTGAGCCATGAGGTTGTTAAGTCGCTGGTACACGCTTTTTGTCTGATTTTCAAACATTCTTTTGCTTCAAATCAAAGGTTTTAATGTTGTGATTCATCATGTAGCTGATTAGTCTGGTTTGTGGTTTATAACTCTTAAACAAAGACTTTTTATAGGTCCCTATGGGAAAAATGAATTGAAAACATTTCCCGCTGACAAAGGCTTGCTTATGCAATTCCCAACATAAAATACAGAGGCAACCACTATACTAACAGTTTTAAGTATGCACTGCATTTGCACCTATTCCTGTAGAAAGTGGAAAACGATGTACAAATTCACATGGAAATCACAGAGCAGTAGCACATCAACACTTCTTCATTTTGCCATTTATCTGCAAAGCGTCTGGAACAGCAGGGGGTGGCTATGCCCCTGAGATTTGTAGCCACACTCGGTTGAGCAAAGACGACACACATGTAGTTGGCATACAGCGAGTGCTGGGTGAAGCTCTAACCTGTCTCTGTCCTCCCTCTCTCAATCAGTCCAGAACAAATATCTGATTCAGCCTCAGTTTCGACAATTGCCACGCCGTGCCTTGGGGAGACTGAATTTGCGCTTTGTGCGCCAATATTCGTGTCGCTACAACTGTGCCAATTCTATATGTCAAGCCTATTTGGTGGCATTAGAGGACACCAATGGAAGAAAATCTGGGAAACAGACATGGAGAGAGAAGGTACACAGGTCAATGACGAAAAGAAAATCAGCCTCCATTTGAGTGACCTCATCATGACAAGATGAGCAAAGTTGGCTCCAAACCCAGTTGGGACTGATAACAACTCCCTCCAGCATTACACAGACAATCAATAACCTAGTCTGAGCATGCATAATTATTACGGCAGGGAACCTGAAGAAACACACAAGTCAAAGAGGGGTCCTCAATTACCTACAGGCGATGGAGTGGGCGCCATGCTGTCAAATGATTGGTTTTCTCGGCAGCCCTGTGTATTCTACTGATCAACCAGGAACTACTAGGGGTCTCTCAGCACTGAATAAAAAGGCCATGAAGGTGACACTAGCAACATGCTCTGAATATACTGCTTTAGACAACTCAAACACTATATGCTTATATATACAAACTAAACATTAAATGCACACTATTAGTGATTTCAAAAGCACAGAAAGACTGAATGACTGATGAGTGGTTGTTTTCAAATGCTTTGTTCTTAATCA
Organism: Garra rufa; assembly: GCF_049309525.1. Classification (NCBI taxonomy): domain Eukaryota; kingdom Metazoa; phylum Chordata; class Actinopteri; order Cypriniformes; family Cyprinidae; genus Garra; species Garra rufa. The sequence goes on from NC_133372.1 coordinate 38,049,868, forward strand.
ATATATTCTTGACATGATGTCAATGTAAACACAAATTTGTCTTAAGTGAGTCTAAACAGAATTGATAAAAATGTGTCACAAATTAGATCTGAAAGACAGCAAGAGCTAACCTGCCATCCAGGCACGTGCACAGGTAGGGCTCAACCTGTGCAGAGCACATGCCCTTTACACTCGGAAGTGCCTTTTTTTGGGGAGTTTTTATTTTATTTTATTTTTTTATAAATCAATGCTATTGATAACCCTTTACGTCTGTTTGTCTTTTTAACAAATATTTAACCAATTAAAGGCATTAAAAAGCGCATCTCTTAGAACCGCTCAAACTGTCAGTCAAACTTCACAACTCCGCCCCCTGAGCGCCACAAACTTACGTTATAGCACATCAGTCAGAGTCATAGAGCAGAAGCAGATGAACTTCTTCGTCTTGTAACGGTAAAATATCTTGTTGTTTGAATAAATGAAACGTTGTCTTTATGAAATAGACACTAGTATGTCTATAAAGGTTCATATGCATCACCACACCGGTGTGATGTTGACGTAATGTGATGTCGTCGTTTTAATGATGGACAAATTGCACACATTTGCTGGTCTAAAAAACCACGGTGTAACTGCATTTGAGTTTGACACAAAGCAACCGAGTGATCCTTGTCAGCTAGGTAAAATATATTATAAAAAATTTTATTTAGATTTTATGGCTGAATGTGCTGATGTATGTATATATTATCTGTATAAAAGTTATTAATACTAATTAAATATAATATAAGAATATTATTGTGTGTTATTTTTTGGTGGTGGTGGAGGGGTTGGGGGGGTGCCCTTTTTTCAGTTTCAGCACATGCCCCCACGGCCCTGCTGCCATCTATTATGTCGTTCATGATATTAAAACTAGGCTAATATTCACAAGAGAAAAACGTTCCACTGGATAACTTCAACTTTATTAAAGCCATACATTCTTTAAAAAACTTCAAACGCTCTTTGTTCTGTTGATAATAAAGTGATTCTTTGTTCTTTGTTTTATTACCCTTTTATTTGTTTACATGTATTTTTCAAAGCAATTGTTTGAATGTATTTTTTATTCATTTAATTTGCATTAATATCTAACTTTTTCTTATTCTTATTCTAACTTATTCTTTAAAATAATTAAACTGTTAAATGCAGTATATATACAGTTTCTCACAAAAGTGAGTATGCCCCTAATATTTCAGCAACCATTTTAGTATATCTTTTCAAGTGACAATACTATAGAAGTAGTCAATGTGCAGCTTGTATAGCAGTATAGATTCACTCTCCTCTGAAAATAACTCAACATACAGCCATTATTGTCAAAATAGCTGGCAACAAAAGTGAGTAGACCCTAAGTGATAACAGCAGTATGCTGTTTAACCATGCAAAGCCACATGTCCTATTTATCGTGTTTATGTTTTTGTCTGCTTGACAGGACCATACGAGGTTGTGTATCTTGTATTAGAGCTGTTCAAATTTGGTGCTTTAAGTACAATTCTCTCATACTGGCCACTGGATGTTCAACATGAGAATTAGAATTGTCTCTCTCCACAAAGATGGCCAAGGCTATTAGAAGTTCAGTAACACCCTGAAACTGAGTCACACTTCAGTGGTCAGGGTCCAAGGGTTTTCCAAGATTGTTTCCATTCAGAACATGCCTTGTAAGGGTCGATCAACGAAGTTGAGCACTCGTTCCATGCGCCAGATGCATAATCGGCTTCAAAAAACAGATGCATGAGTGCTGCTAGCATTGCTTTAAAGGTTGCAGAAGATCAGCTTGTCAGTGCTCAGACCATACACCGCACACTGCAACAAGTTGGTTTGCATGGGCGTCATCCCAGAAGGAAGCCTCATCTAAAGCTGGCTCACAAGAAAGCCCGCAAACAGCTTGCTGAAGACAACCTGTCCAAAAGCATTAATTACTGGAACAATGTCCTGTGGTCTGATGAGACTATAAGATAAACTTGTTTGGCTCAGATGGTGTCCAGCATGTGTGGCGATGCCCTGGTGAGGAGTACCAAGAAAACTGTGTCTTGTCTACAGTCAAGCATGGTGGTGGTAGCATCATGGTCTGGGGCTGCATGAGTGCTGCTGGTACTGGGGAGCTGTAGTTCATTGAGGGAAACATGGATTCCATTATGTACTGTACATTCTGAAGTTTTCCAACATGATAACGATCCCAAACACACCTCCAAGATGACAACTGCCTTGCTGAGGAAGCTGAAGGTGAAGGTGATGGGGTGGCCAAGTATGTCTCCAGACCTGAACCCTATTAAGCACCTGTGGGGCATCCTCAAGCGTAAGGTGGAGAAGCACCGTGTGTCTAATGTCCAGCAGCTACGTGAGGAGTGGAAGAGGATCCCGTGCAGCTCTGGTCAATTCCATGCCCAGGATGATTAAGGCAGTGCCAGATAACAATGGTGCTAACACAATATATTGACACTCACTTTTGTTGCCAGCTATTTTGACAATAATGGCTGTATGTTGAGTAATTTTCAGGGGACAATAAATCTATACTGCTATAAAAGATGTACATTGACTACTCTAAAATATATTCAAGCTTAATTTCTATAGTATTGTCCCTTGAGAAGATATAATAAAATGGTTGCTGAAATGTGAGGGGTGTACTCTTTTGTACTACTTTTGTGACTGTACATACATATATAGCATTTGTACAGACATACATGCATATTTCACTCAGAATTTCACAAAGAATTTCAAACAAATGGCAAATAACTTTTAATTAAATTTAAATTTCTAAAGTATAGAAAGTAAAAGCATAAAAGCATGAAAAACTTTTTTACAGTGTACTCATAAGCACATGTCTCAAAACACAGATGTTCCTAAAAAAGGATTGCTTCTACAATTCTGGCTCTTAATTAGAAAAGAGAAGCTTCTAGATAAATTACATAACTGATGCAATTAGAGATGAATCGCATTTTCCATCCTTGTAACACAGAACTAAGTCACTTGAACGGAACACAGATGACATATTAATAATGGCATTGTTTTAAATTCATTCTGTTTAATTAAACAGGCTCTGGAATTAGTCCGAGAACCACAATAATGTAAGTGGTGGAAAAAGCAAGGCTTGCAGGATACAGAAAAGATGGATTTTAACAAGCTTTTAACTTTAAAAGCAACTGTACAGCAAAAATAACGACAGACAGAAAGGTAAGAAACAGAACCAAGTTGTCTATTTGGTTGGACTCCAACACAAACAAATGAAACAGACACTTGCTAATCCAGCACGTCACTGTTAATGAAGTTGTGCAGCTGTAGTGCTGAGGATGCCAGTTTTGGATCTGTAATTTGCATCCGTTCAGAGTTATTTTTCTCCAGTAGCATCTTTCATTGAGTGATGGATTTTTCATAATTTCATACTATTATATTTAACATCATACCAATTAATGCTAGTAGGATTTTTTGTTTTAACAGCAACAAAATATGAACCATGAACTTAAAAAGAGTCATTTTAAACGTATCTCTTTCCACTCTGAAGTCCTTGAAAGATCGTATCAGTGCTGAGTAAGCAAAAACTCCTTTATTACAAAGGTGCCCCCAAAAAAGTGTCATTCTCTGACGAAATCTTTTTGATTGATGTTATTTGTGGATTAGTTTACTCAAAAATGTAAATTTTGTCATCAATTACACAGCACCATGTTGTTCCAGTAAGGCTTACTTTCTTTGGTGGAACACAAAAAGAGTAATAAAGTATATACACTCCTGCTCATCAGTAAGATTTTAAATGGTTTTTATAGATGTTTCTTATGCCCATCAAGGCTGCATTTATTTGATCGAAAATACAGAAAAAACTGCAATACTGTGAAATATTATTTCAATTTAAAACAGCTGTTTTCTATGTGAATATATTATAAAATGTAATTTATTCCTGAGATACAAAGATGAATTTTCAGCATCATTACTCCTTCAGAAATTATTCTAATAAGCTGATTTATTATCAATGTTGAAAACAGCGTTTGTGCAACATATAAATCTTTTATAACAATATAAACTACCATCTAAAAGTTTGGGGTCAGTACATTTTTATTCTCTTTTTTTTTAAAGAAATTAATACTTTTATTCACCAAGAATGTACTTAATTGATAAAAGGTGATAGCAAGGAGGACTTGTTAGAAAAGACATATTTGAATAAATAGGATTCAAGAATCCTAAAAATCACAGGTTCCAAAAAATATTAAACAGCACAACTGTTTCCAACATTGATAGTAACAGTAATTAATAAGCATATTACAATGATTTTTGAAGAATCATGTGACACTTAAAGCTAAAGTGTTGGCTGATAAAAAAAAAATCAGCTTTGCATCACAGGAATAAATTATATTTTAAAATAGATTAATTAGAGGTGGGCATAGATAATTTTTTTTAATCTAGATTAATCTAGATTAAATCTTGAAATTAATCTAGATTAATCTAGATTAAAATGGCTAATTTGAAGGCATTCAGAATATGTGTGCTACCCAAATAATGACTAAAAGTAAGTCTTTGAGAACGGGTTTCTCAAGCCAGGTGGCGCATTAGACCAGGCGCTCATCTCCTGTTTCCAAAATGCATTGCAAACTTCTTGACAATTGCATTTACAACACAATTAACTATACAAACTTGTGTAACCAAGTACTTTTGCGCAAAAGGCTGTACGACGTGCGCGTTCCCGTAAGATATAAACAGGCGCGCAGGTATGGATAGCCTATCTGCGTGCATCTTCCAATAAACTGCGTTGCTTTTAGAAGCGTCAATTCAGTTGTTGCATATAGTTAAATGTCTTTATTTCGGGATTATCAAAGTAAATTATAACTCAAACTTGAGATTTTACTGGGGCACAGCAGATTTTCACTGGGGCACGTGCCCCAGTAAAAAGGGTCTAGCAACGCACACACCTGCCCTGAAGCGGCTTCATAACTGCATCCATATTTGCACGTCTCATTTGATGTGGTAATTTCACAGAAGTTGAAGACTCGTTCTCGCCTCCTACAGTGCAATTCAACTAGATATACGTCATCCGCGCTAAAATATCAAAGTGAAAGTCTTCATATCTTGCGTAGTTTGGACCCAGCTCCCAACCCAACTTTGAGAATAGATTAACGGTGATATTTTTTTTATCGCGCGATATGAGTCTCACGTTAACGCAGCACGTTAACGCCGATAACGGCCCACCACTAATATTAATATAGAGCACCATTATTTTAAACTGTAATAATATTTCACAATATTACTTGTTTCTGTATTTTTGATCAAGTAAATGCAGCCTTGATGAGCATATGAATAAGAATTCTTTAAAAAACATTAAAAATCGTACTGATTTTGAGCGGAAGTGTAAGTATCATAAATATAACTATATATACCATATTCTAATGTTATACAAAAGTATTCATTCACTGAAATCACTTGCATCCGAATTAGACTCATTAACAAAGAATTAAGACTGGTTCTGTAAACTGAATCACCTGATTAATTAACTCAAAAGAATGATTCATCAATGAATCGGACATCACTTGCATTAATTTTTATTAAATAACAACTTAAATTTAAGCCTGATTCTCACAAAGCTATTGTATGGCTTTAGAAGACTTTTTGCCAGCCCTAATCTGTCCTATTTTGTTTTCATTAACCTGAAAAGAGTGACCTGGATGTCCTTCACAAATTTTTCCTTTGTGCTCACTGGAAGACAAAGACATTTGTGTTTAGAACAACATGAGGGTGAGTAAATGATGACTGAATTTGCATTTTTTTTGCTGAACTGTCTCTTTAAATTGCTCTTGATTCGACTTTAGTGCGAACATACAAAAATGTGTCACAGACTGTCACACCATATGATGTATGACGAGTAAAAAAAGCACGCCACGTCAACCATACATCACAAACATCTTACCAAGCTATGGCTAATTACATCCAGTTTCCTCGAGTGCAGGCTGACCATCTGTGTGGTATGAGTGAGCCGGGTCGATTTGGTTTTTACTAGAGAAAGAGAGATAGACGGATGGTGCCGGAAAAGTCCAGAGGCATTACAGTGTTTGATGGGACGCAAGCGGCACCACATGCACGTCTGAAATCCAGAGCTTAAAGAGGATTTATTCCGACTTAGAGACATTCATAGAGACAAGACATCAGCGCCTGTAGAAACTCTCTCAAACACACACAAACACAGAGAGAAAACACAGATGTACCAAACACAGAGATAGAATAAGCATTTGTTTTTAGGCTATTATGACTATTTCCTCACCAGGTGAAACATGGAGTTGACGGGTTTCGAGTGTTACGACTAAACTAAACTGACATACGTGGACTTCAACACACAGACACACATGCAAGCGCAGCAAAGGCCCTGGGGTTTGATGCGCGAGAGTGATTAAACTGGGTTTTATGCATGTGCGAGGATTCATACAGGCGCTATTTTGCACCAGCGGGAGGGATGAGGTAGCCTAGATGAAAGGAATGATAAGTTTGGAGTTCAAAGATGAAGCAGAAAAATGGATTTCCGCTTTCCCAGTATTCCCAATAAACAAACAAGCGCAGGTGCTGGTACACACAGTATGATCTATCGCTCGTGCTGTATGCGCACGTGTGTATGTGTGTGCGCGTGTGATCGTTTGCGTGCACACGCACAGGTAAAAGGAACGGTATTCTGTAGAGAGTAGCGCTGGCTCGCCTCTGAACAAGCCTGTCAGGCATTCATAATGCAAAAGGCTAAAAATACATCAGAGGTTCACCCACACACACACACACGGCATCTGGAATTCTCCTCATCCTACGATCTGAGCTAACCGAGAAAACCTGAGCTAACGATGAGCGCTTTATTGGCAGCATACAAACTAGGGTTGTGCAGTATCAATTTTGCCAAGTACGATATCAGAATCTTGCAAACATGGATGAAATTACACTGCTATCCAGCACAGTTCAAAGAGTGTCATATGAAGCGTAATATATGCGTAATATATGAGATTCATTAAAATATGTTTAACGACCAAATTTACTCATTTAAATTTTAAAAATTCATTTTGTAATGTATCTACAACTGAAATCCAGTCGCACGCTGTAGTGGGTTTTTAACTATTGTCAAAGATCGACAAGTATTAAATAGAAAAAACAATTTTTAAATAAGTGTGGGGAAAATTGTGTTGATTAGTTTTGTTTGCATTTTCTGTACTAGTTCTGTCCAATCGATTAATCGCGATTAATCGCATTCAAAAATAAAAGTGTTTACATTATATATATATACGTGTGTGTGTGTGTGTGTGTGTGTGTGTGTGTGTGTGTGTACCTGGTATTCATCACGTTGTGGGGACCAAATGTCCCCACAAGGATAGGAATACCAGTAGATTTTGAACATGTTGGGACATTTCTCAGGTCCCCATGAGGAAACAGGCTTATAAATCATGCACAATGAGTTTTTTTGAGGAAGTAAAAGTGTGCACAATCTCCTGTGAGGGCTAGGTTTAGGTGTAGGGTAGGTGTAGGGCCATAGAAATTACGGTTTGTACAGTATAAAAACCATTACGCCTATGGAATGTCCCCATAAAACATGTAAACCCAACGTGTGTGTGTGTGTGTGTGTGTGTGTGTGTGTGTGTGTGTGTGTGTGTGTGTGTGTGTGTGTGTGTGTACTGTGTATATTTATTATGTATATATAAATAAACACACACACATGTACATAAATAAGAAATATTTACATGTATATATATATATATATATATATATATATATATATATATATTAATATGTATATGATTTATATTATAGATAAATATGAATATATATATATTACATATTTTCCTAAATATATATACACATGTATGTGGGTGTGTTTATATATACATAATAAATAAACATTGTACAAATACATTATGTAAACACAAACTTTTATTTTGGATGCTATTAATCACGATTAATTGATTTTACAGCACTATTTAACAATTAAAACTAAGGATGCACCGAATGTTCGGCAACCAAAATAATTCGGCCGAAAATAGCAAAAAAAGCTCTTTCGGTGTTCAGAATAAGCAAAAAGGCTGAATAAATTATACCAAACAATGACGTGACATGATCAAGTAGAGGCGCGCACTAATGCAGCAAACATGTCGGCAGTGTAGGAGCATTTAAATTGTCAGAGAAAGCACCGACAGTGAGAAACTGTTTAGTATCACATCGCATGTTGTCAATGAGAAGAGAAAGGGGTGGTTGTTGCTGGTTACTGTATGATGACTGAAGTCGCGAAATGGCCTTAAATCATTAGTAAATAAACCACAGAACGTTATGTTGTCTAATACGCGCACTAATTGAGAATCTTTCATAAATCTGCTGCTGTCAGCAAAAAGTAGTACTGTGTCACATGAAAAGCAAGACAAAACTGTAAAAAGCAAATATTGTTTAATTTATGCAATGGTGAAAAAAAATTGGCAAAATACATGGGGAAAACACAAAAAACGTGTTCAGTAATCGGCCTTCGGCCCAGTGTGTAATTTTGTTCGACTTCAGCCAAGAATTTTCATTTCGGTGCATTCCTTATTAAAACAGACAATCTACATCTTTGTATAAATGAAATTACAGCTGCAAAACAATTAGTTACGATTAACTGATTCAAAATAAAAGTTTATTTTATGTTTGCAAACTATATGTGTGTGTACTGTGCATAGCTATTATGTATACATAAATACACAGATTTCTGTATATATTTAAAAAAAATTATTGTATTGTATATGTATGTAAAAACTTGTATATTTATGCTATATATAAATATAAATATTTTACATATAATTCTAACATATTTTTCCTTAATATATGCATGCATGTGTGTATTTATATATACATAATAAATATACACAGTACACACACATATAGTATGCAAACAAACTTTTATTTTGAATCGATTAATCGCGACTAATCGTTTTGCAGCTCTACATAAAATTAATACTTTTTTTTAGCAAGGATGCATTAAACTGATTAAAAATGACTTTAAAGACATTTTTAAAGGTTACAAAGAAAATACTTTTATTTCAAACTTTCTATTCATTAAAGAAAAAAATCGTGGAAAAAAACAACTTTCAACATTGATAATAATAAGAAATGTTTCTTGAGCAACAAATCACATATGAGAATGATTTCTAAAGGATCATGTGACACTGAAAACTGGAGTAATGATGCTGAAAATTCAGCTTTCCATCACAGGAATAAATGATCATTTTTCAATATAATAAAAAATAAAGCAGTTTTTAAAAATTGTAATAATACTATACAATACTTGAGCTCAACTGTATTTTTGATCAAATAAATGCAGCTTTGGTGAGCATAAGAAACTTTTCAAAAACATTTTTTTGAAATCTGATTCCAAACACAAACAAGTTTTATTTTTTTCCCTTCTAAAATTAAATGCAATTTTAGCTGTTTATGTTGCTAAGTGTTGAGGTAATATCAAAACCTAACGCTGATTGTGTTACAGCCTAAATTTTTGTATTGATCCAATCCTACCCCAAGCTCATTCCCCTAAATGTTTATCTCAACATTAAAAACTAGCTATTGCAACCAAATTAAACACTCTGCCAGTCCCGTAAATGAGCCCGAATAACTGACTTTTGTTCAATTACACGGGTAATTAATTAATTCCCATGCTATTGCAACATACAACTGTGCTTAAACACCGTTAATCACAGCTAAATGTGTTCAGAACGAGTGAACGCGTCAGTGTGATTACTATGCTCCCAACTAGAAACGGCTTCCCGCAGACGCCCACAGCCATCAAACTTCAGCTGTAAACAACTATTCCAGTTCAGACGTCAACATCTTATGCTGCTTTGCTAGCATTCCATCATTTGTTTGTGGGAGAAAAAGCAGCATCAACACTATACGTCGCGCTTGTCAGCCGCCAGATGCCAGGCCGCCAGAAACTGTGGCGCTAATATAAAGTGCTGACGTTGATTGGGCCGCTAATACAGGCAAAACACAAGTAAATGAGACCACCGCGGGCGGCTTAAGAATTTTTCCGGCTTGTTAATGTGTTGCATCCACTTCACTGACCATCATGGGTGAGTCATTTGCAACAAATAGCTGTCTCACCAGCAGGCCACGATACCTCAAGTCACAGTGAGACATTTAGACATTTACATCCTTTTTCATTTTATTGCAGCTGGTTTCTAACCAGGCTCCCAAGAGCACATGTTGAATTGAAGCGGCGCTTTGCTGTCGATATGCGCAAACAAATCGATCCAATTCTAAAGAACTCCGCAGGGTGGACAAGTGAGAGATACAGATACTAGATATTCAAGCTGTTTGTTCTCCATTTCCATGCAACTGAGCCTCAGAAAGCACTGTCAGAAAGCAAGTAAACATGAGACTACTTTAAAATAATTTATCACTAAAATGCCATGGTTAATGGAATTATTACTACTGTAATGGCATAAATTTAGATTTAGAACACTTCCAGAATGAACATTTTCTGATAATTTACTCACCCCCATGTCATCCAAGATGTTCATGTCTTTCTTTCTTCAGCTGAAAAGAAATTAAGGTTTTTGAGGAAAGCATTTCAAGATTTCTCTCCATATAATGGATTTCAGCGGTGCCCCAGAGTTTGAATTTTCCAAAATACAGTTTGCATGCAGCTTTAAAGGGGTCTAAACAATCCCAGCCAAGGAAGAAGGGTCTTATCTAGTGAAAAAATTGGTAAATTAACCTTAAACGCTCATCTTGTCTAGCTCTGAATGTACTCTTAAAAATAAAGATGCTTCACGATCCCATAGAAGAACCTTTTTTGTCTAAATGGTTCTATTTCACAAAAGGTTCTTTGTGGCGAAAGAAGGTTCTTCAGATTATAAAAGAAAGAGAAAGAGATGGTTTAAAGAACCTTTGACTGAATGGTTCTTTGTGGAACAAAAAATGGTTCTTCTATGGCATCGCTGTGAAGAACCTTTTAAAGCACCTTTATTTTTAAGAGTGTGTGTATTCTGGTTCATGACAGTTAAAATCATCCTACATCTCTTTTTTTTACCTTTTTTTGTAAAGGGCATTTGACTTCTTTGCATGTTCACTTTGTAAACACTGGGTCGGTACTTCTGTTGGAGGAGAATGAGATGTTGGAAGAGAATGAGATGAGCAAGATGAGCGTTTGAGGTTGAAAAAGGTTGAAAATACTTTTTTTTTTTTTAGAAAATAACCGATTGTTTCACTAGATAAGACTCTTCTTCCTCAGCTGGGATAGTTTAGAGCCTTTTGAAGCTGCATTTAAACTCCATTTTGATTCAAACTCGGGAGCACCATAGAAGTCCACTATATGAAGAGAAATCCTGAAATGTTTTCCTCAAAAAACATAATTTCTTTACGACTGAAGAAAGAGAGACATGAATATCTTGGATGACAAGGGGGTGAGTAAATTATCTTTAAATTTTTGTTCTGGAAGTGAACTACTCCTTTAAGCTTTTTGAGGAAAACATTCTCTCCATATAGTGGACTTCAATGGGGATTAGCAGGTTGAAGGACAGCAGTTTTAATGCAGCTTCCAAGGGCTCCACAAAATCCCAGCCGAGAAGTAAAGGTCTTATCAAACTAAGCGAAAAAAATACAAATTTATATATTTTTTAACCACAAATGCTCATTTTGCACTAGCTCGATCTTACGCATCACATAATCACGCACGTATGACGTAGGTAGAAGTACCAACCCAGTGTTTACAAAGCGAACATGCAAAGAAAGTCAAACAGCCTTTACAAAAAAGGGTTCGCTGGGCGATTCTGAAGTTGAAGGAGAAAATAAGATGAGTTTTTCACCCTACCCTACCTTTTTGAAACAAAATACAAAGAGGAAGACCTAACCGCGCGTGACTTTTTTAACATGAGTACATAATGCGCAAGGTCTAGCTAGTGCAATGCGAGCATTTATGGTTAAAAAGTATATACATTTTTATTTTTTGACTAATCGTTTCACTATATAAGACCTATATTCCTTGTCTGGGATGGTGTGGAGCCCTTTGAAGCTGCATTGAAACTGCAACTTGGACCTTCAACCCGTTGGCCACAACTGAAGTTTACTATATGGAGAAAAGTCCTGGCATCATGTTTTCTTTAAAAGACTTAATTTCCTTGCAACTGAAGAAAGAAACACATGAATCTTGGATGACATGGGGGTGAGTAAATTATCAGGAAAATTCCATTCTGGAAGTAAACTTCTTTAAAACCACTAACCCCAAATATTGAACATTAGTAGTCATCACAAGCGGTTTGTGCTATAAACACAATTTCCACAGACCTAGACTGAAATAAAGGCCTGAGCGATATTTATAGAACAGAATATCAATATTAATCTCTTTTTTTTTAACAGAAGAGGCGGCCAGTGCCAAGCTATCACAGTTTTATTGTAGTTGGAGCAACAACAGCAGCACTATGGCATTTTGGGATACTATTTACTGAGGTTAGCAAATATTCAAAATGTTTACTTCTATAGAAAAAAATATTGTCAACAATCGCAGCTGTCTTGGCTCTTTTCTATTTCGGGAACACTTAAGAAACAGTGAGTGTGTGTGTGTGCGTTTCATACACAGCTCGCTGATCTTCGCCTTTAGCACGGGAAAGAATGAGAGAGATGTGAAGCAGAAAAAAGAAGAGTGTGCTCAAAAGAGTCAAATCTGTGCTCAAAGAGATGCGATCATACGTGAGGTGAAATCTACAGTAGAGCATTGGCAAATGTCAGTGTGGAGACTGAAACGTTTTGAACGTGGTTTAATGCCTGACACTGCTATTCCAACATTAAGAGGAGGTAAGAGAAGGGCAGAAACTTTGTAAAAGTTCTAAATTCTTGATGACACTTTTGTGCCCTACATTTATAAGAAACAAAGTCAATACTTTAAAAAATATATCTACTGCTGAAATCGGAATATTTGCTGTCATATTGGAAGAAATGCCTAAAAATACCTGCTAAAAAGGTGCGGAGGTGATTATTTTCTTGTTGACAGACAACGGTTCCGTCGGTTTACACAGTTGTTTCAGAACAAAGCCAAAACTCAAATGTTTTACATAAGAATTTGCCCTGCCAACTCATTGTCTCTGGGTTTATGTAACTGGAACACCCACTAAACATACACACGTTTAGAAACAGGCCAAGCCAGTTTGCCTTAGCAGGCCTCGTACAGTCATACACAGAGGTGTGCAAAGCCAGTTGGCCTTGCAACGTAACAAGGCATTCACAAGAAATGTTTTGGTGTAAATTCGTAGTCAGTATATATAGCTGCATTCTGAGGTCATGTTCAGAATGGAATGCTGGCATTTTCTTCCTGTATACACAGCATACTACAGTACATGGCTTTGAAAAAAATGTGAAACATGCATTGTGGAATAATTTCATACATGAGTATGCTACACTGCAGTTAGTTACATGACCTCATTAAACAGCATGTGGGATTCAGCAAGTGACATCCGGTTTTAATCACAATAGATTTATACTATTACAGTGTCTCAAAGGATTAGTTCACTCCTGAATTAAAATTTTCTGATAATGTACTTTCGCCCATGTCATTCAAGATGTTCATGTCTTTCTTTCTTAGGTCGAAAAAAATGAAGTTTCCCCTTTTACAATGTTGTTACCGTTACTGACAATAAAATGCGGTGTTACTCTACAGTCCCTTGCGAAATTATTCATACCCCTTCATTTTTTTCACATTTTGTTATGTTGCTGCCTTATGTTAAACTACTTTAAATTACTTTTTTCCCACATCAATCTACACTCCCTACTCCATAATGGCAAAACAAAAAATAGGTTTTTAACATTTGTGCATATTTATTAAAAATAAAAAACTGAAAAGATCCCGTTGCATAAGTATTCATACCCTTTTCTGGGACACTCGAAATTTAGCTCAGGAGCATTCATATTGCTTCTAGATGTTACTACACTTCGAGTGGAGTTAAACTGTGGCAAATTCATTTGAATGAGTATGATTTAGAAAGGCACACACCTCTCAGAAAAGGTCTAACAGCTGAAAATGCATATCAGAGCAAAAACCAAGTCCTGAGGTTGAGATAACTGCCTGTAGAGCTCAGTGACAGACTTGCGTTAAGGCAATGATCTAGGGAAGAGTTCAGAAAAAAATCTGCTGCATTGAAGGTTCACAGAAGCATTTACCCTCCATTATCCATAATGGAAGACGATTGGAACAACTAGGCCTCTAGAAAATGTCTGCCAGCCCCCATCCAAGCTGACAGAGCTTGAGAGGTGAAAAGGTGAGGCAAAGAATGGCAGATAATTGCCAAATGCAGATGTGCAAAGCTTGTCACATCATACCCAAAAAGACTTGAGGCTGTAAAGGTGCTTCAACTATGTACTGAGTTAAGGGTGTGAATACTTATGCAATGCACTTATTTCTTCAATGTACTCATTTTTTAATAAATTTGTAAAATTTGCAAATCTGGTTTTTGCTTTGTCATTATTATTTAACATAATGCTGCAACAAAACGTGAAAAAATGTAGGGTATGAATACTTTTGCAAGGCACTGTATTGTATACTACACATTTTATCAAATATGTGACCCTGGATCACAAAACCAGTTGTAAGTAGCACAGGTATATTTGTTGCAATAGCCAACAATACATTGTATGGGACACAATGATTGATTTTTCGTTTATGCCAAAAAAAATCATTAGGATATTAAGTAAAGATAATGTTCCATGAAGATATTTTGTGAATTTCCTACCGTAAATATATCAAAACTTAATTTTTGATTAGTAATATGCATTGCTAAGAACTTAAATTATTTAATTATTTAATTTATTTTGCCAGTATTTCGATTTTTTTGCATGCTCAGATTCTAGATTTTCAAATAGTTGTATCTTGGCCAAATATTGTCCTATCCTAACAAACCATACATCAATGGAAAGCTTTCAGATGATGCATAAATCTCAATTTCAAAAAATGTACCCTTATGACTGGTTTTGTCGTCCAGGGTAACATATAGCAGATTATTTGGTTATTTACTGCATAGTGCATACCGCACTGTTAACAGTTAACATACTAGATACTTCAGAAACAGCATAACTCTGTTGCATTTAAAACTATTTACATGCATATTCACAAACACACACACTCGGGTGAAGTGCAGCTATTTTGCTTTATTATTCTTTAAGTAAATAGTAATACTATATCACATATACTGGCATGAACACTGATAGGAAATGCAGCATTTATTTTGCATCATAATGTTGCACACACACACACACACACACACACACACACACACACTCATTATGAGTATCATAAAAAGAGGCTTCATCTTTTCAGCACCACTGGCCTCTGACTCACCCAGAGGGGACGTAACCCATAGCAACACCCACAATGTGGAGACCACTTGACTCAGAGAAGGATGGAGCTTTCCATATGATCACACACACACGGATACATGAGAGGGGTTTAGAAGTCCTGCATGTCGAAAATAAAAGCAGTCACGTTTAAATTCACTTTTGAAAGAAACACAGAGAGAGACAGACAGATAGAGAGAGAGCTCCTGAAGCAGAAAGCTCGACTGCCTCTGTGGTCTGCCACTTTAAATCAGATGGCAGCGTCTGATGGCTCAATGTGAATGCTGCCCAATAATAGAAACAGTTTGGCGAGAAATACAGAGGAAAGAGGGCAAAGGAGAGATAGAGAGGGGGAAACGAGGGAATAACAAGGGCAAGGCAGACCTCCGTCTGAAAGCCACTGGCCTCAGGGTCTATCATGTTCTCTTCTGCTCTCTTTCTGGTTTAGAGAGCTGAAAGGTGCAGGAAAACGCTATAGTCTCTCACCCTAAGAATGAAGTAGCTGCCAGGGGGCCTGTGTAGATCTCCAAATGTGATCTTTAAAAGCTGCTTTGAGTCAAAGTATGGATAAAATTTGTTGCAGTGTGCTTTAATAACCATGCAGAGTCAACTGAAGTAAAAGAGGCCTTGCTCTAATGACACACTATGAAACCTGATACAACCATCAGATATGTGAATCGAACACAATGAGATCTAAGCATCGGGACAGTAGTTTCACATCACCTGGTGCTCTGGTCTAATCTGATTAGATCAAGCCACCGAGAGAAACTCCATCATTTGGATTGCCACCGAAACGTTTTAAGATACATTGAAGCAGTTTGTCTTGGTTTAGTATACATTATGTTGGCATACAGGTCCATCATTTATACAACAGGAGGGTATATTTCATGTGGATATATGACACGGTGGGTCCAAATAGCATTTGGATTCTTAAGCCACTTCAACGTTAGAGACTAAATATTTGATCTGATATCTATAATTTAACATTTGTGCATTTAACTAAATGCCACTGGGTTTAATACTTTATCTAATGCAATGATATTCATACATTTTCAAAATATGGCGTTAGGGGTGGACGATATGGCAAAAATATCATTTTTTTTTTTAAATATCATGATTCATGATTTTATCACGATTCTTTGTCATGTTGGTTTTACTATTTTGCAGTTTGTCTGAGCAGTAAGGCCACACTAATTTCCATTTTTTTAAAACAAAGCCTTTCAAGCTAAAATAGTATAAAATACTTATTTAGACCAAAGTGAGCGAAGATAAAAATCTAAATCTTAAAAAAATAAAAATTAATAAAACACATATAGCGCATTATTCTTCAAGGCGTAGTTCACATTCAGAACAAAATTTACAGATAATGTACTCACCCCCTTGTCATCCAAGATGTTCATGTTTTTCTTTCTTCAGTTGTAAAGAAATTATGTTTTTGAGGAAAACATTTCAGGATTTCTCTCCATATAATAGACTTCTATGGTGCCCCGAGGTTCAACTTCCAAAATGCAGTTTAAATGCAGCTTCAAAGGGCTTTAAATGACCGCAACCGAGGAAGAAGGGTCTTATCTAGCAAAAACGATCAGTTATTTTCTAAAAAAAAAAAAAAAGTACAATTTATATACTTTTCAATCTCTACACAGAGTACACACAGAGCTAGACAAGACGAGCATTAGAGGTTAAAAAGTATATAAATTGTAATTTTTTTAGAAAATAAATCCTTTTGCCAGATCAGATCCTTCTTTCCTCGGCTGGGATCGTTTAGAGCCATTTGAAGCTGCGTAGAAGTCTATTATATGGAGAGAAATCCTGAAATGTTTTCCTCAAAAAACAATTTTCTTACGACTGAAGAAAGAAAGACATGAACATCTTGGATGACAAGGGGGTGAGTACATTATCTGTAAATTTTTGTTCTGAAAGTGAACTACTCCTTTAACACTGATGTGAATGTATATCTCATTGTACAGTAAATTGAGACGGAGGCGCTAAAAGATGCTAAAAGATGGTATTTACATGCTCAGAAATAATGTCCGCCCATCTTTAAAAGGTGCCGTCGAAAACAGATTAACCTTTCATGCTGTGTCATGCTTGTGTTTTCATTTAAAGGTAATGTTTAATGACGCAATTCCTTTTATGTGGATCTTAAACCATCATTAACAAGTGTTAATTGCCTAATACTCAATAAAATTTTAGCTACAAATGGCTCCGTCGCTGATGGGCAACATTTAGGTCGAGATCTTGTTAAAGAGTCTGTCCCGTCTGCATCATCACCATAATAGCAGATGGGATGATTAAAGAGATAATTCACCCTTAATGACAATTCTCACCATTTACTTCCCTTCTTGTTGTTTCAACTCTGTATGACTTGGATTTCTTGGTCTGTTTTCAAATAGCATCACTGAACATGAGTCATGTGGACTAGTAGCTTGACATTCACTAGTTGGAGATTTTTTTATTGTGCACAAAAGAGATTTTTAAAAACATCTCCTTTCGAGTTTCATATAAGAAAAAAGTGAATGATGAAGATTTTTTAATGTTTGGTCAAACTACTTGTATAAACTACTTGTATAAGCTTCCAATCCAGAAGAAATGTGACAATTCTGCTAAGTGTTTTGAAAGTACCTCCACAAGAGGGACATGTAGGTTTATTCAGCCTTCCCATCAGGTGTCTGTGGAAAAGATTATTAATAGGGAAGTTCATTTCAAGAACAAAAATGTACAGATAATTCCCTTGTCATCCAAAATGTTCATGTCTTTCTTTCTTCAGTCGTAAAGAAATTTTAAGAGAAAAACATTTCAGGATTTCTCTCCATATAGTGGACTTCTATGGTGCCCCGAGTTTGAACTTTCAAAAATGCAGTTTAAATGCGGCTTCAAAGAGCTCTAAACAATCCCAGCCGAGGAAAAAGGGTCTTATCTAGCGAAACAATCTTTTTTTTTTTTTTTACAAATTATATGCTTTTTAACCTCAAATGCTCACCTCTCTCTGGTTCAAAACAGAAAAACTCCCATCTCATTTTCTCCCTCAACTTCAAAAAAGAAGATAAAACAAAAAAGGTAAAACATCGATGTAGTAAAATGAGATGGTCATTTTTCGACATACCCTAAATGTCTTGAACCAGAAAAAAACAGAGTTCAGCAGAGCAAGACAAGACCAGCTTTTGAGGTTAAAAAGTATATAAACTTTTTAAATTACTTTGTCAATTTTTGTTCTGGAAGTGAACTTCTTCTTTACAGTTTTTCTCGATTGCTAAGAAACATTTCTTGAAAGCTGCTTTCTTCTTTTCTCTAAACTGTGAACACAAAACCCAATTTTCAAGCTACATTCACAAAACCTCAGACTCTTCTTGCAAAACCAAACTTTCACCTCAAAACAGTTCAATCTGTGCTCAAAACTGAACTATGTTGTCAAATCGTGCCCCGAGTCAATCAAAATTAAAAACACTACTGAACAGTCACTAAACACTACGTAGAAAAATAGAAAACACAATGCTCAGGACATGAAGCTGGAGAAATAAATGTTTATTGTTCACTGTAGGCTAAATGCATGTTGCAAAACAAAGAAAACCTGTGCATTTAGCACTTGTACAAAAAGACAAAACAGAAATCTTGTGCATTTACACGTAGCACTAAAAACAAACAGAAATCTTATGCATTTGCCACTTGTGTACAGTAAGCCCACTCAGTTTAATGGCATTGTTCTCACGGACCATATCAAAAATTAGGGTCTCTTGGTGTGGGGAGAACATACCTGTCCTCCCACCCCCATGTGGCAGTCTTTCAATTCTACAAAAAGAGAACATGGAATTACAAAAAATACATGGAATACTAGGCCTACAAACAGTTAGACCAACCCTCCATTACAATACTACGGTACATTGGTACAGTGATGTACTGAAACATATTGACTTACAGTATACTGTGGTACAGTATATACAGCTGGTAAGTCCCGCCCATCCGTAAAACCCCACTGGACCTCTAGATTGAAAAATCGTCAATGCAAGTGAATGTGAGAAAATAATTATTTTGGTATGAGCATGAGGGAGGCTGTATACCCCTCAATAATTATTTTCTCACATTCACTTGCATTGACGGTTTTTCAATCTAGAGATCCAGTGGGGTTTTACGGATGGGCGGGACTTACCAGCTCTATAGTATGTCATACAGTAATTGCTGTCAACATTTACATACTGTATTATGATGTCAATAAATGGTAATTACCTGTTCTCTTCTCTAAATCTTTGGATTATGGTGGACACTACTAGTGAATCTACTGATGTTTGGTTGTACCCTTTGTCCAGCCTCCCTCATGCTCATACCATGGACAAGAACATGGTCAATCACAGTAGCTCTGATTTCATCAGATATTGTTCTTTGTCTTCGCTGACCACCTCGACCTCCTCTCACACAATTTCTATCCATTGTAGGGCCTCACAAACCAGTGCTCTCTGAACTGGCTTACTGTATATGTTCCCTCACATCATTAGCCACAAGTGTGATCAGTTTTGAGTTGTTGTGTTTAAAGGAACACTCCACTTTTTTTGGAAATAGGCTCATTCTCCAACTCCCCCCGAGTTAGAGTTTTTCTCAATTGCTAAAACACTAAAACCCATTGGCTGAACAAAGTTCTCAGTTGCCTGACCTCATTTAGCTAATTGCGCAGTCTGTTGTCAATACCTTAAACCATTTCACATGTTAAAACACAATTTTCAGATCACACTTAGACTTTTCAGCAAAACTCTAAACACATTCTAATTCTCAAAACACATTATGCACTCTAATACACATATCATCCATACTGGTAAACACAAGTGGCAACAATCAAATACAAATAGAGAACTAATGTCATTGGTTAAACACAAGCACTCAAAATTGATGTTAACTTTTTCAAATGATGTGACACAACCAATATAAGCCAGTTCAGGTTGTAACAGATTGTTGAAGATGGTAAGGAGAAAGTCTGAGAATGGATAGAAGAAACAATGTGAGAGGACGAGGATGAGTGCTTATGCGAGGTGGGTGACGAGGAGGAAGAGGAGGAGAAAAGCAAGAAAGAGGAGGATGAGGAAGAGGGCAAGAAAGAGGAAGCGGAGAAGGAAGAGGAAGAGGGCAAGAAAGATTGTATTTCTACACAGATATTATTTGACTTGGAATCCTTGGAATATTTGAGCAGCAGGGTCAAGAGCTACTTGAGAATCCCATTCCCACCTATGTGATAGTGTGGGACAATGTCAGTTTCCACCGAGCTGCTCAGGTAAGGGAATGGTTTAACATCAATGGGCAGTTTATGAACGTGTACTCCCTCCATACTCTCCTTTCCTGAATCTGATTGAGGAGTTTTTCTCCTTTTGAAGATGGAAAGTATATGATAGACAACCCTACACCAGAGTAAATCTGCTGCAAGCCATGGATTTAACCTGTGGTGATATAGGTGAGGAATCATGTCAGGGCTGGATACAGCACACAAGAGTCTTCTTCTCCCGTTGACTCAGGAAGGACAATATTGCTTGTGATGTCGACAAAGTGCTCTGGCCTGACTCAGCCCAAAGACAAGAGGAAGCACATTGATCACATGTTTACTCCTTTGATTTTTGTCCCTTTTAGTACTATACTGTAGTACAGTGCATTGTAGGCTGTATACTGTACAATGAACAAATTGTATGGGCCTGAACTTTGAGATTAAAAATTTACTTCTCCCTGAGAACTATATGTTTTGAACAATGTGTTTTCTGTTTTTTGTTTTATGGTTAACTGACTGCTTGATAGTGTATATCATTTTGCTCACTTTGTTTATGATTTGAGAGCAGTGCTTGATTTTGAACACAGGTAAAACTGTTTTGAGGCAAAAAGTTCCATTTTGCAAGAGGAGTAAGAGGTTTTGTAAATGGTGCTTGAAGATGAGGTTTTGTGTTTAATGGTTTCAGAAAATGGAGCAAGGTTTCAGAAATTGTGTTTTAGCAATTGAGAAAAACTGTAATAAGTTGATTTTTACCGTTTTGAAATCCATTCAGCCGTTCTCCTGTTCTGGCGATATCACTTTTAGCATAGCTTAGCATAGATCATTGAATCCTATTAGACCAATAGCATCGCGTTCAAAAATGACCAACGAGTTTCCATATTTGTTGTATTTAAAACTTGACTCTTCTGTAGTTATATCAGACCGGTGGAAATGCAAAGCTGCGAGTTTCTAGGCTGATAAGATTAGGAACTACACTCCCATTCCGGCGTAATAGTCAAGGAAGTTTGCTGCCGTAACATGGCCGAAGCAGGCGGAGTATTATCAGAAATGAGTTCCCAGCTAGTTTAGCATTTGCACATGTGCTGCGTGGTATTACTGTGCCTGCCTCAGCCTTATTACGGCATCAAACTTCCTTGACTATTACGCCGGAATGGAAGTGTAGTTCCTAATCTTATCAGCCTAGAAACTCGCAGCTTTGCATTTCCACCGGTCTTAGTACACGATATAACTGCAGAAGAGTCAAGTATTAAATAGGACAAATATCGAAACTCGTTGGTCATTTTTGAACGTGATGCTATTGGTCTAATAGGATTCAATGATCTATGCTAAGCTATGCTAAAAGTGATATCGCCAGAACAGGAGAACGGCTGAATGGATTTCAAAACGGTAAAACTCAACTTTTAACTCGGGGGGAGTTGGAGAATGAGCCTATTTCCAAAAAAAGTGGAGTTTTCCTTTAAGTGGTGACACCTGTGCTTTAATTGTGTTTGACTTTTGTCACCTGTGCTCACCATTATGCAGCACGGGTGCATCACAATGAAAATCTGTTGTGTCTAAACAGGTGAAAAGTGCTTATGGTTTTGCCAAAAGAGTGATTGATTCAATCAGTGGGTTCAGGCAACTGAGCATTTGGTTCAGACAATAGGGTTTAGTGTTTTAGCAATTGAGAAAAACTGTAATACAGTAAAGTATGTGATCTAGCAACAAATACTTGTATCAGTGCTCATGCCTCATTCAGGTCAGACTGGTTTTACGTAAATGACAAAGTGTAGACATTCTTGAGGACTGTTTGAAACAAACAAACTCTTTGCTAAGAGAGTGTGAAATTTTCTGCGATCCAAGTCTTGTCTGATTTCCAAGAATCAACTCTTTGGTAGGTTACCCTAATGACATATTACACTTGGAAAACCTGCATAATTAGGTTGACTTTGTGTTAATCTGATTGCAGTTGAATAGCTTACATTTCTTTACATAAGACTGCATTCAAAAAGAGCACAATGGAAAGAAACATCACAACAATGTGGAGTAGTTTCAACTCGACACGCCTTCTTAAATGGAACACTAATGGCGGGAAGCTCAAAAAAGCCTGAGACGCAATGCAACTAGCATCACTCAATAGACAAAGTAATATTAGTACAGAAAGCTGCATAGTATTAGCAGGTACAGTACGTAACATTAGTAGCCAAAAAAGTGCTGACGCATCTAAGGAGCATCCATTAATGGTTTATGGATGAAGTAACCTTGTCTTCCACAAGCTAAATTAAATATTAAGATCCATATAAAACAACAATGTGATGCATCATTTATCACAACATAAGGGCAATTTCTGCTGAGCTCTGTAATTGTTTGGAACGACATTAAGATGGTTTGATTGAACGTGTACTGATGTTGTGGACCTCTTCCGCAGTCAGCCGTGTCTGAGAGGAAACAGGGTCTCTGAAAACACACACACACACACACACACACACACACACACACACACAGTCTCCTACACAATCCCTGTTTGCCCTCAGAGAACAAGTCCAGATACTCAACAGCACATGATGCAACATCCAACAACATCATTTTAGGAGGAAAAGGAAAAACTGTTTCTGGCTAAGCCACATACTAATCAACATGAACAGTATTTTTCTTACTTTCTAATAGTGAATACATTATATATCCATTTACCAATCCAAAAGTAAAATATAAAAATGCATAAAGCCCACTTCCAAGTCAATATGCCTCAAGTACACTTTCAATGTAAGTGCATGATTGTTTTCGCACATTTCATCGCCCACCTGGTAAAAACCATATTTCCAATTGCTGCCTCAGGAAAAATTTATGATATCATCATTGTTATTATTAATTCAGTAGCGCAAACAATGTGACATGAGTTACACACTAAAATAAAACATCACAGGGTAAGTACAAAAAAAAAAAACAGTACTAAATAAATAGTAAATCAATTGTTTAATAATTTGCATTAACAAATGCAACTATTACAGAAGGTTCAAATGCTCAATGATGCTTCAGAAGGAAACACAATGCATTACAGTTTTTTTACAGACGCTAGGACACATTTCTCAATACTTAGGTCACTTTTGCCAAACTCTTCACACAATTCTCCTAACCGACTTTCAGCTTGGCAAAGCAGTTCATTTCACATTCAAAATGCACTACAACTACCAAAACACTTTATTCAGGTCTCAAATAAACTCATTCTTCCAGAACACTAGCAAAGGTTGACAGCCGACAAACACCCACAAAACAATGACCTAAAAAACACTAACAACATGTAGCATTACACAGTGTTTTCTTGTGTAAAACAAGGACACATCTCTGTTTATAATTGCAATATATATTGTTTATAACTGCAATATATGTTACTGGAATGAATCAGACATGATGCAGAATTCGTCAATATTTTATGTCGTTTATTTATTTTTATTTGGGTCCATGTTTACATCACAATGCAAACCTATTCAGCAGTTGTCTCCTTTTGTAATGAAATTGAAAGAGTAACACCTGTGTAGATGTTCATCTACAATGAGAATCAGCTGTGGCTGGTTAAACTGCATTTTTATATTTGAAATGTGTTTCAATAAAACATTGCTGTTGAATTTTGCGGTCTTATTCAGTTTTGCATTATGTTATTGTTTTGAACATAAGTTTAACAGTTTTGAAAACAGTATGTAAGCACGTGCAAAATGTCCCGTACGTACAAAGATTTTTGGCAGTTGTTGTGTATGAGTGAGAAAAGAATTCATGAAATTTGAGAGATGTAGTCATTGAATGCATTTTGTGCCAAAACAATGATAATTGATCCTCAGTTTAGCCCACATAGACTTCTGTTGTGCTCACTGTGTGAAGAGTGAGCTAAGTATTGAGAAATGTGTCCTAGCGTCTGTAAAAAAAACTGTAAGAGCCAGGGTGTATGTGTACATGTGTACATTTTTCTTATTTTGTCTAAATATCATATTTTTTTCCCATTTAGTACTGCCTTTTAGAAGCTACAGAAGATACCTACATGTTTCCCAGAAGACAAAATAAGGTCAATTTACTCTGATCTTTAATGCATCGCGTTTCTTTCTGGAGCATAAGTGAGAGTTTTAACCTTCTGTAATAGTTGCATGTGAGTCCCTCAGTTGTCCTCAGAGTGAAAAGATGGATCTCAAAATCATTGTCAGTCATTGTTCGTAAGGGTTCAAAAATACACAAAAATGCTGAAAAAACAAAGAATTTGTGGGACCTGAAGGATTTTTCTGGAGAACAATGGGCAGTTTATCTGTTCAGGACAAGCAAGGGAAAGAACAACTATCACTACAAAAAGAAACACAGCCATGGATCTTTCGAACAGGGTCATTTTTATAAAATGTAGACTATACTGTATGTAAATGTCTTATGTGAAATATTTTATTCGGGTCAGTACTAAATAAAAAATAAAATGCATTTTCTATGATCCCTCTTATTATGGTAAAATAATTAACACTTTGCAGATTCTGCAAGGTGTGTGTAAACTTTTGGCTTCAACTGTATATACTACCATCTGTTCACAGCATAAATGTTAAGAAGTCAAATGCATAGCTATATATCAATCTGTAGCTGTAATTAATTGTTCAGCTTTGATGAAAAATAGAAAATCAGTCCATGTAGCTTTTATCCTACCACTTAGTCTATCAATCCAAAATTGGCATGCCATTTTTGACCCATGCATGTCCAACTCTTAATATTTGTGACCTGTGTTGCCCTTCCACGTCAGCCCTGTTATCAGTCTCTGTCATGTTAAGGGACACGGACGTTCTGGATTACTGCATGCAAGCAGAAAGCAATGTCCCCGTGAGGACGTCTGCACGGGGGGGGGGGGTTACGTAATGCTCTGTAATCCCCATATACTCTGTATGTGTATGTGTGAGCTAGACAAAGAGTGAAAGAGAGTGTGCTTGACAGCGAGACAGAGAAAAAGCGTATGTCAGGAGGTCATGAATCTGCCCACACCCGACAATTTGTCTCCTTGTCCTACAGTGCTATCTATGCCACTGGCATCATTTTTATATTAAAAAACGTTCTCTTATCTCTGTGTAACGTGCAGAGATACCAGAGTGCTAAGCCATTTGTAGGTTGACTTCCCTGAAAACAAACAATGTGGCTCCCCAACGCGCAGAAAACATTTTCTTAACATTGCATTTTGGTTACATCATAGTAAAACGGCCTAGAAAACAAACCTACACCCAAGATAAAACAGAAATGCAGACATTAAGTGCTTCTTACTAGAGCTGCACGATTCTTAATAAAATGAGAATCACAATTTTTTTGCACAGAATAAAGATCACGATTCTCTCACGATTCTGGAGAACTTTTTTATTTGAAAGATTTACCCCATTTAAAAGTTTCAAGGTGGACTATCTATTTTTTCCTAAGCAATGGGAGCTACAGAGAGAAACAATCATTAATATTTCAATTTCAGTTGGTGCCACATCAAGTCACACTCACACATTCATTTTGTTGCTGTGGTTTATCTCAGACTCAGCATGTGTGGTCTAACGCCAGCTCGATGGTATCGGAGTATGCACTCGTGTATTTGACAATACACTGTGAGAACACAGAGACTGTATCATCCTCATCTCCATTATGTCATGATTATTTACATACGCACACGTCATCGCAGACTTGCCCGTGCCAGCATGACCAACTGTTCAGACAGCCAACTGTTGTTCAGCTCTTGTAGTGTGCATGAAGCAGGGCTCTGTGGGAAGGAAATGTTACACCAGCGGGACCGACCTGGCATTTTGCCTGTTTTTGTGTTAACCACAACAAGCAACCTCTGATTCGAGGGTTTGATCTTAATCGGATTCTGGTATTTTTGGAGATGATTCTCTGTCTTTTGTATTTGTCCAAGGGCTGAGAATAGAATTCATTTTTGTATATGATAATTTCCAATTTTATATCCTCATTCAAAATGTTCTTTAAATTCCTTATTTAAACAAAATAATAAACATGTGTTGTTTGCATTAAATTAAATTAATATATGATATATTTCCCAAAAATGTATTTACAGACTAAAACCATAATTACAGGCAGCTGTAATTTTTTCGAAAAATGCTAATGGGTAAACAACAGAAATACCATATAAATGCGTTCTACATGAGGTGCAAGTCTATAGTATATACCATGTCCCGCCTTTCCTTTAGGGATTAGAGCAAAAGAAATCCACTAAACACAGTCCACTTTTCCCCTATCGATTAGTCAATCATGCCTCACTTCCCTCATTAGAGCTTCCTTTTACCTCTCAGTCACTCCATTTGCCTTCTCAAGGGTGCGTGTCGCATTTCTTAAATGCATTTTCCAAGCACGCTTGTTTTTTTTTTTTGCACAAGTTTCTTTCTCATAATGGTGTGACTTGTGTCAGATGTGAGGAATGTTCGGGAATGTTAGGAGTGTACTTTTTGCATTTAGTGCTGTTAAAAATTATGGTTAATTGAAATAAAGCTAAAACTAAATACAAACATGACATTGAAAAAATGAAAATAAGAAATTTCACCAAACAAGGGGTCAACCGATTATTGGCCTGGCTGATTATCAGCACTGATATTAAGCATTTTTATGGATATCCATATCAGAAGGTTTTTATCAAGAGCCCTTGTTATGCTTATTTGAAATTAATTTTCATTTTTACACCAGACATATATATTGGTTCAAAATATTGGTTATCGGTCTACTTAATCTGTAATAATCGGTAACAGCATCAGTATTAATTTTCATACATATTTATTCAAAATATTGGTAATCAGTCAGATCTGTAATAACCGGCATTGGCACTAATTTTCATTTTTACACCGGGCATATATATATATATTGTTTCAAAATATCAGTTATCTGTCTACTTAATCTTTAATAATCAGTACTGGAAATCTGCAAATGTGTTTATTTTTACACCAAACATATATATTGGTTCAAAATATTGGTTATCAGTATACTTGATCTGTAATAATCGGCATCAGCATTAATTTTCATTTTTACACCTGACATATATATATTGGTTCAAAATATCGGTTATCGGTCTACTTGATCTGTAATAATCAGTACTAGACTCTGCAAAAATGTTAATTTTTTACATTAAACATATATATTAGTTCAAAATACTGGTTATCAGTATACTTGATCTGTAATAATCGGCATTAATTTTAATTTTTACACCAGACATATCAGTTTAAAATATCGGTTATCGGTCTACCTGATCTGTAATAATCGGTATCTGCATAGATTTTCATTATTACATCAGACATACATACACCGGTTCAAAATATTGGTTATCGGTCTACTTGATCTGTAATCTGTATCTGCAAAAAAAAAAAAAAAAGTTCAAAAAATTACTAAATTTTAAACAAATAAAAACTAAAACAGAATATAAAAATAAAAACTAATTCAAAATATTAATAAATACTGTAATAGTATATAATTAAATATAATTGTGAAAAAAAGAAATTTAGTTCAGTGTCCAAGCTGCTCTTGTTGATATGCACCAATAAATGGTAACTACATTAAAAGGATAGTTCACCCAAAAATAAAAATTCTGTCATTAATTACTCACCTTTGATCATCTTTGGAACGCAAATTAAGATTTTTTTTATATATATATATATATAAAATTTAAGAGCTTTCTGACCCTCCCTGTCTTGGTACTCCAAAATGGCTCTAGGGTGATGTGACGGAGAATAATTGTTGAATAAAGTTGTTATTTTAGTTTTTTCCACAACAAAAAGCATTCTCGCAGCTTCATAAATTTCGGTTGAACCACTGATGTCACATGGACTATTTTGTCAATGTTCTTGGCACCTTTCTGGACCTTGAACGTGTTAAGACCCTTGCTGTCTATGGAGGGTCAGAGAGCTCTCGGATTTCATCACAAATATCTTAATTTGTGTTCTGAAGACAAGCAGGTTTGGAACAACATGAGGGTAAGTAATTAATTATAGAATTTTCATTTTTGGGTAAACTATCCCTTTAATTGTATAGGGAAAAAGGCAACTTAGACGTTAGTGATTCATTCGAGAAAGAATATAGCAGTGAAACGACAGATATAAAACAATATGAAGATACTTACAAATACAACTGCCCAGGCAAAAAATTTGGCACATTCCACCCTTCTGGCTGCCATAATTTATCTCTTTCTTAATTTGCTCTCGAGTGGAAAGTCACATTTGAAAACTTGCTGTTGGTGCAATAACATTTGCCAAAATCTCTCATTACTCCTCTGTACACCAGCTTTCCCTCATTATTATTTACTTCAAGGTTCCAAACACAGAAATGTAAAAAAGAGTCTACTGGTTTATGCATAACAATCCTTAATACACTCAACATCTCCCTCATTCATTGATCTTGCTCTACAGCATATCTGCCACACCCCCTCAACACAAATCTACATAAATAATACCCCCACGTCTCAAACCACACCCAGCATAAATCACTCTTTTCCATGAATCATAAGCCCCTCCTACAAATCTGTTGTCTTACCACTGCCAAATATGAAATCCAGTGATGCCGTCAGCACGTATGGCAACCGACAAACGCATGCAACATTCATCTCCAGTATACGGGCACAATCCATCAGTTTTATCCACACTAATGCTGGTAATTAACGACAGGACAAAAGGCCACCACATGTGCTATTTGGAGGTGATACTGTATAATCCTTTCCACCATAAACACAGCTGGTGATGCGGTTTTATGAGCAAGAGTTTAGTATGCAGTCGTGCAGATCTGCTCACATGCACTAATCTAATACCCTAAAAGGTTGCAGTACAGAATAGAGATAGGTTTCGACATTTTGTATGAATGACTGAGACATTGTACGTATTATAGATTGATACACAAAAACTAACTATAAAAAAACGAATCAATTTATAATGGATGTGATCTAATAATATGTTGAGCATTTACTGTAACACTCATCCATCGCTAAAAGAAACAATGGCAATGATCTTGCAGACAGTCTGCACACTTGCATTGCTCAGTATACAAATACTACGGTAATATTGCGGTACACACCAAAACTTAAGCCGATTGCTGAGATGCATTGGAAACACTGCATGAAATTGAATATTAATATAAATAAAAATAAATAAAAATAAGCTGTAGAAAATAACTGAAATTGGCTGCAACAAAGAGCAGATTATTATTATTATTATTAATATATTGTCACTGATAATACTACTACTAATAATAATAATAATAATAATAATGTTGATGATGATGATGATGATGATGCTAATAATAATAATAATAATATTTTTGTTGTTATTAATAATTAAATATTAGTTATTAATATAGATCTTAATATTAGTTGTTAATAATAGGTTTTTATCTGTTACTATTATTATTATTATTATTATTATATTGTTACTTATATTGTAAAAATATAAATAATAATAGATATTAATAATAATATAAATAATTTATTATTACTGTTATTATTATTGTCATTGTTGTTATTGTTATTATTAATAATTTATTTTTTAGATATTGATATTAGTTTATCTATTATTTTGATTAATAATAGGTATTTATTTATCTATTATGATTATTATTATTATTAATATATTGTCACTGATACTGATACTAATACTACTA
Source organism: Garra rufa (assembly GCF_049309525.1). Taxonomy (NCBI): domain Eukaryota; kingdom Metazoa; phylum Chordata; class Actinopteri; order Cypriniformes; family Cyprinidae; genus Garra; species Garra rufa. The sequence goes on from NC_133372.1 coordinate 38,080,004, forward strand.
CTAATAAAAATTGTAATAATAATATTAATAATATTGTTTTTGGTATTAACAATTTAATTTTAGATATTAATATTTGTTAATAGTTGTCTCTATTATTATCATATTATTATCATTATTATTAATAATAGGTTTTTAATCTATTACTATTATTATTGTAATTATCAATATTGTAAATATAAAAATAAAAGTTATTACTAATAATAATATAAATTAAATAATAAGCTGTAGAAAAGCAACTAAAATGGCTGCAACAAAGAGCAAAAGATTATAATATTATTATTTATTATTATTAATTGTTGTTATTATTAATCATTTATTTTTAAATATTGATATTAGTTGTATCTATTATTATTATTATTATTATTATTTATTAGTATTAATAATAGAAATTTATCTATTATTATTATTATTATTACTACTACATTGCTGATACTACTACTACTACTACTACTACTACTAATAATAATAATAATAATAATAATAAACAATAATAATAACAATAATAAATATTATTAATATTGTTGTTGTTATTGTTAATAATGTCTTATTTTTTTAGACATTAACATTAGCTGTATCTATTATTATTATTTATTTGTATTAAAAATATGTATTTATCTATTATTATTATTAATAATAATAATAATATTATATTGTTACTGATACTACTACTACTACTAATAATAATAATAATAATAATAATAATAATAATAAAAATAATAATAATTATTATTATTATTATTATTATTATAACAAGCATCCAGCTCAAACAACTTTATTGCACACAAACTATTGTTTTTTTGCGGTGGCTCACAAAGTATGAGCAATCAGCAAGCTCAAATAACTAGGAAGATTTGTCAACTTTCATTATAGATAAGTAAAATCATTTTCAGCTTGTATTATCAGGAATATTTCACAGATGGGCGAGCAACTCCCATGGTGCTCTGGTATCTGACTGCAGCTCGGGTGAATTTCCGTGCAAAGGACGACTTCATCAGCGATGAATACATTGGGTTTTCAATCAGGCCTTTGACAAGCTACTGTACTTGACAGTTCATTTGGTCGACGTGCACCTGCCAGCAAGATGGGATTAGCATCTTCAAAGGACAGAAACAGGAAGTTACGAATATAGAGGGTGAATAGAAAGAGAAGCGAAGCGACCAAAAAAGAGAGAAGCGCTAATAAAGAAGAGTGGATATGCGGGCTTCAGACATTGAATTCTTGAGTCCTAATTGTCAGGTTTTTTGCTTTGCCGCAGGCGTGCATACTCCCATGTTGACGAACTCTCAATGCTCTTAGTTACACCAATACTGTTGATTGCAGAAGGCTGCTGGTGGTTAAATTAAGCTAATTAGCGCATTTGTGACGTGCAGATTTTTTCCCATCGCCTGAACACAATACCACAAGGTCCTTCCCTTCCATCACATACTGAGGCTGCAATGATAATTAGAGGTTGCAGAGACATTCAGCACAAGGGGGACAAACAATGTCTCTCTCTATTCCACAGCGGTTTAAGATGTTTATATAGGTACATGCGCTTGTCCTTCATTAAGTGAATAAGCTGGAACGGTGCCTATACATTGTTCATTTGCATGAAATATAGCGGCAGCAGACAGCGTAATATGATGTGCGATGGTTAACACCTTTAAAGTAAGTGCTGACTCACAGTTTTGATATGCAACAAGGATCGTTTATCAAAATAAATTAGCGTGCTGGGGAATATTTAATAAAACCTTTAACTAAAGCTTCAATAAGCTCATTAAAGTCAAAATGACACTATGCCCTGGCGTGCGATCCATTTAAAACAGTCAAACGCTGTTATTGCTCTAATTCTGAGTCACAGAGCTGCAAGGCCTCCATAATTTTAACATGCCTTTTAGGCCCTCAGGAGGTGATATTCCATGCAAGGAATGACTTAATTTGGCCCAGATGAAAGGTTGAATTAACCTTTCATATGTTCTAATCAAAGGTTCGCTGTTTGGACAAAGCAATGCAGTTTCTCATTATATGAACGGTGGAATTGAAGCCTCTGGCTTATTTCCATTTCAAAGAGCTAAAACTGTTGCTGTGATCGCAATACTTCACTCCTAGAGAGATGAAACTATAACACAATTCAGGAGCACTGCGTTTCAGAATTGCTGTGAATTCCCACATTGACGCTGACTCTGAAAAACAACAACAATGGCGTGCGGTCCACCTACAGTAGGGGCGAGAGGTTTAAGCACTGCCGATGACAAGTCCTCCTGGAAAGTTCCCATTTCAGGAAATGTGATATGACGCGTTTATTTGAGTGATTTCAGTCAGAACAAAATGGACTCGCTTGACAAATTCACATTTCTCACTCTCTTTAATTTCCCAACAAAGACAAAAAGGATTTTCGCTAATGCAACATAATGAAGAGCAAAAGACGCGGATTAGATCGGCAATCAATGCTTCAGCTGTGCATTTATCGTTCTTGTGCTTTTCAACTGGAAATGTATTTTGGTCAACCATCTGCCTTCATAAATAAACCAGCTAATTGAGTTGCATTTTCTGGCAAGTTTTATTGCTATTTTACAGTGGACAAAATGCATACAAATGCATCACAACTTATGATTAATATTTTACTTCCGCCCACTGATAATTACAAATTTATGGTGGCATTCATGTGCACTTAACTCATTAGTATGTTCATTCCAGCATGATTCGAACGCAGTTTGAATGTTTCATGTTTTGAATTAAATTAACAACCGTTTTCAGTTGTTCAAGCAAATCACTTTCCTTTGAAGTGATGTAAAGTAGACCAAGCCTAAGGTTGATCAATGCATCTAATGTTAATGTTAATTCTAATCTAATGTTATTAACAGTGTGTGTAACAAGCTGTTATAACAGTACAACAATTATGCAAGGCACTGCATCAGGATAAATGTCAAAAATATAAAAGTTTTAGAGAGTATAGACATGACTTTACATCCAAAGTTGTTAAAGGGATGGTTCGGAGTAGAATTGACTTCATTGCTATGCACTCCGAAGCCCATGTAAATACCCCATCCGAAGTTTTTTTTTACCTTAGTCAAACATTTATGGAGATATTAGAGTTTTTCGAATTGCTTGTTACAGGAGTGGATGGTACATGTGATGTATCTCGTAAATTGCACCACTAAACGTGCAAGTAATCTTACCAAACTTGTACAGTAGTGTAAATAGGTTATGTACTCACAAAACGCTGCATCAGAACATTTGTAAGTCCACCATGAGTGTTTTAAAAACACGTTTTACCCGAGAACTACTAGTCTCAAAAACTACAAGTCGACGTCACTTCCCTGGTTTGAAAAAAGTACGTAAAAGTCCTCCTACTACATCTGTCTGCATGTCAACTTGTAGGAGGACTTTTACGTGCTTTTTTCAAACCAGGGAAGTGACGTCGACGTGTCGCCATTTGTAGTTTTTGAGACTAGTAGGGATCGGCTAAAACGTGTTTTTAAAACACTCATGGTGGACTTACAAATGTTCTGATGCAGCGTTTTGTGAGTACATAACCTATTTACACTACTGCACAAGTTTGGTAAGATTACTTGCACATTTAGTGGTGCAATTTACGAGATACGTCTCATGTACCATCCACTCCTGTAACAAGCAATTCGAAAAACTCTGATATCTCCATAAATGTTTGACTAAGGTAAAAAAAACTTTGGATGGGGTATTTACATGGGCTTCGGAGTGCATAGCAATGAAGTCAATTCTACTCCGAACCATCCCTTTAAAATATACATTTTACAGTTTTTTACGATTGTTTACACTCTAGAATAAAAATTTCCACACAATTCGCAAAATTCTACTCCAAGGAGCAAAACACCGCCACAGATTTGCACACCATTACACACAACGTCTGCTTCACTCTTTTTGCAAAACATTACACACAGTGATTTGTAAAACTCTACACACATTTCGACACTTTAGACACAGATAAGGATTGTGAGGTTACTTCCTTGTCATTACAAAGCCCCGGATTGCCAATGACCACACTAATGAACAAATTGGATAAACACATCCACAAGGTGTGGAAGCACACATGTGCTAATTTGAAAACGCAGCACTCAGGTGTGCTATAAAAGGCAGCAGGTGAGTTCACCTGTATTCATCAAAAATTAAGTGGGTGAAATCTTATGGCCTGATCCAGCCAGATGGAGAGATGAGGAATAGTTACAGTATTTGTGTTGCTTTTTTTTCAGAGTCAAACTGTATGTACTTCATGCAGTAATTTTTATTCGTCTACAGATTTTATTTGTTTCATTGATTTCATTGTTGCTTGATTACTGTAACTGATTATGGTAAGAAATACTGTATTTTTTGAAATGAAATAAATACTTGAAATATTCAGTCTGCAGCATCAGTGTTGTGCAGTGCTTGGTAAGTTTATAGTAGGCCTATTTGTGTACATTCTCCCTATATCTCAAACTAATCATGAAGAATGTTGTGGGTTTGTCACTATTTTGTTTTGTCATCGAAATGATCCCTTACATAACAATGTCTGCCCAAAAATCTAGCACATGCAATTTCCTAAAATTAGTTTTTTTTTACAAATGTGTTTTTTATTTATCACAGCAGTGTGAAACTGTCTGCAATAGTGTCTGATCATTGAGGACTGTGTTGGTTAAATGAAAACTAATAGCATTTTCACAAATATGTGTATATGTTTTGACTGAAATGTGTATGTTTTGCAAACAATCTAGGAATTCTGCAAATTGAGTGTGGTGCAAAATTGTGTGTAAACAATTGAAAAAAACTGTAATTTAAGATTAGAGTAGTTAAATGTAAGCCTGGACCACAAAAGCAGTCGTAAGTAGCATGGGTATATTGGCAGCAATAGCCAAAAATACATTGTATAGGTCAAAATTATAGATTTTTCTTTTATGCCAAAAGTAATTAAGTAAAGATTATGTTCCATGAAGATATTTTGTAAATTTCCTACCGCACATACATCAAAACTTAATTTTTGATTAGTAATATGCATTGCTAAGAAATTAATATGGACAAACTTAAAGGTGATTTTTCGCAATATTTAGATTTTTCTGCACCCTCAGATTCCAGATTTTCAAATATTTTTCTATAGTCCTATCCTGACAATGCAAAGCTTATTTATTTAGCTTTCAGATGATGTACAATCTCAATTTTAAAATATTGACCCTTATGACAGATGTCAGATCCAGCATTTCAACTAATGTCATAAATATGTGAAGCTGGTAAATCCAAATTGCTTTATGATATTTGCAGTGACACCAGAAATGGACTGTTTGCATAAAGAAAAATCCACTTATTGGAATTGTGTCAGTACCACATAATCAGAAGCTAATCTGTCTAGAACTAAAAAGATAAGTTTGACAACTTTACAGTGCAAACAACACTCATTTATTTTACTTGTCATTTAATCCCCCCGGAATGTCTAGACTTCCATTAAGCGCTTTACTGTAAATGCAATTTTCTCTCAAAAACTGTATGTGGTAATCAATACGTGCAGTCAATGAAGCTTATCTTGCTTTAACCATTAGGGAAAGCTTGAGGAATGAAGTCATAGATGCATTTTAACATCACTTTTTGATGCACACACAACTGCTGCAAAAAGAGTACTGCAACTTTGTTCAGATGTGGACTGAGAATACTACATCCCACTACAACCACAAATAACCATAGTGATTCTCCACTGACACACAAAAAAAAAAAGGTGGACGAGGTGGAGATGAAGCAGCTGGTGGACGGAGCTCTGCTGTGTTTGTGCCTGTGGCAAAGACTGCGGCATCATTTCCTTTTATCAGCTGATCCTCAGTGTGTACAGGCATTTCACTCACTCCATCTATTATTCACACACTTTGAATTCCATATGAGGACTGGACATGGGAGACACACATGCACATACACACACACAAAGCAGCCTACGTGTGGTCAAAAACCACAACAGTTTTTAGATGAACATGTTCCATGAGCATTTTAAACAAGATTCTTTTTGTGCAGCTGCAAAAATAGCTAGACAAACGCAAAACTAAACACCTGCAGCATCTCAAAAGCACACCTGGATACAAACAAACCCATTTACATAGGGGACCTGAAGACCACTTGTAATAATAATAACTTTGAACACATGACTAATAAATTGGTCAAAAATACTCACAAATAGTCTGAAATGTGTATATTCTTAGCTTCAATCTGTCTAACAAATCATTCGCTCCTTGAAATTATGTGATTCACAAAGAAATTACTCTTATGAGCTATAATTGGTCAAAATACTGACCATAATATTGGTCAAATCTATCTCAAAATCTGTGAGTTACTGGCTTCCAACTCATAATAATTCACTTTATTGCCATATCTATTGGGACACCCCCTAATGATCAGGTTTGACTAATTTAGTCATTTCTATGAGTACAAGTTTTTGTGTTTAAGCATATAATGATATTCTAGGCGATTGTGTGCTTTTAATTTTACAGCAACAGTTTTGACAGGATATAAGGCAAGGTACAAAAAGAAACAATTGATTCAGACAGTATGAAAGAACTTGACTGGTCTGCAGAAAGCAAAATCCTATTCTCAGCTGAAAATCTCTGGTGTGACTTTAAAATACAGACCTTGAGCCAAAAACTCATCACCAAACACCAATGATTTGTATATACACTTTATGGACAAAAGCTTTCTTTAGAACAGAAAAAGTCAAAGGAACTGTGGAAACAAAGATGGAAACAATTCATGAATTTACTAAATGTATTTCTAATTTTCTGTTGCAACCATTTTCGAAGTGTCAAAAATGACTGTACCCATGGTTACAAGTCATTGGTGTTTGACTTTACATGTAGGCTTTGAGCTTTGAGCTTTGGGCTCTAAGTCTGCATTTAAAGTCACTCCAGAGATGTTCAGTTGGGATTAGGACTTTGCTTTCTGCAGAAAAGTCAAGTTCTTCCACACTGACTGAATCAGTCATTTCTTTTTGAACCTTGCCTTATACACAGAGGCATTGTCGTGTTAGAAACGAAAAGGGTCCTGTCAAAGCTGTTGCTATCAAATTAGAACAACACAATCCCCTAAAATATATGCTTAAACATTAGGATTTGTATCAATGGATCAATTCCTACAGTAGCCAAACCAGTTCATTAGAATGGGTCTCCCAATATTTTTGGCAATGTAGTATATGACACACTTATGAGATAATAAATTAGTCAAAAACTCAGTAATCACTTTCAAATTAATGATTTCAAATTCAGAATTGTTTGATTAACATAAGAATGGCACTAAAGAGTTATGAGATAATCTCACAACTCTGATTCACAAACAAATGATTCTTTTAAACCAATGAACTTGTTAAATAATATGAATCAGCCCCAAATCTCCTAAATATTTCTTGAGTTATGAGTTTGAATCAAATCTAATAAACAGATGAATCAGTCAAAAATACTCAAAAATCCATCTTAAACGCATGAGTTATTATAAATAACTCTTATGAGCTAATGAATTGGTCAAAAACTCACCTATTAGTTTCATTAGTTACTGGTCTGAATCAGTTTAATAACTCAATCACTCACCAGAATAGTCGAATTAACATACAAATTAAACAAATGAGTTAAAGAACTGGTAAATTCATTTTCAAACTGAAGTTATCAGTCTGAATCAATCTCACAACTCTGATTCAAGAACAAACGACTCTGACGAAACTGATTAAAAATACGTTCCAAAACTCACAAATAATTCTTGAACTCATGAGTTAGCAGTTTGAATCAGTCTCGCAACTCTTATGAGCTAATAATTTGGTCGAAAACTCACAAAACACATGATTTTAAATTCATGATTTCAAATTCAGAGTTAACATAAGAATGACACTAAAGAGTTACAAGATAATGAATTAATCAATGGCACTCACAGTTATCAGTCTGAATCAATGCCCCAGCTCTGATTTACAAACAAATAATTCTTCTAAACCAATGAACTGTTAAATAACACGAATCAGCCCCAAAACTATTTCAGTCGGAATCAATCTCACATGAACATACGACTCTGACGAACTGCTTAGAAATATGAATCAGTTCCAAAACTCACAAATAATTCTTGAACTCATGAGTTATCAGTTTGAAACAGCCTAGCAACTCTTATGAGCCAATGAATTGATGAAAAAAATTCCACAAATTAGTCTCACTCATTTAAAAACCCTTCCATACACTCATCGTAACCACAAACGATCGCACACACTCATATGCGTCCTAAAGGCCAGGGTCTCAGCTGCCGCTGATGTGCATGCTCGCACAGTCCCAGATACTGCTCATTTATTCAACAATCAACCATCCAGTTAATGTTATCCTTCTGTACCCTCTCCTTCTCTCCATGGCAACAACTCTCACATCTACATGCTAATAACATCCTCCTATCTCCATAACAACTCTGACATATTGTGCCTTTCCCCTCCTCCTGCTAAGAATACACTCATTCGACCCATCAATAATGCTAAGATATTCGGTGTCCATGGTAACAACGTCCTCCCTCCCCATTTTCATCATGCCCTCGTGCACCAGTGAGGTACGCAGGCCTGTCCTAAGTAAAGGTGATCCACTTGCTATGATCAATACACACTCCAGCAGTGAGTGTCCTTAGAAATGACGCTCCTGCTTTTCTAAGATGTGCGTGGAGTGTTTACTACCCACCGACCCTAAGGCAAACGCTGTGCCTCTGACATAAAGGCACTTTAAGCACAGCACAAGTCAGAGCCAGGGCATGTGGTGCAACCACTATGAGGGAAAGAACAAAGAATCTTCTGAATGCTGTTCGGCAAAGTACTTGTCCATGCTCTCAGTGTTCTATGAACTAGAAATTACACAGTCAGTCTTAAAGAGATAGTTCAACCTTGAGGTGCCAGACCATGAGTTATGTTTTCTTCTGTGCAACACAAAAAGAGATTTTTCACTGAATGTTCATGCTGCGGCTGCTGAGCTCCACAAATGAAATGTTCAGGTTCAGTATTCATGTTTTTTTTTTTATGTTAGTTCACCCAAATGGAAAAATTATGTCATTAAGTGTGCAAAAAAGTTCCCAATAGTTAATGTATTACATTTATTATTCCAATAGTTGAAAAAGCATGCTGGTTAATAAAAATACAATGGTTCATTGCATGTTCATGTTAGCTCAGGTCTATTATTAATACTATATTATAGATTTTAATATCATATAATAAATATCGCAATTAATATTAAACAGTTCAGAAGTAATTTTCCATTGTTAGTCATATGTTAACTAATGTAGTCGTATGTTAATCAATTTCAACAAATGGAACCATATTGTAATTAGAAGACTAATTTGCCATGGGTCCCCTCAAGAGTTTCCTTTTTTATAATGGGGTTTTAAAATTTTATGAGTAAAACAGTCTGTGGTCAATTTGAATCGACTATACTTGGACTTTTTGCTCTACAATGCACACACACATACTGAAAAGAAGTTGAAAATCTCATTATAAAAACCCAGAGGAAAACCTCAAGGGAACCCATGGCGAATTAGTCTCCTGGGTTTTGACGTCATGGCTGCAGCACTATATTAGCCCCAGTCCCCATCCACTTTCATTGTACGGAAAGGAGCAGCCTGAACATTCTGCATACATAAAAATGAATCAATAAACAGCCCAAGTAATACATTTTCGTGCTCCACGAAATAAAGAAAATCACATGCCTCTGTAAACAATGATAGTATCTAGGCTACATATGAAGGGAAAGTAAATTATTTTAGGGTGAACTGTCCCTTTAAATCTGAGCCTCGATGATACAGGTGCGCTCAGAGCCAGACAGACAACTCTCCTGGCAACAGCATTGTTTGGCAACATTCACTTTAACGACAACAAAAACAAAGTTATCCCAATTTACCTGGTTTGACGGTCTTAATTCGAATGGGCTCCCGAAAGTGGCGGATCACCGCATGTGTGTCTCGGTTCGTCAGCCCGCTGACAGGTGTCCCGTTCACTTCCAGTAACACATCCCCGTAGTACGGTAGTCTCCCGACGTGACACACCAGCACGTCTAAGTTCATCTGACCGAGGAACGGGAACTCCCCGTGCTCGGCGCCTCCGAGGATCTCCACAACATCACCGAACTCCCCAACGCTTCCCCACGACACGGCGCACTCCTGCACTTTAGTGGACCAGTGTTTCTTCCTCTTGAGCGTTTTAGACATCGTTTATCCTTTAAGTTTTAGTGCAGTTTGACGTGAGCAGGTTTTGAAGCCTATCTTCCCGGTGTGCCGTTCACTTTACCCGGTGTGGGGATGACAGCGCACGGATGTGGAACGCCATCCATAAGCCTCATCTACCATTATTAGTTCAAGAAAACATTTAGATTACCTTAGTTTCACGCCTGTTACAAATGTGCTAGGATACTATTACAGCTACATAATGCAAAAGTAAACAACAATCGACACAAGACTGAGGAAAAACTGTGTTTACCTGGTAAGTTCACTTAGGATTTGCATGCAAAGCATCAAGCGCACTCGACTGACTGACCGAGAAACGTGTCTGTCAGTACAGCGTCATAAAAATGTATGTCTATAAACGGAATTAGCAGCAAAACAGTGTCCCACTGGTATATAGAGATACCGAAGCGGCTTTCTCGGATGTATTTGGTCGTTGTCGGGTTTGTCCAAACGGCCGAAGCTCAGGTTCGTCTTCGAAACGCGATGCCCAGTCAGTGAGTAGATGCGTCTGACGCGTCTTCATTCCTGGCTTGTGGCTGAGCCATCAGCTGTACACACATTATGAGCCCTTGGCAGATAGCCTACTAGAGAAATAAACCGGTCGAACATGTGTTTATCGCCTTAAATGGGCGCTGCGATGCTGTCATACACGGCGGTCGCTCTCTCAGATCTCCAGTCACGGAGGCTACTGTTGCGCTCAGCTTGTATTTGTCAAATGAAGCGAGTGTGTGTGTAACGCGGGCGCGCTCACAACGAACAGCCAGTGCGGCCTGTGACTGGATGGCTGTCAGGTGGAGGTTTGTATAAACTGAGCTTAACTGATTTAGTAAATGAAGATACAAACGAACCAATTATAAAACTGACAGTTTTGACTTGAAATTCTGATTGGATGTGTCACGTTCTAATTCGCTGTAAAATATGCCAATAAATGCACACCTGTAACCGATGATTTATATTTTAATATGCTGAGTTTCCACTCTGCTTGGCAGCCCTAAGCAACAGTTAGGCTAATGGATTATGTAACTTGTAAATTATGATTATTAGGCTACTAATAATAAATGCAATAATTTATTGAATTTTATTGGCTTTTGTCATATTTCCACAGTTTTATAAAAAAACAATAAGCCAAGAGTGGCTGTGTGTTTTACAGTAATTTGACCACAGTAATTTTATGTTGTGGTTTAAAATACCCCTTTACCTGTGGTAAAATTACTGTAATTCAATACTAAAACTTAACTTTGCATGTTCCAAAATCATATTGGCTTTTGTCAATTTCATTGCCACAGTTTTATAAAAAACAATAAGCCAGGAGAGGCTGTGTGTTTTACAGTAATTTGACCACAGTAATTTTATGATGTGGTTTAAAATACTCCTTACCTGTGGTAAAATCACTGTAATGTTCCGAAATTATATTGACACAGTTTTATGAAAACAGTCCCAAGCCAGGAAAGGCTGTGTTTTATAGTACCTTGACTCAAATGATAGGGTTTTCTGTTTTATGTTGTAGCTTAAAATGCCCCTGTGGTAAACTCACTGTAATTCAATACTAAACCTTAACTTGGCATGTTCCAAAACTATATTGGCTTCTGTCAGTTTTCATTGCCACAGTTTTATGAAAACAATAAGCCAGGACAGGCTGTGTTTTACAGTAATATGACTCAAATGATAGGGTTTTCTGTTTTATGTTGTAGCTTAATATGCCCCTTACCTGTGGTAAAATCACTGTAATTCAATACTAGACCTTAACTTTCCATGTTCCAAAATTATATTGGCTTTTGTAAATTTTCATTGCCACAGTTTTTGAAAACAGTAAGTCAGGAGAGGTTGTATTTTTTACAGCTATATGTCTCAAATGATGGGGTGTTATGCTTAAAATGCCCCTTACCCATGGTAAACTTACTGTAATTCAATACTAAACCTTAACTTTGCATGTTCCAAAATTATATTGGCTTTTGTTCATTTTCATTGCCACAGTTTTATGAAAACAATAAGCCAAGAGAGGCTGTGTTTTACGGTAATTTGATCCAAATGATGGTGTTTTCTGCTTTTATGTTGTGGCCTAAAATGCCCCTGTGGTAAAATTACTGTAATTTAATACTAAACTTTAAAGGTTGTATAAGCGATTTCAAGCCTGAAACATAAAGTGTCACATTCAGCTTACCTTTCTTCACAATCCGCTCACTGCCTGCCCCATAAATTGGCTGTAAAAAAAACGCGTCTCTGTGGTCAGCCTAGGGTCCGAGATATGCCAAAAAAAACAATCGGTGCTACCAACCTTTCCACAGAAAAACAAACAGTGTTCCAACCAATCACCGTCAGGGGGTTGGTGTTGTGGACTTTCGTATTGGTGCAGGGATGTGAGGGAGGCGGAACGAAAGTCCACAACACCATTTATGGGGCAGGCAGCGAGCGGATCGAGAAGAAAGGTGAGCTGAATGTGACACTTTATGTTTCAGGGTTGAAATCGCTCATACAACCTTTAACTATACTGGCTTTTGTCAGTTTTCATTGCTACAGTTTTATGAAAACAATAAGCCATGAGAGGCTGTGTTTTACAGTAATTTGACCCAAATGATTGGGTTTTCTGCTTAGTGGCTTAAAATGCCCCTTACCTGTGGTAAAATCACTGTAATTCGATACTAAACCCTAACTTTGCATATTCCAAAATTATTTTGACTTTTGTCAGTTTTCATTGCCACAGTTTTATGAAAACAGTAAGCCAGAAGAGACTGTGTTTTACAGTAATTTGACCCAAATGATTGGGTTTTCTGCTTAGTGGCTTAAAATGGGTCTTACCTGTGGTAAAGTCACTGCATTTAATGCTAAACCTTAACTTTGCATGTTTTATATTATTAAACACAATTAATAACTTGATGTAAGTGCATGTTTCTTGTGTAATGTGCAAGAATTGGTTTTATGTAATAGGTTTTTAAACAAGTAATCAGACAGAAATTAGCTAGTATTTTATTTTTACCAATGCAAATAGTTCAAAGTCAAAGCATCGATTTTTGCATGTCACCAAGCAACACATAATATTTCTATTTCCTGCTCACAACTGAGGGAAAAAACACCTATACTTTGACTTTCAAAAACATGCTACAGACACTTATACAAGTCTGCTTCCATCCATGAAAGTAAACACTTAAAATAAATATTTCAACTATAACTGTATTCTCTGCATAATAAAGCATAGTGGTTGCAACGGCAAGGTCATGGGTTCGATTCCCAGGGAAATTGATAACATGTACAGGCCCACCTTAAATGCAACAAAAGTTAAAATAATTTGTCAAATTTATAACATGTACAAATGAAAAGCAATAAAAGCATTCTAGAATAAGCTCCCCTTACCAAATAAATGTAATGTCAGTGCTTGCCCTTTTTTCTCTTTCTCTTATTAATCTGGTAATGTAATTTAATCAGCACTGTAACAAGATTACTGTGAAATTTACAGCAACTTGCTGGCAGCAATTGGCAAGTAAGTTGCTGTAATATATTCCACAGTATGCTGACTGTAAATTTAATCACAGTAACTTACTGTACTACTATTTTTATGCAGTGAATATCACAGTACCATAATTGCATTCAGATTAATAGAATGCTCTTTTTGAATGAATTAATTCATAAATTAATTAATTTTTAACAAATAGTAATTAGTATACTGTACTATAATGAACATTACTGCTTTAATTGGATGTAGTCTAAAAGGAAGACACTGTTTTTGTCACAAAAATAACATTTATTGACTTTAAATTGTGAAAATACATAAAATAGCATAGCATACAATACATTTCAATTTTGTATTTTTCAGTCTGTAAACATTTTTTTTTTAATTTGCATAAGCCTAAAAATGTATAGATTTGAGCTATAAAATCTTTAGTTCCAGTACAGGATATATATCAAACATTACATGACAAACCAGAAAACAGTTTTCATTACTGCCGCTTGTCAGAGAAAGTATTAACAGCATTATAAAATAACAGCAATATCAACACAATTTTATTTTGAGTTAAGAAGCTAACTTAGAAAAGTGTTTTCAATATAATTTTTAATATCAGTGAAAATAAAAATAATTAACATTTATACAGTGGTGGCCAAAATTATTAGAACACTAGAATCTTCACCAGCTGAAATCTCACACAAATTTCAATGGATTATTACAATTAAGGGCAAAAATGAATGTTTGGAAATGTAAACTGATATTTCCTAGTTGCACTACAGCAAAAGATAAAAAATAACTGACATAAAGCCATTTTTAGCAGGTAAAAACACTAGTGTTCTAATCATTTTGGCCACCACTATATGTATCAATCTTCATATATTACAGACATTAAGCTTATATTTTTATATCTTTTCTTCAAAGCATTTTAAGTAAAACATCTCTATATGTAACAAGTGCAAACAGAAGACCAAAAATGGGATGCAATAATTCTGGTTTCTGCATGTGACGCTCAGCATGAATCTTTTTTCCTTTCCTGAGATGGACATGAGCTGGCATCATTGTCCTGGGCTGGAGTCTTCTTCCCTGCAGTATATTAAAAAAATGTTATTAATGTGGAAGTTTATAAGCAAAACTGACAGCTTCATTATATTTTAAAATATAGAAAATCAGATAGGGGTCTACATATCATCAAAAATATTTTCAACACAAATATCAACAAATATCAAGGAAGGGATTTTATTTCACTATTTACAGGGTATCTGCAGAATTTTTTAAATATCAGTTTATTGGCAATTTATGATCATTTTTAAAAGCTGCACAAGTAAAATAAACACAGTATGGGTGGGGTTGGACAATGTACGGTAACATATTAAGCCATAAAATGACATACAGTTCAGATAAAGGTTTTCACAAAAAAATTGTATACAACTGTATTTCAGCCTTTATACTATTAAAAAGGATAAATCAAGTATATAATTTAGTATATTTATTTAAAATATAAATGTTATTGTCATAATTGTTTAGATATTTAGAAGGCACATTAACTTTTCACATTTACAACTCTATGTGTTTTCTGCAAAAAAAAAAAAAAAATGGGTCGACAATTGTAATAATTTGACCATAAACAGTTGAAAAAATGTATTGGAAATAAAAAAAAATCATTCTCTGTCACGAGGGGGCGCTTCAGGAGCGCTGAAATATTACGGTTTCCCTAGTAACGGCTGTATACAAAGCAGCACCGCCAGTGCTCGCGGCCGTCTTGCCAGTCAAGAGATGTCAATCTCCGAATGCGAATGAATGGACTCCATAGGACGAAATATTAGGTTTATATGAGGCTCTTTTTACAACTAGAAGTTTAATATTGTTTTTCACTTGCGACAAAACAACGAATTAGCCGTGCATTTATATGGAAATATGCTTTAGGAGCTATCCATCCTCACATTCGGAGATTGACATCTCTTGACTGGCAAGACTGCCGCGAGCGGAAACTCAAACAGTGTAAGTGAGTTGTTCAAAACCTTTCTTTTTAGTAAACTGTGTGTACACGAACAATGTTCTCAATGCTGGAGTTCATGTGTAGAGACCCAGGCGATACTTCGAGCAAAGTGTCATGGTGTGTCGAGCCTTCTTAGTGTTGTAAAAATATCGATTTTGATGCGCTCAAATTTATGCCCCTAGTACTCCCATTCACCGGCCATTGACCACAAAACGAAATCAAGGTCAATCTCAAAAACGGCTCGTTTGTCGTAATTATGCTTTTAGATATAAGTTTGTCTCGTTTACAGTAAAAAAAAAAACAGCCCAGGCTGCATTTTGGCAAGTTATCCTTTAACGTTACCAGTTAATGTGGATGTCCGCCCGGTTCCACCGCTCCCTCTCTCACAAGGTCGACTCTCTCTATCTCTCGCTCTCTGAAAGTTAAAGACGCATAACGTCACGAGAGAAAACTGTAAAAAAATAACAATAATGACAAAAATTATGGAATAATAAAGAGCAACTTTACCTTTCTGAGGTCAAATTGGAAAAAAAATACGCCCATTATGTCGGTTAATCCAGCTGAGAGAAAAATGCCGATCACCACTATACTGTACTGTGATTCACAGGAAAATATAATTTTACTGTAGAATTTCCCGCCGTTGTATTTTTACCCATGATGCATTGCAGATTTACAGCAACATACTGTATACATATTCTACAGTATGGATTTGTTCATTTTACAGTAATAATGCTGTGAAAACTTCAGGAATTTGTTACAGTGAGTAGCTTAAGCCTAGGTGAGGATCACAAGTAATCAGTGAATATTTCATCCTGTAATCAAATTATAGTGCCAATTATCTTAATAGCACAGCCCTGTAGTGTAGAGTGAGACTCAAAGCTGCCACCATATGATGACCACTTGTAACTGCAGCATGGTTTGAGTCCCATCATTCAATCTGCCATGGTTTAAGACAAACATGACACACTATTCATGCGCTCAGCTCCCTTATTAATTACAGACGAGTCAAGACAAATCAAAACAGTGCCTTCTCCGGTTGGTAAAGGATCCAATTTAATTCCCAATCACTGCTGTGAGCTTCAAAACGCAGAGCACTTGAATTTCCCCAGAGTATTAAGATCAGACACAGGAAACGCAGCAGGAAGTGTGCAGACATGGTTAATTATACTATAGAACAAGACCAGACATGAAACTAATTTCAGTGTCAAGTTATTTACAGAGCAGCCCACATGTATCTACAGCTATGCTCAAATAACACATAGCTCTTGCAGAACCTTCAAGATGGTTTATTTTTCAATTTGGTGGAAAAGATACTGTGTATTCCACAAGACAAAATACTGTCATTCTGTGCCATTCACTCACTCTCTTGTTGTTTTGAACCATGTGACTTTCTTCTGTGAAATACAAAAGGAGAAATACTCTTTTCCATGCAATTTAATTTAACACATTTTTCAACAAGGTGTTTGAAACCAAACTACAAAACTACTTCTGGCTTTATAGTTGCTGAAATATCGCCCCTCACAACAATAAGGCCTGTTCCCTTCTATATTAAATCTGGAGAGTACAAAGCTCTGAACACACACACAAACTGGTTTATTAGACATATGGTTGTTCTAAACCTAGTCTAGTCTCAGTTATGTACTAAACGAAGGCAATAGCTTGAGTTTTTCTTGATCGGTGCAGGACGGTGCGTGCAGAGGGCGCAGCACGTCCCTGTTCCACTAGTGTAATAATCTGAAGCGAGTGTAGTGTTTGAATGAATTATTGATAAAGCTGAGTAAAGAGGGTTAGCAGCAGGCGGAGGTATGTACTTTGATCTCACAACTATAATTTCTCTCTCAGAACATCTCTTGGAGGATGGCAATGAAAATTGTCAGTTCAAGTATTTAGAGGGATTCAAATGGGTCTGCGTCCTTTTAAACTCAGCGAAAACTTCCAGAAGTTTTGCAGTTCAGTATATTAGCATAATTCAATCACCCTTTGAGACTGTAAGCCAGCTATGGCATAACGCTAACGCAATACACTTACAATAACAATACTTTTTCCCCACAAAGCAATA
Source organism: Garra rufa (assembly GCF_049309525.1). Taxonomy (NCBI): domain Eukaryota; kingdom Metazoa; phylum Chordata; class Actinopteri; order Cypriniformes; family Cyprinidae; genus Garra; species Garra rufa. The sequence goes on from NC_133372.1 coordinate 38,097,680, forward strand.
TTATTACATTGAATAGCTTACCAAAAAGATATGTTAGAATATACTTACCTCTGTGTCAGAATAAAAATGACTCTTTAATTAAACAAAAAACAAAACAATAGCAGATCAATTTGTACAATCAACCTCACCCTTGTATTTGATAAAAACATCTGAAATAATGATCAAATTTATTGGAAATGGAATGGTAAGTATATTATTTCACATAAAGGCATTTATATATAGTCCACAAGAGAAAATAATAGTTGAATTTATACTAAACTGCAGATGCTACCTGCTGTTCTTCAGAAAAATCCTTTAAGTCCCACAAACATTTTTGTGTACTTGAACCCTTTCCACCAATGACTGTATGGTTTTGAGATCCATCCTTTCACACTGAGGACAACTCAGGGACTCATATGCAACCATTAGAGAAGATTCAAATGCTCACTGATGCTTCAGAAGGAAACACGATGCATTAAGAGCCAGGGGTGAAAACTTTTGAACAGAATGAAAATGTGTTCATTTTTCTTATTTTGCCTAAATATCGTATATTTTTTCATTTAGTACTGCCCTTCAGAAGCAACATAAGATACTTACATGTTTCCCAGAGGACAAAATAAGTTAAATCTACTCAGATCTTCAAATTCAAAGTTTTCTTTTAAAGCATCAGAGAGCATTTGAACATTATGTAATAGTTGCATATGAGTCCCTCAGGTGTCCTCAGTGTGAAAAGATGGATCTCAAAATACAGTCATTGTTGGAAAGGGTTCAAATACACAAGAATGCTGAAAAACCAAAGAATTTGTGGGACCTGAAAGATTTGGGACTCTTACTTAACACAAAAACACAGCTGTGGATCATTCAGGTAACAACACAGTATTAAAGAATCAAGTGTATGTAAACTTTTTTACATTTCTTACATTTTTATGAATTCAACTTTTCTCTTGTCTTTTATGTGAAATATCTTATTTGGGTTAGCACTAAATAAAAAATAACATGCATTTTGTATGATCCCTGTTATTTTGTAGATTCTGCAAGGTGTATGTATACTTTTGACCTCAACTGTAAGTTACTTCTGTGCACTAAGTGTAATACTTTTAAACAAAGTAATACAAAAATCATTAGGTTTCGCATTAAAAAGACACTTACAACCCAACCTTTTTTCACTTGCTAAAAAAAACTATCAATCAGTGGTCAAAAGCCATGTAGCCATAATATGGAGACTTTGCATAACAAGTATGATACAGTAGGCTTCACATGGGTAAAATACAACCCTAAATATGAGCAATAGCAATAATAACAGTTTATTTAAATAACATGGGTACATCTTCACTCGTGATGCATCTGAATTCATTTTATTGTTTAAATGTCAGCTAAATGTCAGACTTTTCTGAAACATAATGTTCTTTATACATGCTTTACAGAATGTACAGGTACAGCATACAAACAATACACAAAAAAAATGAACATAACATTAAAAAAAGCAGCATTTAAATATTGTCAAAGCATTTAAGCTAAACTTTGGTTTTGCAGAAGGCAGGAATGTTCAATCCGTGTGGATTTTTCTTTGGTGTAAATCAAACAGAACTGCAAGTCAAATCACACTTGTTCATTTCAAAAGATCCCAATGAAGTCCTGTATAATTCAGAGCAAAATAAAACTATTTCACTATTTTTTCTTTTAAACCGCTTTGCACTAATCTCCCACAAGCATTAACAGTAATTCGAAAAATGTAATGTTTTAAACACAGCTGGAAGCCGCTGATGACACATACTCCTTTCCTTTCAACCAGGGAAACTGACGCAGCGAGGAGTCGAGACACATCATTTGACATCAAGGTCTCTGATTAGTGTAATTGTATAGCTAACTGCAAGGCAAGAGATTGTGCCAAATGCAACAAATCAATATGCAAATCAAGGGGTAGTTATCACAGTCGGAAAGTGGTTGAAAAGAACTAATTTCTATTAAAAGGGGAAGACAAGGGAAAGAGTGACCGTAGAGATCTGCTGCAATGCAAAGTTGAGCATTTTGTATGCTCAAAAAAAGTGCAAAAATGTCAGTGAAGCACTTTGTTGTGGAGCTTTATGAACAAAAATAAGTCCAGATTTAATCAGGGATATGGTTTGGATCATCAAGCATTGAAGTTTTGCAGGCAAAGAAAATCCATTATCCAATATCAAGAGTATAGCCATTCATGAAGCACGGTTTACTCAGAGGTCACTTCTAAAATAAGCATCCAAGTCTTAAGGTGCAGTCACAAAAGCGAAAGGTCAGTGACATTTTGTAGGCAAAACAAGTTCAATAGCTGTGGTCAATAGTGTAGCGATGTAGAGAGCAGGGCTCACACAGAAGTCACTTTTAATCAAAGCCGCTTTCTGTTACTCAGCGCTGCGAATTCATGCGACCAACTTGAAAATTTGACTTGAGTGAAATCTGTGTAGATTCCTATTGAAATGAACTTCAGCAATGGTAAATGTGAGCACACCTTTATATTAGTAAACACTGTGAATCTTTGTTCAGAGGTTTATGCAAAATCTGCACATGCTCACACGAAATTCCAGATCATGTGACATCACTGCATTTTGCCCATGGACATTTTGCCACATAAATGCAAATGTGACAGCACCTTTAAAGCAAAGCTGCAGCTGTGTCCAAAACCTAAAAAAAAAAAGCTGTTCTGGAGGTGTGAAGGCATAAAAGCATATTCGAATCAAATGGTTGCATAACATTCTGTCCAAAAAGATCCTGTGCACACGGCTCGTCAAAAGTTAAAGGAAAAAAATTAGACTGGCTAAATTCAATTTAGAAATGTACTTTTTTCACAATTTCTACTGAGAAATGAGAACTGCGGTCATTAAATATGACCTTGCCTATCTCTGTATTAGTTCAAGATTATTAGACATAAATGTGCAATGTCTTAAAAGCCTGTCTGAAATGTGTTTCCTTAAAAGGTGCCTGTTGAATGCGCAGGAAGCAAGACAGTAAGACAGCTGCCCTTGGTTGGACACAGGCTTTTAAGACGAGATATACAGGCAGCAAAAAAAAAAAAAAAACATTAATCCAGCCAAAATCTGTCACAATTATGATCTGAGGTTCACAACAAAAAAGGCAAAGAACTCAGCAAGACTAGTTTGATCCAGCAGTAACAGATTTCAAATGCAGCATAAAGACTTTTTAAAGGTGAACTGTGATTTTTACACTGTTAGGGAACAAATTTCAAATGCTCTCCCAAGTCTCCTACTGGTCAGTCAGAATGTAGCTTAGTTGTAGACTGCAATTCTACTAGATGCACACTTGCCAGAATGTAAATGGGGGAGACCAAATAATAGACAGTTCTGTTGCAAAATACACAAAATAACAATAAAAAGCTAAATAAGTGTAAAAAAGAAGTTGGCAAATCATGATTCGTATAAGGCTGTCCTGGGCAGATTGTCAAGGGTTCAACATATCTTAATGTCTGTTGTAGAGCCTTAAAAAAATAAAGGGGAGAAACTGAGGAATGTGTTTAGGTTTGTGAGAAGCACTACGCAAAAAAAATGCATTATTAACTACAATAACAGTAACTCTGGCGTACCAGTGGAAACAACAGAGCTGTCAACTCTGTTAACACATTATTGGTCATCAGTCTGTACCGCTTGCCAATAGGAATGAGAAATACAGGTAATTGGCCCTCTGACGTCACTCAGAGAACATCACTGCCCTCTTTAGGCAGTCCAATCTTCACAGTCACTATTCGTACAGATCCTGTACCAAAGCAAAAGCAAGTTATAAGGGAGTCCGTGTCAAGCTTTGGCATATGCAAAAAGGCTCAACGCTCTTAAGTAGGCGGGAAAACCAAACATGGCGTAATTCGTAAGTCACAGGTTATGGCAGGACCAGTGGAGCTCTGGGAAATGGTACATTCAGGGCTCAAACCAGATTGGTTAGCTGAGGAATGGTGAAAGCTGGAATTCCTTCTCCTGTTTGAAAGAGTCTTCCACAAGTAGGGTACAAAGGAACATGGCAGGGAGGGACAGGAGAGGCAGTGTAAACATTGAAGAGAGAGGCATTTCATTTGGCAGATAATGAGGCTTCTCAAAGGAGGTAGTGGGCTGGGAGGCGGCTGAAGTACAAGGTGGCGATGTTTGGGGTTAAAAGGATTGGGGATGACGGGGATGGCTGGATTTATGTGGGCGCAGAGGCGCTTTCCTGTGGGTTAGTCCTGTATGAGCCGTCCTCCACTGCCCCCCTCCTCTCCTCTCGGCCGTCCCCAGCGGAGAGAGCCATCGGGGGATTGTGTACAGTCACTGAGCCCTGGGTGAGAATGGAAGAGTGGGGTTCTTCACCATCCCAAAATGACCTGCCCGGGACATCTGTGACAAGAAAAAAAAGACATTGTGAAAATAGGTACGCGTTCTAGATGATTTCCAAACTTAGCTGAGCAGCATTTCTGTTTACAGTATACATATTAGCAATATTACATAGCAAAAAGTAGTTCTTGAGAATGATCATAACTAGAAACATGTACAATATTTTTAAAAATTGTCAGGGTCAGTACATTAAAAAAAAATTTTAATTCTATTTTTATTCATCAATAATGCACTAAATTGTGACAAAAAGTGACAGTGGGATAGTCTACCCAAAAACGAAAATTTTGACCTTTGTTTATCTTCACAACACAAATCAATATATTTTTAATGAAATCTGCCCCGTTCTGACCCGTTCAAGGCCCAGTAAGGACATCATTAAAATGATGGTTCAATCTGTGGTTCAACCTTGATTTTATGAAGCTACAAGAATATTTTTGTGCGCAAAGAAAATAAAAATAACGACTTTATTCAACAGTTTCTTTTCTTCTATGTCAGTCTTCAACACGCATTCACAAGAGTAACACGCCGCATATGTGCGTTCCTCTGCTTGCAAACTACCTTTCTGGGTCTTGAACATGGTAGTTGCATTGCTATTGTCTATGCAGGGACAGAAAGCTCTTGGATTTCATCAAAAATATCTTAACAAAGATGAATGGTCTTACGGGTTTGGAACAACAGGAGGTTGTTTTCATTTATATTTGTTTTCATATATATTAAAATTAAACGAATAAAATTTTTACAAATATATTTATTTTTTAACATTTAACATTCTAGAAATTGCCTCATCCACAAATTATACTGACTAGATTTGGGCCAAAATTATTTAACTTACAAGGCAAAGTTGCAATATTTTGAGAATAAAGTCTAAATATTTCGAGAATAAAGTCGAAATTACAAAAATGTAATCGTAGCAATTAAAAGTTTTAATATTTCGAGAGTATAGCCTGCGCATGCAACTGGCCCAAATTGAGAGCACCGGGAGAAGTTGCCAGGCCACTGAAATTTATTTAAATATATGTGGAATTATTAGCAGAAATCACAGGCCTACCATGTGTCATAAACTTGCAGGGACAGTATGCTTGGAAATAATATTGCACGTCTTCAATTGCATACATAAGGCCTGTTTGTAGTGTGCCCGCCACCCAATAATAGCAATAAGCTTTGTGCTTTTGGTCATTTTAATCTAAAACAAAGTCTCAGCTTTCCAAATTTGTCAGTTTTTTTGTAGCGAAATACAAACAATAATGTGTTTTTTATGCTGTTTAATGTGGCGGGACAGATCGCTTTTGATTACAACGAAACGAGACATTTGTTTCATGAAATTTTTTCTTTGTGAAAATTCCACCACCTACTCCGAAAAAACTTTCGTTCCTCACATGTATTTACTAAAAAATAACAAAAAATTGTTCTAAAGGTTGAACTTACTCGTTAACATAAGTTATGTTGTTGTTGTTGCTGTTTTATTCACAATATAATACAGTAAATGACTGGAAATACTATTTAACGTCTTCCATTTATTATTTTGTGCTTTGCTGCTTTTAATATAACAGCTCAGCTTTCAAAAATCTGTCAGTTTTATCAGGAAATACAAATTATAAATGTTTTTCCTCTTTATTTCAAGTTTATAGCACAATACAAATGTGTAGGAACATCAGAAATCACAAAAAAAAAGAAACGGTTTAGCCTAATTTAATCAAACGAATGTCTCAGTGTAATCAGAAAGATGACTGATTCACATGCTGCTTAAAATGAGGCAAATACAGTGATCTGTCACGCCACATTAAGGAGCGTGAAAAACACATTATTATAATAGACATATTGTTTGTATTTCGCTATAAAAACGGACAGGTTTTGAAAGCTGAAGCTTTGGAATATCTCCCAGTGCTCCCAATCTGGGCCGTTTGCATGTGCAATAGGCTAGAATATGCTCTCAAAATATTATAACTTTAATCTCGTAATTGCTACAAATGAATTCTCATAATTTTGATTTTGTTCTCAAAACATTTCAACTTTATTCTTAAAATACTTTGACTTTATTCTTGTAATTTTGACTTTATTCTCAAAACTTTTAGACTTTATTCTCAAAACATTTAGACTTTATTCTCAAAACTTTTAGACCTTTTTTTCTCAAAACTTTTAGACCTTATTCTCATAATTTCAACTTTGTCAAAATATTTCAACTTTATTCTAAGAATTGCTACAAATTAATTCTCATAATTTTGACTTTATTCTCAAAACTTTTAGACTTTATTCTCAAAACTTTTAGACCTTATTCTCAAAACATTTACACCTTATTCTCTCAACTTTTAGACTTCATTCTCAAAATTTCGATTTTGTCAAAATATTCAAACTTTATTCTCAACATTTTTAGACTTTTGTAATTTCTTTCTCGATTTATTTTTATATTTTATATTCTCAAAATCTTTTGACTTTTTTCTCATAATTTAGATTTTTTTCTCCTAATATTTTACGTTTATTCTCGTAATTTCAACTTTATTCTCAAAATATGACTTTAATCTCGTAATCTTATTTTTTTTTTTTACGTGGCACTAAAGCGCTATTGGCATTAAGTAACAAAACAATGGTACCAAAAAAAGATATTCATACAAAATTAGAAAGCATTAGAATATGTTGTTGATGTATGTATGGTGTTCATCTCACCAGTGCTATAGTGTTGTGACGCTGGTAGTCGTGGTTCATGGTTGGTGAGAAATACAGAGGCGTTCTGCTGACTTATAAAACTCTCCAGCGCTGTGTCCGCATTCTCTGTGTGCTGATCCCGCTCTTGATGGCCGCTCTGGTGTCCATCCCGAGAAATCTGAGACACAAGTGGGTCGTCCTCTGTCAGGTAGGCATATGGACAGTACTCACGTGTGCGCGAGTAGATGTTGGCATTGTCGTAGCAGTCTGAGCAGATGACCAGAGGGCCTGTTCCTCCTAAAAACACAAACAGGAGTCAGGATGGTCGACTAGTCATCCAACAACTCACTAGTCGATTACTGAGGTCAACTGGTGAGACAAACAGCCCACTTTGCAATGACATAAGGGAGATTAAATGACAGAATATTCATTTTTAAGCGAATCAAGTGATATGCCTTTACGGGATGAATTTAAAATTTAATGTTACCATTAGGGATATTTGCCTGTCCCTCTCTGGGTTCACTCCGGTGGAAGCTGCTACGTCCAGCAAAGAAAGAGCCCACACGACTACCCAGCATACCATTAGCATCTGGATCAACATCACTGCTCACTTCACCGTAACACACTCCTGTGAAAACACATCACAACACAATAGTACTAAGCATCCATTATAATGACATGCAGAAACTATAGTTGTCAAATTTATAGCTTTTCTGAAGAAATAAACTTTCTTGCTAGAGAAACAAAGGGTGATATTACCATCGGTGCCTTTGTGGACGTAACCGTTAGCATGAGACGGCATAAGCTGCTGGTGGCTTCCATTCTCTGAGTTACTGTAGCCCTCCTGAGGCTCTGACAGTGTACCCTGAGACGAGAGGTAACTGGGAATGTCTGCTGGTAGGTTCATCTCATCTGGAACACACCAACCGAGAGATTTACACATTAAAATTTATTAAGTCATTTTTGTGCATAAATTTGTATGATTTTAAATTATAAAGTTTTTGGTCCTTGCTCAAACTGTTATAATGGCTTTAAATACTAGGTAGGGCTGTTGCATTTATTACATAATATTCTGATTTTGAGATAACTCATTTAAAAATCATATATTTTGATGGAATATTATCATTATTATGGATAATCATCATATTATTACAATAATATTACATTTAAGCAGTCTGGGTTAAAAGATCACTTAAAACTTATAATTTAAGTGGACCAATTTTTTTTTAATATATGTTATAAATATAGCATTTGTTATTCTACTTTCCAATTTATATTAATTAAAAAAGTAGTAAAAAAAAATATTACTTTAAAATGTATCTAATTGCACTACATTGTTACTGTTTATGAAAAGTAATGCGTTAAATACCGTTGCATTACTTTAACTTTAAAAATATCCTAATTGTGATTATTTCAGATAAATGCAAATATGCTGTACTATAGAATCCAAATCACATATTGTGATTCATTTTGAGAAAATTCAAATTACAAAAGTCCTACTGCTAAGCATTATTTTCTATTAATTTAGTCTATTAACTAGGCATTATATAACAATCAAAAAAAATTTATTATTTTATATAGTTCATACTACTTGTGACCCTGGACCACAAAACCAAGTAGCACGGGTATATTTGTAGCAATAGCCAACAATACATTGTATGAGTCAGAATTATCACTTTTTCTTTTATGCCAAAATAATTAGGATATTAAGTAAAGATCATGTTCCTTTAAAATATCTGGTCAATTTCCTACCATAAATATATCAAAACTTAATTTTTGATTAGTAATATGCATAGCTAAGAACTTCATTTGCACAACTTTAAAGTTGATTTCAAATAGATGCATCTCGGCCAAATATTGTTCTAACAAACCATACATCAATGTAAAGCTTATTTATTCAGCTTTCATATGATGTATAAATCTCAATTTTGAATAAAATTTACGCTTATGACTGGTTTTGTGGTCCAGGGTCACATGTGTCAATTTAATTATTTAAACTGATACATGCAAAATGGTCCACTGACCTGTATTTGTTATGCTGTAGTCTTCACTCTTTCTCCTCATGTGATAAATGACGATGACCCACACGAGCGAGGTGCCGACAACGCAGCAGACGACCACCATCACAACAATGCCAACTGTTGTCCATCCGTCCTGACTGTATATGCTGGTCACCGGGTCACAGTTGGCCGAGGGTGAGACGCTGAGGTAGATATGACCACGCTCTGTCCCGAGCGTGTTTGACATGATGCATGTGTATTTCCCTGCATCAGCAGGGCTGGCATCCACAATTATGAAGAGCTGATTGGCAGCGGCAAAGAAGTGACGTTCCGTCAGCACCAATGGAGCATCATCTTTGGTCCAGTTGAGGCGGGGGGCGGGACTACCCCGTGCTATGCACTGGAGGACAGCAGTTTCACCACGGGCAACGTTACGGTCCTCTAGAGGGCGCTGGAAGGATGGTGTTTCTGTCAAAAAGACCAGAGATGATTATTTAAATGTCAAAATCAAAATTTCAAAGGAAATTAAGGCATTAGATCATTGCAAAATACTATACCTAACACAGTAAGAGTGGCATTGGCTGACAGGCTGCCCGCCTCATTTTTGGCTGTACAGCTATAGACGCCCATATCCTCTGTCTTTACATTAGCAATGAAGAAAGTGTCATCATCTGGCATGACATGCATCCTTCTTTCACGGGCGGCAGGGAAATTGATACCGCCGTCTTTCTGCCAGGCGATCTGTGGTGTCGGATGTCCCTCCGCAGCGCACTCCAACCTAGCCACTGTACCCGTGCGGATGGTCAGGTCCATGGGCGTCTTCAGGAAGGTGGGGAGCTCTGGAAAAGCCATTAGAGAGTTATTTTCACTGCTTTTCTCAAGTTATTCCAGAAAGTCCTGAAATATTTGAACTATGCACGTGAAACATGACTATAATAACAAAAAAGACCAAGAAGCCCCATGGTAGTACCATGATTTCTTTTATGTATGATAGTAATTCTGCTATTATAGTAACTATTCTTTAAAAATATGTTGTAGTACAATGTAAATACCATGCTATATGAATATGGTACTATTTGATATTGCTATTTATTATCCATTTGTAGTGGTCTGGGTTAAAAAAAAATGTTTATGGAAAGATGACCTTAAACTTATCAAAATTAAACTAAATTAATGCAAAATTCAAATTAAGTATTTTAATATTTACCATAAGTAAATTATATTACTAAAATTACAATTCATTATTAAAATTCTACAATATTTAAGTATATTATTCTATTTGTTATTCTACCTTAAAAAAAGCTATTCTAGCTTTAAATAGAACTTCCTTACATAAATTTATGTAAAGAAACAAACAAATGCAAATATAACACTGATATGTGACCCTGGACCAAAAACCACTCATAATATGTATAGGACATCTGAAAACTGGTTAAATAAGCTTTCAATTGATGTATGGTTTGTTAGGATAGGACAATATTTGGTGAGATACAACTATTTGAAAATCTTGAATCAGAGGGTGCAATAAAATAAAGATTTTGAGAAAATCGCCTTAAAAGTTGTTCAAATTAAGTTCTTAAATTAAATTGATATATTTACGGTAGGAAATTTACCAAATACCTACATGGTACATGATCTTATATGATATCCTAATGATTTTTAGCATTAAAGAAAAATCGATAATTTTGACCCATACAATGCATGTTTGGATATTGCCACAAATATACCTGTGCTGTTAATATTGATTCCAGGGTCACATATAATATTAACATCATTTTCCACTTATGAAATATAACTAAAGAATTAATTTTGTGATTAAATCGCTACTACAAAAACAAGCAACCCATTGGCCAATCAAACCCTAAACAGCATCATTTGCATTTACATTGTTTGCATTGTGAATCATGTTCCTGTTATTGTCATATTCTATTATTAGGTAACAAATCCGCTCTTCCATGAGTATCATGAACTGATATAAACAGAATAATTACATTGCTGAGGTCGGCATCCCAGAGGGCTGCTATGCTTGCTCAACAGACATGGAAAATTAAACTGACAGAGCTCAGAAAACAACCATGGAGAGATGAGGGTAAATAAGGAGAGGGGGGAAAAAAACAAATGCCAAACTGCTTATCAAAGACTTGGAGCAATACACCAATACAAAAGTCCTGCAGATGATTACATAATCGACATATTAAATTAACAATCTGACACTATGACTATTAATAATACACTTCCAGGCTTTCCTATTCACACACACAAAAAAGGATGAATCAAATATAACCGCAATGGTTTTCTGTCATCAGTTCACCCACCCAATTTCACATCCCCAAATAAGACGTGTTTGGAAAGATTCTGAAAGAATAAAAATAGAATAACATTTAAAAAATAAAATTTTAGGGATGCACCGAATATTCGGCCACTGAAAATTTTCGGCTGAAAATGGCCCAAAAGTGCATTTTCGGTTTTCGGAAACAGTGTGTTGACGCAAACAGAAACCGCGGCTCGCACGTGCTTGTCTGAAGCAACACATCTGCGGTGTGCACGTATTTCAGTATATCTGAGAAAGACCTACGGAAAGCGATTTGCAAAACTTGTAAAGCCAAAATTTCAAGAGGGGGTGTGTCTGCAGTCGTGCGTGCAGCCAGTGATGGTAGAAGATCAGCGCATTGAGCGTAGACAGACGAGTGAAAAACAATGGCTTTACGTTGGTGTTACGTCGCAATAATTTAAAGATATGTCTTTTCTATATACTGTATTTTTATGCATTTTTATGTTTTAAACCATGGAGGTGAGCCAATGGATAGCACACAAGCAACGGGAAAACTGCGCAATATGTTAAAGTGAAAGTAAAATCTGACAGTGCTTTCAGCATCTGACGTGCATTCTCCCCGAGACAATTAGAGACGATTATACTTCATATGCTGATATTAATTTAGTCCCCTAATATTTTTCTTGTGCCCCGAACATGGTGTGGAAAAAATAAAAATAAACGTATTTTGTGTAAAAGTTGTTTTTTGAAAGACTTAAATAAAGCTCTTAATTTTCACTGATGACTGCAGTGTTATTAGGGGTTAAGAAAGTCTTAATTATGATTTCAGGTGGTCTTAAGAATTGCGATGAAACTTCAAAAGGCTATCCATTGAATAAATATGAGCGCTGCACGTTTCAAAGTCATTTGCTGCGCTGCTTTGTGTACCATTCTGACAGCGCCTCCTGCTGGAAGAGAAATATGTAGAGTTGTAAATGTGAACTGATGGATCCACAAGATAATGTGTTATAAAAATGTAAACAATTTAAACAAAGGCAGTAAAATATATGTATATGTTATTTAAGTAATATAATACTTGATTGATAATAATTGTTTAAATTAATAAAACTGATTTATTCTTTGAAATTTGAATATTAATTTATGCAATTGCAATGCCTTGATTTTAGTAAGATTAGTACACAGCTATAAATGCAATGGTACTAATAATTGGCATAATTCTTTCAGTGTTTCGGTTTTCGGCCTTGGTTTCCTCTTTTTCGGCCAAGAATTTTCATTTCGGTGCATCCCTATAAAATGTGTTATTCTACTATACAATTTTTGTCAAACACCAAATTATTATTACAGAAAAATGTTTATATTACTTTAAAATGTGACTAATTACAATGCTTGTTATTGTTATTCAATCACATAATGCCAGTTAATAAAAAGTAAATTGCAAACTCAACAAAAAAAAAAATCATAAACAAAAAGGCCCTACTACTAATAAATTTTCTATTCATTTATCATCTATTAATTTTGTTCTTTTACATAGACATCATATAACAATAAAAAAATTGTTTATCTTATGTGGTTTAGACTGTTTTTAATTTTTTCCACTGAAACATCCAAAATTGTGCACTGACCTGTTTCTGACAAAAGAAAAATAAAGCTTAAAGCTGATTATGTAACAATATAAGAATACAGTTTGATGAGGCACTAACCATTAACAGTGAGCTTGGCCAGAGTAGAGTAGTTGGACCCAAAATGGTTGAAGACCACACACTGGTACTGCCCCTCATCTGTGAAATTGACGTTCAGCAGGTGGAGCACGGTGGTGTAGAGGAGGCGGTGATCCTGGTAGCGAGCGTAGTTCTGCACCTGGGCTTCATAAAGCACCTCTCCATCTTTACGCCAAGCGGTGCTCATGGGAGAATCACTTGTGCTGAATGCAGAACAGTTTAGAGTGACGTTGGTCCCACGTAAGGCCACAGCAGTCTTGGGATGAGCGCTGATCTGGGGTTTAGGGAAGTCATCTGTGAGAGAGAGACAATGATGAAATCTTAATGGAAGAAAAAGCTAATATTTTTTGGATTAAACATTTTAGAATGGCTTTTTTAATGGCAAAAGACGAAACCGAAAAGGTCATCATGGACATTTTGATAATGTAAGGTGCACTCACTGCAGACAAATTCTTCTGGTTTAATAGCAAGCACACTAGATCCTGCCAGGAAGGCAGGATGAGCACAGACGGCAGTGCAGGATTGCTGGAACTGACTGACAATCAACCACTGGCCCAACCACTGCAGCTGACAGTCACAAAGAAGGCTGCTGGTGTTCAAATCACTGAGGAAAATCACAATACAGGCATTATTGAGATCCACCCGAACTACATTATTCTAATGTACAAACACTGTCTATATACACAAAATTAAATAGATATAGAAAAATCATGGAATACATTCAGTCTGTAGAAAGTAAACAATGACTTACAGTGTTTTAAGTTTTAAATGAGTGAAAGCATCAGGATGAATAGACATGATGCCATTCTTACTCAGGTCCCTGTGGAACAAAATCAAAGATTATTTACAAACAGAACAGCATAAAACAGAAATTCTTTGTGCTCCATAGACCAATTTCGAGTAGACGTCACAGTTACGTCACTTGCAGCTGTGCGTGCATAGTGGTTCCAGAACACTGGTAAAAATTGGAGGTAAACAGGTAAAGTTCACAGAATAAGAGGAAAAAAATATTTCTGTGCCTTTCGATGTTTTGATTTTTATAGAATACTGTCTTCAAAGACACCATTTTAAAATTAAACGCAGACGTTTAAAACGGACACACTATGGATAAAAACTGCTATGATCACTACTTTTAAATAAATTTGATTTAAACAATAGGTCTACATAATATTACCATATGCTGTTCATAGGGGACGTATTTGTATTAGCCCTACAGGTGCAGCATGAAATATTATTTAAACCTATTACTTTTAAAAATTTTCATAACATTTATTTTATCTCACAATTCTGACCTACACAAATGTAGGTTTATATATCCTAAAATCAGACTTTATAACTTGATTTAATTCAAAAATAGTACGTTTTCTGCCACCAGATAGCCTTCGCCCATAAAAAATGGCATCTTTTTTGGATCTGTAAGACTATCCCAGTATCTAACGTCAATTTTGTTGAATAACAGTGCTTGTCGCTGGGTGATAAGCTCTTGTAATAAGCAGAGAACATCTTGAAAATGACATCTAATCAATATAATCTAATTTTTTTGTACCGTATCTGTGTAATTCTCTATCTGCAAAGGCTACTTCTCCTGGGTTTTCTGCAACCATGATGTGCATGCATCCAGAATGTTTAAAAACTATAATTGGTCTATTGGGTTTTACTGTTGTCATGCAGTAAAAAAGTTTATATAACAGCATAACCTTATAAATCTATTATCTATAGCCTAGAGTATTTTATAGAGTCAGAGTTTAGAAGATTTTAGAACATGAGTTATATAAGTCTTTTCTTTTGTATTTTCATTTTGCTGATCAATTTCACTTGAATCAAGTAACATTTTAGCTGTTAGATTAAACTATGGAAGCCTGTTTCCACTAAAGAGATACAAAAAGCTTTATATCTTGAAACTGCACATTTATTTCTTAAGAAGAATATCAACAGAACAAAATACCCGTTATTGCTTCAGCTATCACAACTGTAAATGCTGAGATCAAAATCAGGTCTTTTGTTCAGAAGAAACTGTTGTTTCTTCCATTTCATCACAATTGGAAACGTTAAGACGTGACTTATCTATTTTATAATTCAGAAAATAACTTTATTCCACGTTATAAACTCTCACAGTTATGTAGTCAAAGAAAAAAAACAGACTTCAATACAAATATATAAATAAAAGAATGATATCTAGGATTGCTCCATCCAGTAATGAGACATGAGGTTTTCAAAATACCACAGACTAAAAGAGACTCACAAATGCTCCAGCTCCATCAGACCCTCGAATGCTTTCTTTGTGATGGTCCTGATTTTATTATTCTGTAAAACTCTGGAAAACACACACACACACACACACACACACACACACACACACACACACAAGCATATGTCAAGCTACACTTCACATCTCTCAGTCAGATCAAAAAGCTTGTACCCGCCAACAAACTTACAGCGAGTTCAGCCTCTTCAAACCCACAAACATGCCAACATAGTCCTCGATGGCGAGGAATATCTCGTTATTACGGATGTCCCTGAAACAAACAAACATCAAAACAGACCCGTCAATATATTTTTAAACTGCTGCTGTGTAGAACATGCTTTCTGTTAATAATCTAAAATTTCAGAACTGTTTTGTTTAGGTGATTGCACTTCTACAGAGACTTGAGTTTTAGGGCTCTAGGCAGCTCAGTGCCATTGTATGCTTTTCATGAATAATAGAAAGTTTTGTATGGACAAGCTGGTATGTGGGAGTATTGTGAGACTGTTTTCACGCACTGCTGACTGTAAAAGCCTGACATCCCTTTTACAACTGTGCCAAAGGGACATGGCGGAGGTTATGAGAGGTGGGCATGTTTGAATGTGCTCTTTATCTGTGGGGTAAGCTGAAATGCAGAAACTTAAGTAGAAGGATTTATATAGGGCTTAAACTATTGGGATATTCATTTTATTTTATTGAGACAGAGCTTAATGCTACTTCTATTTTCATTTAGATCACTTATAAATGCACATGTTCTTTATCTGAGAGCAAATACCAGCAAAACTGTTATTAATATTATTTAGATTAGAACTATAATACTTCCAGCTATAACAAAAATCATTAGGATATTAAGTAAAGATCATGTTCCATGAAGATGTTTTGTAAATTTCCTACCATAAATATATAAAAACTTAATTTTTGATTCGTAATATACATTGCTAAGAACTTATCTTGGCCAACTTTAAAGGCGATTTTCTCAATTTTTAGATTTTTTTTGCACCCTCAGATTCCCGATTTTCAAATCCTAACAATCCATACATCAATGGAAAGCTTATTTATTCAGCTTTTAAATGATGTATAAATCTCAATAATAAAAAAATGACTCTTATGAAAGTTTTGTGGTCCAGGATCACATATTTGTAATTTTATTGTGAATAAAAATGTATTATATCAATAACTATATTTATAATACATTTGACACTTATATGTTGCTACAAATCAAATCTTGAAATATTTTTTTCCAATGGGATGAGTGAAAATATTGGCAGTGCAAATTAAAATGTGAATTACTGTTTAAAAAAATATATATTTACATTTAATTTATTACATTTATTCAACTTTTTTTTTTTAAATCCTTCAAAGTAGAATTTTTTGATGCATTATATATAAACCTAAGGCTTTTTATATAGTACTACCAAAGACTATCTATATAAAATGAGAGACAGAAAGGGAACGTGGGTAATCTTACAATGTGCGGACGTTAGCCAGGCTGCTGAATACTCCTTCTCCCAAGTGTGAGATTTGATTGTCACCCAAGTTGAGACTCTGCAGGAGACTGAGACCAGAAAACACCCAATCCTCCAAACGACTCAAGTGATTGAAGGACAAATCCCTGGAAACAAAGCACACAAATACACATTACCTGAAAAGCAACAATCAAATAAAACACTCAAGGATTTTTTTTTTAAAGCACAAATCATGCATTTAAAAAAAAAAAAAAAAAAAAAAAAAAAAAAACAGCATGCAAATTTCACTGTATTGTGTATAAAGTTAAGGTCAGGGCTGAAGTCACTCACAGCTCTTCCAGGCGATGGCAAAACTCCCAGGCATCGGCTCGGATAAGTCCGATATTGTTCTGATTTACCCGCAGAATCCTGAGCATGTGCAGGCCATACAGCCAGCCTTTATTCAGCTCCGTCAGATTATTATACTCCAACTCTCTGGCAGAAGACAAACAGAACACAAGTCGCCCATAAACCACTACTTTGATTCATACGAAACAGAAACTTAAATTATAATGTTTTTTTTTTTTAAATGAAGAAAAAAATTAACCTCAAGGTTCAGATGTGTGACCCTGGACCACAAAACCAGTCTTAAGTAGCACGAGTATGTTTGTAGCCAAAAATACATTATATGGGCCAAAATGATAAATTTTTATTTTATGCCAAACATCATAAGGATATTAAGTAAAGATCACATTCCATGAAGTTATTTTGTGAATTTTGTGAATCATAAATATATCAAAACTTTATTTTTGATTAGTAATATGCATTGCTAAGAACTTCATTTGGACAACAGGTGATTTTCTCAGTTCCAGATTCTTAAATAGCTGTATCTCAACCAAATATTGTCCTATCCTAACAAACCATACATCAATGGAAAAAGAATTGACCCTTATGACCGGTTTTGTTGTGCAGGGTCACATATATTGTTTCAAATACAGCTGTTTAAAAGAAAATCATATCACAAAAATACTACTAAAGCCAAGTCTTATTTAAAGCAAAGTGATATAGCAAAAAAAAGAGAACACAAAATGAATACGTTTTTGTTTTTTTTCTAGCATTTTTGGCAAAATACTAATATGTGACCCTGGACCACAAAACCAGTCATAAGGTTGAATTTTACAAAACTGAGATGTATACATCATATGAAAGCTCAATAAATAAGCTTTCTATTGATGTATGGTTTGTTAGGATAGGACAATATTTGGCCGAGATACATCTATTTGAAAATCTGGAATCTGAGGGTGCAAAAAAATCAAAATGCTGAGAAAATCACCTTTAAAGTTCTTCAAATTAAGTTCTTAACAATGCATATTACTAATCAAAAATTACATTTTTATATATTTATAGCAGGAATTTCACAAAAAATCTTCATGGCACATGATCTTTACTTAATTTCCTAATGATTTTTGGCATAAAAGAAAAAACAATAATTTTGACCCATACAATGTATTTTTGGCTATTGCTACAAATAAACCCCAGCGACTTAAGACTGGTTTTGTGGTCCAGGGTCACATATATATTCTGAAACCCAAGAAGCATTGACTTACAGCTCCTCCATGTTTTCCAAACCAAAGAGAGCTCCATCCATCAGCTTTGTGATGCCATTTCGCTGCATCTTCAATGATTTTAGAGCCTTCAGTTCTTTGAAAATGAGACTTTCCACAACACGAATCCTGTTGCGCCTCAACTCTCTGACAAAAACATGAAAGGGGGGCACATTATAATATAAAAATCAAAATCACTGCCCTAACAATCGGAGAGAGACAAGACAAGAAGGGAAATTAACTCCCACTTGATAATATCAGGTGCATTTAGCAAGCAGTATTCTTGTCAGACACAATCTAATTGAGCACTGCAATAATATCCTATTCATTAGCCATGAATACGCACAAGACTTGGAGCTGGGAGAGGGTGAAGACTTTATCAGGCAGCAGAGAGAGTCTGTTCTGGTTTATCTTCAACACCAAAAGGGAGCTGATGTTTCCGAAACAACCAGGCTCCAAGGAGCTTATCTTGTTTTTGCTCAGGTTGCTGTCATGATGGAGAGAGGAAACAGACATATATCCATGAACCCCAAAAGTAATCAGAAACACCAGGAGAAGCATCCATTATTCAATGACAAAACAAAGATCAAAGAAACAATTGATACTTGAGTTGTCTTAAACTGATAAGGATCGTGTCTACAGAAAGCTCTCTTAATCTACTCTAACATAAGTGCAAAACTCAGACAAGTCTGAGTACAAATACTCACAGGTATTTCAGCTGCATGGGAGGGAATGATCCAGCTTTAAGCTCAGATATAGAATTAGAGCTCAGGTCTAGACTTTCGAGAGATGAATATGGCAACAGCTGCTCAGCCACGACTTCAGAGATTCGGTTATGGACACTGAAAATGAACAGCAGATGGTTATAAAAACAACAAAACCAGTCTTAAGTAGCACGGGTATATTTGTAGCAATAGCCAAAAATACACTATATGGGTCTTTTATGCCAAAAATCATTAGGATATTAAGTAAAGATCATGCTCTGTGAAGATATTTTGTAAATTTCATGACGTAAATATATCAAAACTTAATTTGTAATTAGTAATATGCATTGCTAAGAACTTAATTTGGACAACTTTAATAGCGATTTTCTCAATTTTTAGATTTTTTTGCACCCTCAGATTCCAGATTTTTTTTAAATAGTCGTATCTCGGCCAAATATTGTCCTATCCTAACAAACCACACATTAACGTAAATCTATTTATTCAGCTTTCAGATGATGTGTAAATCTCAATTTCCAAAAAAATGACCCATATGACTTGTTTTGTGTTTGTCCAGGGTCACATATCAACATACATGATCTTTTACACTTAATTAAAAAATGAACATAGAAAGAAACTTACAGTGACAGCACTGTGATGTTGGATGAGGCATCTCCAAGAAAAGGCACCGCTGTAAGTTCATTCTGATTCATAGACCTAAATTCACAAAAATGATGAAAACCTGAAAAAGATGTCTTAAAAAAAGAAACAACTTCACTCACAAAAAAAATTCTCTTACACCATTGTATAATTATATACGGATTTAATAACAACAAAGCAAAGAAACTTAACTAAAAACTTAACTAAAATCAAGCTAAACTAAATAAATTAGACTAATAGAAAAAAAGAAAACCATGTCACCCGTTTAAAACATGAGGCTTTTACAGCCCATAAGAAAAAAACAACTTTTACTCAGAGGAAAAAATATGTATTTATTAATATCACTAAAAATTCAAGATATTTTGCCTATCAGTATCAATGCAATGCAATGCAATGCAATTTTTGTATAATAAACTACTAACATAAAATGCATGCAAATATCAGTTGCCATATATCTCTCAATAACATGTCTTATCAATATTTAAATGCTTAGTTTTATGGTCAAAGCTCTGCAAATTTGAATTTGTGGAGGACAAATTAAGATATATTCAAGTAAATCTAAGTTACTTCAGTCCAGTAAATATTTATATTTAAGTATTAATAACAATATAAAAGTCATTCTTGAGTTTACACATTTTACACATTTCACAAAAAGATTTTACTGTTTTACAAAAATAAAAAAAAATCAGTGTAAGATGCTTTTTTGTTACTAAATTATTCGAGTTCTATTATTTTTAAAAAGTTACCATAGCATTTACGCTATTTTGAAAGAAAAAAAAGTTATATTTCTACAAAGGATCACGTGACACTTCTAAGTAATGCCATAACACAAGATTTGATAAACAAGTAATCAGCTGTCAGTTGTGCGTTAGTATTGTGCACATGTGCAGCCCCTGCATAGTGCTGAAGGCAGAGCATGTAAACAACATCTCCTCTATTACTTACGCATGGGTGATCCCTGATGGAGCTTCCAGAGCTGCAGCAGTCAGTCTTTTCCTACTGCAATCCAGCAACTGTGCAGCACCTGGACCACCAGAACACGTACAAGGAGAAGGGCAAGTGTCCAGGCCCACGACGCTCACTATGAGCAGGAACAGGGCCTGGGGGATGGGCCAGCCTTCCGCCATTTTGAGTTTCTTGGTCGCAAATAATCAGTCCAAATTATGACATTAATAAGATACAGAGGCTAATCTGTGTTTTAGAATATGAATTTAATTTCATAAGAATCCGAAGTAAGTTGAAAAGCATGGCAAAGTTGTGATAAAATCAATCCGGAGCCATCGCTTGGCTCTCTCAGTTCGTCCCTTCGAAATTCCCTTCTTCCGCCTTGCAATCTCTGCAGCCTCAAGAATTCCCAAACGGAGCGTCAAACAAGCTTCAAGACGCGGAGATGTGGTTTAGGTGTTCCGAAAGATTTCATGCCCTATGTAATATTGTTCGTTTGCATTTGAGAGTAAAATAATAGTGGAACTGAAATCTCCTTTCCAAACATTGTTCCTCGACTTTTTTCCCAAGGAAAAACAAAAGCACCTTCTTCCGTTGACACGTGATCCACCCTTCTATCACGTGCTGCTGGAGGCCTCGCGTCATTGGCCAGTCGACTAATCCGTCAAACTTTACTTTTCCCACAGTTTCTTCAGGTTTGCTGTACTACGTTATAAATGTTTTCTGAAGGTTATAATTTAAATTGTTTATTATAACAGCTTTAAAAAAAATTGCGTATCTTGAATTATTTTTTAATTCTAAAGTGGCTAGATTTTTTTTATTATGGGCTTGTCCCCAAAACCTCTTTTTTAAGATTTTTGATGAATAGAAAGATTCAAAGATCAATCTTTCTCTGAAATAAAAAAGCTTTTGTAGCCTTATACGCTATACTATTAACCTTGAATACTTTTTAGGAAATTAATATATTTTCTTTAGCAAGGATGCTTTAAACTGATTAAAAGTGATGATAAAGACTTTTATAATGTTACAAAAGATTTATATTTCAGATAATTGCTGTTCTTCTGAACTTTTTATTCATCAAAGAAACCTGAAAAAAATCTACTTAGCTGTTTTCAACATAATAATAATAATAATAATAATAATAATAATAATAATAAGTGTTTTTGAGCAGCAAATCAGAATATTAAAATGATTTCTGAGGGATCTTTTGACTGAAATAATGATGCTAAAATTCAGCTTTGAAATCACAGGAATAAATTACATTTTAAAATATATTCAAATAGAAAACAGTTATTTTAAATAATAATAATATTTCAAAATTACACTGTTTTTGCTGTACTTTGAATCAAATAAATGCAGGCTTGAAAAAAACAGACCTCTTACTGTTCAAAAACTTTTGACTAGTAGTGTTTGTGAACAGTTTTTTAGAAAATAATTTTCCCTTGCACAGTACTGTCATAATTATCTTTCGATCTAACATAATGGTCATCTTCATGATCTGATTTTTTTTAATTCTGAAGATGTAATGTTATTTTTCTTGAAATAAACACAGAAATAAATACATTTTTAAAAAAAACAAGGCATGTGACTGTTTGCTTTCCAAGAGTTGTTCCAACAGCAACGTAGTTTCAAATGTTAAGTTTATGCAAAGACTGTTGTTGATGTGTAAGACTGAAATGATCTAACTCGTATGTATGTGTTAAGGGCCAGTTCTCTGACTACACACTCGATGTAACTCAAAATATAAATTAGACACTATAGTGAGATGAGATATTTTTAAACTAGGCCAGCATGTTGACATCAGTAATATATTGTGCCCAATGATATAACAGCAAAAAGATCCATATAACATATACATTTATTTACAGCTATTGCATATACAGCGGAGGCCAAAATTATTAGAACACTAGTATTTTCACCTGCTAAAAATGGTTTTAAGTCAGTTATAATTTGCTCCAGTCAGTGTCAGTAAAAATTACCAGTTTACATTTCCAAACATTTACTTTGCAATTAATTGTTATAATCCAGCGAGATTTTTGTTTGCACAATGAGTCTGACAACAGCCAGTGCTCCACACAGAGATCTGATCTCATCATCATCCAGTCTGTCTGGAATGACATGAAGAAACAGAGCAAACTCAGACTGAGTAATTCCAGAAGAACTGTAGCAACATCTCCAAGATGCTTCAAGAAACCTACCTGCAAAGCTACCTGAAAAACTTTGCGCAAGTGCACCTAGGGCAAAAGCTGTTTTAAATACAAAGGATGGTCACACACCAAATGTTGTTTTAATTTAGCTAATAGTAGTTCATTGATAAAGGAAATCTATTTATGACATTATTTTTGACAGCATCTTCATTTTACAACATGTTTACACAAGTGCCTAAAATTTTCAACAGTATTGTAGCTTTGCAGGTAGGTTTCTTGAAGCTATTATCCTATTAACTAAATTAAATCAACATTTGGTGTGACCATCCTTTGCGTTTAAAACAACTTTTGCCTTAGGTGCACTTTTGCAGGTTTTCAGGTTTGCAGGTAGGTTTCTTGGAACATCTTGGAGACGTTGTCACAGTTCTTCTGGATTTAGTCTGTCTCAGTTTGTTCTGTTTCTCAATGACATTCCAGACAGACTGGATGATGATGTGCAAACAAAAGGCTCACTGGCTGATTACAATTAATAGCATTGTTTGGAAATGTAAACTGATATTTCCTACTGACACACTACAGCCAAATATAGAAATAACTGATTTAAAAACAGCTGGTGAATATACTTACTGTTTTAATAATTTTGGTTACCACTGTATGTTACTATACACTGTCAGAAAAAAGGGTACGGTTGGGGTCCATTTGTGACACTTAGGGTACAAATGGTGAAGTTGTACCCTCGATGGGTCATAGTTGCACCTTAGAGTACTCATATGTACCATTCAGGGGTAAAAAAGGTACAGATATGTTTCCAACTGCCAGAGGGTCCACGTTTGTACCATTTAATCCCCAAAGAAAGGTACAATCACTTGTGTGACCAAAGGAGTAAGCCAGATGTCTATGAAATAGTGACCCAAAATTAAACAGAGCAAGATAATAATTTTCATGAGTTGTTGGTTATTTGGAAGAGATGCACAAAATAACCAAATATGTTCAAGAGCCTGCATCTTTCTGACCAGTTCTGAACAGTACACACGCAAATTACATTTTAGTGATTATGCAGACCATCAAGATAATAACTTTTAAACGTAAAGCATATGTATTAAAGTAGGCATTTTTTTTTTTTAATTGTAATTTTAAACTGATATAAGAGCTGTTTTAAGTTTTGTTTTTAATGTAGAGTTAAACAAATACACGTATTAATATTACTTAGCAAAAGCACAATGAAGTAGACAAAACTATTTAATGTTTATTAAACATTATATGGTGTACTACTTTGCCTCAGTTCAAGGTTCAAATGCATATTTTCGAAGCGAGCCTTTTCGTGTTGTCCAATGGGATTGTAGCCCGCGCTGTGCATTTTGAAAAAGAGATTGTGCATGACGCCGGTTATTCAGGACATCATTCGACGGAGGCACGGAGGATCTTCAAAAACGGAAAGAAGCTGCCTGGAATACATGTCACTGACGACGAAGCACAGAAATTTTGAGGTAAGTTTAATTTTAAGTACTGTGAAAATCTGTTGGTTCCCTTTCGATTTATGTTAACTTGACATTGCGTCTGTAGCCAGGCCTAACGTTAACGTTACCTGACGCGTGAGGGAAACCTTTCTTCGAAAACTGACCTGACAAAACCAACGCATTGCCATTACATTTTAAGCTTATTGTTATTATTACAATTGTTTTTTATCATTTAGCCGGAAATAAAGATATAATTTTTCGCTTAACTCATACTCCACTGAGAGATGGCACGAGACGCTGACAAAACAGCGGTGAAACGGCCATAGAAACAGCTTAGGACTATCGCGTTTTGTGCTTGCTTATACCGTAGATTTATAAATTCAGTTTACCAAAATGTTCTTACTACTCTAATCTTAACGTTACGTTAACGTTAACTTACCCGTGTTCACTCCGGACGCGGGCGAACGCCTTTTATTTTAACGCCTCTCCTAGTCTTTCTGGAATTATATACATTACGAATATTATCCGTGTTGATTTATATCAGTTTTGTTTGGTAACGTTACATATTTAACTAACGTTATAAACGTAAGTCCAGGAGAGTCCTAATTATTTGTTATGTCGTATTGAGGCGTCGGTATCGAGCCCTTCCAAGGACAGCAAGTAAAATTGGTTTAAGTTACCATTATTTATCAAAACTCGTGAAATACGTTTCTAGTCTGTGAGCTGCAAATTTAAATAATTTGGCTTTTAATAATACACTCTCAGTTAAAAAAAGTATAGTTCTCTGTTAGTTCGTTAAGTGTACATATTGGTACCTTTTAGCTTTTGTACCTTAGGGTACTGTTCCAGTGACAGTATTGTACCTTTTTCTGGAAATGTATAAGTACTAACTTATTGTGTATTTTTCTGAATTAAAGCAATGTTTTTATACTGATGAATGTCCATTGAAAAATAGATTTTATTGTTGCTGTTAAAACCTCAAGCTCACACAGACTATGCATTTTTTCCCTTTAGAAAATAAGGTGGATTTAACAAATTTGTACACAAGATGGAGGTGGTAACAGTAACACTAGTACCAGTGCCAGCAGAACCCTATCAACAAACTTCAACTACAGAAATGTAAGTATAACACTGAGTTCTGTGTATTATATTTGTCCTATGTTTAGCGGTTAACCGTATTGATTTTTTTAATGCCTGATGCCAATATTTTAAAAAGCAGGGTGGCCAGTCAGCACACACAAGGAAAGTTGGGAGAGTTAGAGTTAGTTTCATCAAAATTATTTTAAATTGTGTTCCGAAGATGAAGTCTTACTGGTTTGGAACGACATGAAGGTGAATAATTAATGACCAAACTAAACTTTTTGGCTGAATTAATGCTATAAGAAAGAAAATTTGAAAGACTAATAAGGTATCTTTAATTCTTTTTCTGTTACCGGCTTGAAAACTTCGGGCAAAAACAAGGGATTCTCCCATTTTTAAACTGTCACCGATAGCAATGTAGTAGTAGTAAATTGCTGAAGTCAGTAGATTTTACTCAGTCAAAATACATTTATTACATTTAATATTTTGGCTTTTATCATTATGTTAATAAATATTGAAATTAATTAAAATATTAACAAAATTACAAATTTGAGCCAGGGAAGATAAGAGAAATGAACATCCTCAGGGGTCAGTGATATCACAGATTCTAAATCAGTTATTAGCTTAAAATGAATGTTGAATGTCGATATAAATAAACAGTATGCTTTTTTTAATTTACAGTTAAAAAAAAATTGTAGAAACATTGTAATTTTCTAAACCTTCAGGTAAACAAATATTTGTGCATTCAATCTTAGAAATATTTGTATATTACTAAAGGGAAATGGCAATGAAAGAATATTAAAATGTCTGATTTGATTGTTTTGAAGTATTTTTAGTTAATTTAAATGATTAACTTTATCTTTTTGTAAATTTTCAGTTGTGTGATGAAGCTGACCGAATGCATTCATCGACTGTCAGTTTAAGCCGGCACTTCAGGGATGGCTTTACCAGTATTGTGCCCAAGGTGCTTCAGCTTGTTCAAAGAAATGCTCCGTTGGACGAAGTCTACAAGAAGCAAGAGAAAAGATGCTTGCAGAAGATCTAGGTATTGACATAAACATAGTGGTTTTGTGATTATCCATTAAGCTTTTTTAAGAACTGATAGTCCCCCTGTAGTCAGATTTAATCCCTTAAAACTCATTTTGATCACCAAAATAAGATATTTAAATGTTTTTTCTTTGTGTGAAAAAAATCTTCATGCTTTAAAATTGCTCGAATGTATCTCTACACCTTGATTGGTTACAAGGTAGTTTATGTCAAAATTTTCACATTATTTGTCTTTAAACATTTAAAACAGCACATTGCATTGTTTTACTGATAGATTTTTGATGTTTTCTTTTCTTCTCAGTGTGATGCTGATACTCCATACCCAACCATATAGTTGGCAGAAACTGACTGGAAAATGGCTTTCTCCAAGAGGGTACAACTTTTCAAAGTGGATGGTGTGGAGTTGTGCAAGGAACTAGGAGTTGAAGAAAGGATCACTACAATGCACAGCCTTCAGTGCTTACTATTGTTTTCAACTTGGCTTGTCCACCCTACATGAAGAATTCACTGACTTTCTGGCAGCATGCCATAGCAAAGATAACTGAGGTGGGTGGCAAGCCCCTTACAATATCTATCACCCAAATAATTAATATCCTGTGTTAAAAATGCCAAATATACTGATGCACAAGGGTGAAGATTTCGACATTCAGTGTTTTAAAAGTGACGATTTAAGTTCAATACATTTTAAATGTCAACAGTGTATATATATAATGTGGCAAGTTTTTTTTAATACCAGTGTCATATGATTCACAGTTCCATGCATACGCAGTAAAAGTTGACTTTGAATGAAGTGTTATAAAACCAGGGCAAGAGATGGACTTTCAGGCCCTTGCCGTTTACTCTGCTTATGATAAATAAGTAGTTTGTGATCCCCAAGAATGTTTAAAAAGTTCCAATTAGTACTGTGTATTAGTGTAGTACTGCGTTTGGTAAAAATGGGTTTGTGATAAAAAAAAAAAGTATGCATATAAAGTTACAATTAATGAAATGTGTACTGTTGGAAAAAGGTTGTTTTTGATTCTTAATGTTTAAAACATTTTTTTAGAAAATGTAGAATGCAGTAGAAAAAATTACTTAATGGGATGTATTGATTATGAAAAAATTAATATTAAGCTTAATATTCTTGATATTTACAATTTTATAAAATGTTTTAAAAAGTTAGAAATAGTATAAACAATTGTTTTTTTGAAAAAAGAATTGCTCAATATTTGCATCCTGTTAAGACACATTGAGGTAGAGCTTATTTTGTGATAAAATGTTAGGATATAATCAATTAATGAAATGTGTACTGTTGGAAAAAAAATGTTTTGCTTTATAAGAACAGAGTATAAATTTTTTTTTTTTTTTTTTTTTAAGTAAAATTTTGCAATATGCATCCTGTTATGACATTGTGATAGAGCTTAAAACATTCATCCTGTGAAAAATGTGAGAATGTAATGTTTTGAATGTTTAATAAATGTGATAAACAGCATCCTGGCCTTTTTAATGTGTTGTATGTAGTACAGATTTGCCACCATAAGGTACAAAAGGCTTGTCACTGGGGCAGTACCCTTAAAAAAGACAAATTTGTACCTTTTTTAAAAGTACATTATGGTACCATAGCACTAAATGGTACAATTTAGTCAGCAAAGGTACATATTTGCCTTTGTAAGGTACATACTGCAAGGGTACAGATATGTACCCATGTGAAAGGGTACAACGGGTGTACCCTTGAGGGTACTGCCCCAGTGACAAGCCTTTGTACCCCTGAAGGTACAAATTTTGCACATTTTTTCTGACAGTGTATGGCTATATGTGGGTAACCAGTAATAAGGGTACGTTTTTTGAAATTGAGATTTATACATAATAAGTTATAAGTTGTCCAAATGAAGTTTTGAGAAATACTTATCACTAATCAAAAAAAAAAAGTTTTATATATTTACAGTAGGAAATTTCTAAAAATCTAAATTATCATGGAACATGGTCTTTACTTAATATCCTAATGATTTTTGGCATAAGAAAAATCTATAATTTTGACCCATTCAATGTATTTGTTATTGTACAAATATACCGTGCTACTTATGGCTGGTTTTGTGGTCCAGGGTCACATATTACATTTACTGTAGGTCAATATATGAAAGCAACTATAAGTTGTTTTAAATAAACATGAAATTAAAATGATAAGAGAAACTTTTAAAGCATGTTTAAATTGGGTTCCATACTTTTAAAAAACACACGAAAACTTGTCTGCTTTGACATGAACAGACACATTTACACATCTCAAACCCATCTGCTTGCACAAATGAAGCCTGCAGGTAAACTTGTCATACCAGAATTGCCTAGACAAGTTAATTGTATGTTCTATCTGGAGAAAGCAGATGTGTATGTGGTGGGGACTTAAACCTGAATACACACAGCCTCATGGGGACTTGTGTGAAGGTACAGACCTGAACTGAGTTCCAAATGGGGAAACAAGCTTATAAATCATACCAAATCAGTTTTGTTTGTTTTTTTGCAAAAAATGTAAAAATGTGTGAGTGTGTGTATATAAAAACCTATATTATTTAAAAGATTGTTTGCTGAAATACAGAAAAGAAAAAATGAGGCCTTAAACATATGCAATTAAATCTAATAATCATTTTAAAAATTAACAAAGAAATCATTCACTGCCTGCAAACGTTTGCTCTTAAAATGAATTAATTTCTTGACATTTGATAAACAGACCATTTGACAGACAAAAAGAAGGATATCAGGTAATCCTCAAAAAGAAAAAAGAAAAAAACACCAGTAGGGTGTGGTACTGTGTGATGTCAAAAACAGTTAAAGCTTTAATCCCTGGTTTTCACAGACAAGGTTTAAGACAAGTCCTAGACTAAAATGTAAATCTGAGCTGTTTCAACTGAAAGAAACTTCCCCTGACTGATTAAAAAAAAATAAAAAAATCAGTGCCTTTGTTTTGTGTTAAGATGTAAACCAGTAAGTTTTTTTCTAAGGCATGTTTTTAAACATTACTTAAACATAATGGCCTAATCCAGGTTTAGTACATAAGCCCTGTTTGTGAAACCAGGTATACATCTAATTACTTGTGTTTCTTGTTAGAGCAGTTGTTACCTAATATTGCAACTATTAATCCCTAATTGCATTTTAATTGAGAGTGGTGGTTTCATAACATTACACATTCACACTATTTCACATGCATCAGCAATACTATGTAAACAATATCTCAAATTCAAATCTCAAATCATTCTTTAGCTATTGTTAGATAGTAACTGTATTGCTTAATCCCATTGGCTTTCCTTTTAAATGCTTTCTAAGAAAATACTTTGAAATATGTAGCTTTGAGCAAGTTTTTGGACAGGTGAGGACATG
This sequence comes from Garra rufa, assembly GCF_049309525.1. Classification (NCBI taxonomy): domain Eukaryota; kingdom Metazoa; phylum Chordata; class Actinopteri; order Cypriniformes; family Cyprinidae; genus Garra; species Garra rufa. The sequence continues at coordinate 38,127,314 of NC_133372.1, forward strand.
TCCTTTCACTCCTGCTGCATTACCCACCCCTATTTCTCTTGGGAACGAACAGGTTATTTGAGACCTTGTAGACGTGGAAGTCAGTAACAATGGATGTGTCGCAGAAGCAAACAAAGTTAGCCAGCTTACCCCGGAGTTTACGGAAAAGAAAGAAGATGTCAGAAGAGACAAACATGTCTCAGCGGACCTGTCGACTGGAAATTAAAGCACCCACACAAATTGTGCATGTCCTTGGTACGGAACTTAAGGTGATTGTAGAGAGGTAGGTAACGTGATAATATTATTATCCATTGTTCTGTTCATTGTGTTCTTTAAAAAATTAAATTGCATGAATTAAGCCTACATTGTTTAGTTGTTTTTTTTTAGACATATGCAAAAAAAAAAAAAAAAAAATCACACAATGCCTTTTTTTAATTAGAAGACCATATTAAAGTATGATGGTCACCTGGCAAAAGTAGTTTTATCTGCATCATATGTGACCCTGGACCACAAAACCAGTCATAAGGTTAAATTTTACAAAACTGAGATATATACATCATATGAAAGCTCAATAAATAAGCTTTCTATTGATGTATGGTTTGTTAGGATAGGACAACGTTTGGCCGAGATACATCTATTTGAAAATCTGAAATCTGAGGGTGCAAAAAATCTAAATACTGAGAAAAACACCTTTAAAGTTGTCCAAATTAAGTTCTTAGCAATGCATATTACTAATCAAAAATTACATTTTGATAGGTTTACAGTAGGAATTTTACAAAAAATCTTCATGGAACATGATGATTTTTGGCATAAAAGAAAAATCAATAATTTTGACCCATACAATGTATTTTTGGCTATTGCTACAAATATACCCCAGCGACTTAAGACTGGTTTTGTGGTCCAGGGTCACATATTCGTGAGAATATGTGACCCTGGACCACAAAACTAGCCATAAGGTTTTTTTTTTTGTTTTTTTTTATTTAAGACTTACATCTGAAAACTGGATAAATAAGGTTTCCATTGATGTATGGATAAGGATTGGACAATGAGATACAACAATTTGAAAATCTGGAATCTGAGGGTGCAAAAACATTAAAATATTGAGAAAATGTCCTTTAAAGTTGTCCAAATTAAGTTCTTAGCAATGCATAATGAACATTTAAGTTTTTATATATTTACGATAGGAAATTTACAAAATATCTTCTTTACTTAATTTCCTAATGATTTGTGGCATAAAAGAAAAATCGATAATTTGGACCCATACAATGTATTTTTGGCTGGATTTGTGGTCCAGGGTCACACATATATGTGTGGTCTTAAGTAGCAGGGGTATATTTGTAGCAATAGCCAAAAATACACTGTATGGGTCAAAATTATCGATTTTTCTTTTATGCCAAAAATCATTAGCATATTAAGTAAAGATCATGTTCCATGAAGATATTTTGTAAATGTTCTACCATAAATATATAAAAACTTGATTTTTGATTATGCATTGCTAAGAACTTCATTTGGAGAACTTTTAAGGCGATTTTCTCAATATTTAGATTTTTTTGCACCCTCAGATTCCAGGTTTTCAAATAGTTGTATCTCAGACAAACATCGTCCTATTTTAACAAACAATATATAAATGGAAAGCTTATATACCCAGCTTTCAGATGGTGTAAGAATCATCTGTTTCGACAAATTAACACTTATGACTGGTTTTGTGGTCCAGGGTCACACATATATTGTATTATCATATAAAATTAAGTTTACTCACTAACAAATCTGAATTATATTTTGTAAACGCCAAAATTAAATAATGGCTTGTCAGAAGGCGGTTCTCCAGAGCAAATATGTGAAGCCTCCGTGCACCATGAAAGAAAAAGATATTAAAACCACTATAAAATCGCTTTTTATTAATTTATTCAAAGCCATCCCTTAGCAATAATTTACAATCATCGTATTTGCATCATATGCTAGCAAATTGAAGAAAAAAACGGTTTGCTATCCTGAGGCAACACAATGCAATACTGGGACAAATGAGTTCAGTCGCGCTTAGTGCCCTCTAGCCGTCACTCGCGATACTGCATATTAAGTTGTGGGCGTTTCCAGTTAGCAGACTGTCTGCCCACTTCCCTAGATAGCCACCTGCATTTGCTCAACCAATAGGCTTTCTGGCACGGTGACATCTCATGTACATAAAGGGTTAAAGGGAATTGTTAAAGTCACTTTGAAAGAAAGACGCATCTTTGCAAACCATGGTGCCTCAACGATCACTTACAATCGACACTGAGAATGCAACAAGGACGATTTATGTGCTTGGAACGGAGTTGACGGTGAATTTAAACAGGTGGGCGAATTTATTTTTCATGTATTATAAGAATAGACTCTAATATGAATCTAATATGAATATTAGAACGTTGTTTTATTTTAAAGGGACAAACACAGAGGATGACTTCTTGCGTTTGTAAACAGCGCGACGGAGCTCAAGGGAATTAAACAGATCTATTTTAATAGCGCGAAAGACATAATTAAAGAGACAGAAAACGAAAAACGAAAGTCTCTGCGTCATTTACCTGCAAAGGGTAAAGAGTTTACCTACCTTTGTTTCAAAACCCGTTTGACTTTCTTTGTTCTTCTGTGAATAACAAATATACGTTAGGGAGGATGTTTGGAGACAGACCCAGTCTCCATTTACTTTCATTGAATACTGTAGCATTCGATTGTCAGTCGTCAAAATGATAAAAAAAAATAAATGACAAAAATGTCCTACAGAGATACATTTCTGTTTGTTGTCTAGTTTGAATTCTATTTATTATCTATAATTTTGTTTGTGATCAGTGTCAAATTGACTGAGAAACGCTAAAAAGTTCTAAACAAAAAGTTAAAGGGTGTTACTGTCTGACCACTGAGTTTAGTTTAGATCAAAGGAACATATTTAAGGAATCTGAATGGAAAATAAAAGGATTCGTTTCAAAATTACTACTATTATTTTGACAAGCACATCATTACAGACTCTGGAAGCCCAAACAAAAGAACAGTCAATCTAAACACAATGTCACCAAAAATGATGCATAGACCCACAACTGAAGTAAACGCTGACAGAAGATTCAAATTTGAAATTTTATACAATTTTGCTAACATATTTTACAGGTAAAAGTTTCTAAACAATTAATTGGAGACATAATTCAGGAATAAACTGAGTTTTCAATCAATCTGCGTCATAATAATTGGTCTGTTTGTTCTGTATAGCTGAGTATTTGCTGGGAGATTTTAGGCAGATTGTTGATTTGAAGAATTACCCCTTTCTGTTCCAAAGGCAGATGAATGCATTTGTTGTGCTGCAACATTACTGAAATTCATCACTGAACTCCGTCTCAATGCTTCTGTTTATAACCGGCACTGTCGGCTATTGTCTGATAGCTTTCCGAACCTACGAACAGATCTTTTCTGAATCTTTTTTTAAGTTTTTATTAGTCCATATACTGAAATAGACAGTCCCCTAGCATCATTATGACTAGAGCCTGTTGTCTTATAGATAGAAGATAGGACTGAACCCTAAATGTATTGTAAATAATCCACTAATGTAGTAATTATGACATTTGGGTTGGTGACATGCCATATTCCAGAGTGTCACTGGTGACATCACTAATCTAAATCCATTTTAAATTACTTTTGATTAAAATTCATGTCAGAAAATTTCAGGAGATTAAACATTATACATATTTTGCTGTCAACATCAAGTTTTCATGTAGAGTAGAAATATATATATGTGTGGTAGAACCTGCCATTAATGTGCCTATTAGAGGATGTTCACTTAAATTTAAACAAGAAAACAGTTATGCAAGAGTTAGTTAATTAACTGATATTTTTGTCACATTCTATGGGGTAAGTTGTCAACAGAATCTGCCATTAATGTGCCTGTTAGAGGCTTTTCACTTAATTAAAACAACAAAACAGTTATGCAAGACTGATAAAAAAAATCAAGTACTGTAATGGTGAAAAATATAAAAGATAACATTACCATGGTTTTCAGCAACTAATGAATAATTTTATAACATTTAAAACATTTAAAACTTATCATTTGCAGTGTAGTTTTATAGTTACTGGGATACAGCCATTTGTCAACAGCCTAAGCAAAGATTCTAATTAAGTAATCTATGTAAGCCTTAAAAATAATGGTGTGAGAATTTGTTTAGATGGCGTAAATCATCTATCCATTCACACTATCCAAAGAGTTAAACCAGAAATGATTTGTGCTGAATCAGTTCTCAAGGCTTAACAGTTAGAATTTTAGTTTTCACTATATTTGTATATTTTTCTTGAAATCATACATTACTAAACAGTCGTAAAATATTTCACCATACCTTTACCAGCATATTTGCCAGTAAATCAAAAATTTGTCATAATGATATCATCCTTTCAAGGAACTCTTACAGAATTTCCTTTTTCCAACTATCAGCATTAAATTCTCAAAGCAGTAATATTGTGAAATATTATTATAATTTACAGTTTAATAATGTTTTTCTATTTTAATATATTTTAGAAAAAAATATTGGGGAGATTTGTTTTTGGCTCATTGCTGTAGGTTTGGAAATGGTGCTAAAAGGTTGGAAAAATTAATTAGTTGATTAGTTTAGATTATCATCTCTAAGGCTTCGAATTAAAGACATATGGCAGGAAATGGCAAATTTGTTCGGATATTAAAGGGATAGTGTACTGAAATATTAATTCTGTCATTTACAGTGACCCTCATGTTGTTCTAAAACATGGAGTGGAACACGAAAGATGATATTCTGAAAAATGTCTTTGTGTTTTCTTTTTTGTCAATACAATAAAAGCCAATAGGGTATGGAAGCCAGTGTCCACTGTGGAATTAAAAACAAGCAACTTTTTTCAGAATTGAGTGATAAACTCAGAACTGAAAGATATAAACTCACAATTCTGAGAAGTAACATCTGAAATATGAACTTGCAATTGCTAGAAAATATCATAAATATTTTTCTATTTTAGTATATTTTAGTACTTTTTTTCCAGTTAAAACAAATCTGAATTTTCTGCATCAGTTCTTCAGTGTCACATGATCCTTCAGAAATCATTTTAATACGCTATATTATTATTGATGTTAATATTTCTGTGGAAACCATGATACATTTTTTTTCAAGTTAAAAAAAAAAGCATTTACAGTTTACAAAAGTTTACATTCACCTTGCAGAATCTGCAAAATTATTTCACCAAAATAAGAGGGATGTTCATGTTTACATATCGTCCACAAGAGAAAATAATAATTTATGTTTACATACACTTGATTCTTAATACTGTGATCCACAGCTGTTTTTTTTTTTTTTTTTTTGTGAAATATGGTATTTAGGCAAAATAAGAAAAATGTACAAATCTTCATTCTGTTTAAAAGTTAATGCATTGTTTTCGTTCTGGAGCATTAATGAATATTTGAACCTTCTGTAATAGTTGTATATGAGTCCCTCAGTTGTCCTCAGTGTGAAAAGATGGATCTCAAAATCATACAGTCATTTTTGGAAAGGGTTCAAATACACAAAAATGCTGAAAAAACTAAAGAATTTGTGGGACCTAAAGGATTTTTCTGAAGAACAGCAGGCAGTTTAACTGTTCAGGACAAACAATGGACTCATGAACAAATATCACTAAATAAAAATGCAGCTGTGGATCATTCAGGTAACAACATAGTATTAAGAACTATTTTTTTCTCTTGTGGACTATATGTAAACGTCTTTTATTCAGGTCACTGAATGACTGAGCTTGAAATGGTACAATACAGACCATTTGTGTAACATCCTACAGTGAAATAAATTCATAATGTGTTTATGTATGTATCTATGTTCTCTACAGGTGTGCCCCACCGCTGGCCAAATTCTTCTCAGTAAAATGCAGCCCAAACGTGCATTACAAGGTCACTCCTCAGGTCAGGGGCAGGAACGCCGTTCCATACCCCCTCACCAGAAGCTCTGTCCTCATCGTCACAATGGACGAAGTCAGCGAGACTGCAAACGACAGCAAGGTACCTACAGTATATCCAGTCACCTTTGTGCTCGAAAAAATATTTACATTAAGAGCAAACACTAAAAAGAATCTGTGTGGAATTTTTCCACATTTAAACAAGATAAAATGTTTGAAACTGAGCTAGAAATACTAGTTTCTAATATCTGAAAGCATCAAACTAGCACAAATATTTAAATGTTTTCAATGTTTTCTGAATATTTTTGTGTGTGCAACCTTTTACACTAAAGCAGATAGTAGTCCTTTAGAAAATAAACAGAACTGAAAGAAATTGACAGCTGCAGACAGAAAACGGCTTGCCTCTGCTAGTCTGGCTGCTCTGATGCACCCGCTGTGGTTGACCCTAGTACTAGTTAAAACGGGAAACTGAGGTTTATGTCATTTTCATAACACTGTCTGGCACTTACAGCTTGAAGGTATATTTAGTACATTTCTTAATAATAGAGCAATGAATCACTCTTGTAATTAAAGAAATCTACAGTAATTGCACAATAATTGTCGCAATGATCCAGCTTGTGCTTGTTTCTATCTGATCTGTTTCAGCTATCTGTGAGGTTCTTTGGAGACAAATCGGACTCGCTCGGGGACGCCCTGCTGCATCTAACAGCTGTCGGTACGTCTCAGATGTTTTCGTTTTGAGACCTACGGCTGTGTTTATGAATGATGCTTGTGTAAACAGTATTTGTGCTGTAACTGTAAACAGCCTCATGCTGGTGAGACTGTGTAGGAACAAGCAAGTGTCATGTTGTCTCTGTTCTTTTGCAGAGATATCTCTGGATGTAGATGCTGACCGAGATGGCGTTGTTGAGAAAAACAACCCAAACAAGGTGAGCTTTGTTTGCTTGTACTCTTGCGATCTGTTCTATATCATCATTATTGGGGAGATTTGTTTTTGGCTCATTGCTGCAGACTTGGAAGTAGTGCTAAAATTGATTTGTTGATTGATTTAGATGGATTAGATGTCATATAATGCTAAAGGCAATGCCTTTTTTTGCTTATTAAAGGGATAGTTTACTCAAATGAAAATTCTGTCATTTTCTGTCAGAATTGCGAGATATAACTCAGAATTGCAAGAAAAAACTCAGAATTACGCGATATAACTCAGAATTGCTAGAAAAAAAACTGAGAATTGTGAGATGTAAACTCTGAATTGCAGAAAAAACTCAGAATTACGAGATGTTATTCAGAATTGCAAGAAAAAACTATATTTCAAGAAGAACTTACAATTGGGAGATAACTAAATTCTGAGATGTAAACTCAAAATTGCAGAAAAAAAATCAGTTGTGAGACAAACTCAGAATTGCCAGATATAAACTTGGAATTCTAAGATATAAATTTATAATTGTGGAAAAAAACTCCAGAATTATGAGACAAATTCAGAACTGTGAGATGTAAACTCTGAGTTGCGAAAAAACTTCAGAATTGCAGAATAAAGTCAGAATTGTGAGACATAACTCAGAATTGCAAGAAAAAACTGAGAATTGTGAGATGTAAACTCGGAATTGCAAAAAAACTTCAGAATTGCAAGATATAACTCAGAATTGCAAGAAAAACTCAGAATTGCGGGATGAAAACTTAGAATTGCAAAAAAACCTTCAGAATTGCAAGATATAACTATTTCAAGAAGAATTTAGAATTGGGTGATAACTCAATTCTAAGATGTAAACTCAAAATTGCAGAAAAAAAATCGTGAGACAAACTCAGAATTCTGAGATGTAAACTCAGAATTGCGAGATATAAACTTGGAATTCTAAGATATAAATTCATAATTGTGGAAAAAAGCTCAGAATTAGAGACAAATTCAGAATTGTGAGATGTAAACTCGGAATTGCACAAAAACTTCAGAATTGCAGAAAAATTTAGAATTACGAGATATAACTGAATTTCAAGAAAAACTAAGAATTGGGAGATATAACTCAATTCTGGGATGTAAACTCAGAAAATTTTTTGCAAACTCTAAGATATAAATTTATAATTGTGGGAAAAATTGTGGGAATTGTGAGATATTACTCAGAATTCTGAGATGTAAATTGAGAATTGCAAAATATAAACTCAGAATTTCAAGAAAAATACTCAGAATTTCGAGACATTATGAGATAAAACTCATAATTGCGAGATATAACTCAAAATTCTGAGATGTAAACTGAGTATTGCAGAAAAAACTATATAGATGTAACTCAGAATTGCAAGATATAAACTCAGAATTGGAAAAAAAATCTGAATTCTAAGATTACAACAAAAAATACAGTTTTCAGAATTGTGAGAAACAAAGTCCGAACTGTGAAATAAAAAATTGGTCCAATGGTTTTTGAACCCAATTGACTTTAAGTATCTTCTTCTGTCTTCTAGCAGCATAGCGCTATTGTAGATATCGAAGAGTTTAATTTGAAGAATGTGTAATAGTCTTGGATTTTGGCTCTAGGGATCATGGAAGTGGGGTCCTAATGGCCACGGTGCAGTTCTGCTGGTCAACTGTGACTCAGAGACTGCATACAACAAGATACTGGACAGTGAGATTGATGAGATCAGTAAAATCTCAGGTGAGTCTGAGCAGCTCTGGTGCAAGAGATGGGTGAGATTAAAGTCTTGCCGTAGACATTTGTTAAGTGTAAATAGACTTTGTACCAAACCCTGGTGTGTAGTGTACTTAGCATTTTTAAACATTGTATGCACGCAAAGTAATGCTTCCTTATTATTCATTCATTATTAACCGGCCAGAATCCATTGTAAGTCCAGCAAACTTTAAATTAAACTGTGGTTTATTCTGTAAATATACATAGAAAACAGCATCCATAAAAATAAAAATTAAATGCATAATTTCAATGTTTTATGGATATTGAACTGTTAGTTTAGTTAACATCTGACTCTACTGAAGTGAGAATTAGTATACTATATTATTATTTTTTTCAGATTTGAAGGACATGTCCAAGATGATCCTGCGCACCAATGGTCCAGCTGAACTTCCTGATGGCTATAAACTGACCATGCACATCTCACAGACCACTTCGGAGAACATAAGAGTCTTTAGACCTCGGACAAATACAAAATTAGACAACACGTGGAGTGAGTCAATAAAATAGTCTTTATATAATGTACAATAAAAAAAAGTAGAATATATTTTTAAAGAACAATGCTTTTGAGGGCTTTTGAGGAACTTATACATTTTTAGTGTTTTCCACAAAAAAAAAAAAATATATATATATATATATATTTCTTGTACCAGAGCATCAACTCCTGAAGTTGTTCCTGAAAGATTACATGATGGTGGTGGGAAGGCACATGCTGACACAGGAAGTGCCCTATCTGGGAGGCAAAACTGAACTAGAGTTCTTTGTAGAGGGTCTTCGCTTCCCTGATAAAGACTTCAATGGGCTCATTACCATCAACCTTAGTCTAATAGAACCCAGTAGCAAGGTTAGTGAAAGAGACTGTCTAATCTCTAGTGCTTTGTTCTTGTACTTACTTAAATAACTATTCCAGTCTTGTAATAATAGTTACACTATAACGCTCTTCTACAAAATGACTACAAATGAATATAATAATTTAGTTAGGATATATCATTCTATTATACCCTCTAAGTACTGTACTAATTACATTTGTTATTTTCTTAAAGGGCTTCCCTGAATCTCCCGTCTTTACAGATCAAGTGGTATTTCACATTTCTCCCTGGATCATGACCCCAAACACCCTTAAACCTGTGGAGGTGTATGTGTGCAGGTGATTCAGTCAAAGCTTTCTTTAACCCTTTATACAGTATGAGTGACCCTGGACCACAAAACCAGTCATAAGGTTCAATTTTTTTTTTTTTTTTTTTTTAAATTTTGATTTATACATCATCTGAAAGCTGAATAAAGAAGCTTTTTTATATTGATGTATGGTTTGTTAGAATAGGACAATATTTGGTTGAGATACAACTATTTGAAGATTTGGAATCTGAGGGTGCAAAAAAATTGAAATACTGAGAAAATCGCAGTAACACTTTATTTTAAGGTTTCTTAACTAGTTGCTTATTAGCATGCATATTAATAGAATATTTGCCATTTATTAGTACGAATTAATCACATATTAATGCATTGTTCTACATGACCTTATTCTACATCCCTAATCCTACCCAATACCTAAACTTAACAACTACCTAACTAAATATTAATAAGCAGCAAATTAGGAATTTATTGAGGAAAAAGTCATAGTCAATAGTGGATAAGTGTTCCCTATTCTAAAGTGTTACCAAAATCGCCTTTAAAGTTGTCCAAATGAAGTTCTTAGCAATGCATATTACTAATCAACATATTTACAGTAGGAAATTTACTTAATATCCTACTCATTTTTGTCATACAAGAAAAATCAATAATTTTGACCCATACAGTGTATTCTTGGCTATTGCTACAAATATACCCGTGCTACTTATGACTGGTTTTGTGGTCCAGGGTCACATGTCAGATAACAAATAATGCTATTTTCCAGAAATACATACAGATATTTCCAAGTATTTATTTGCTACTCACTTTTTCATCCTGTGAGTCACGGGGATTGCTGACTGTTTTGTCTTTCTCGCAGCACAAGTGATAACCACACCTTCCTGAAGAGCATAAGAAAACTAGTGGACAAGTGTGGCTACAAGCTGAAAATATGTCATGAGTACATGAACCGAGGTGACCGCTGGATGCAGGTCAGTAAAATCATTGAGAAAACAATCAATCGATCAATTGATTAATCAAACATCAAGCATTAGTGAGCATTTAAACCTTCTGTTATAGTTGCATATGAGTCCCTCAGTTGTCCTCAGTGTGAAAAAATGGATCTCAAAAGGGTTCAAACACACAAAAATGCTGAGAATCTGTGGGACCCGAAGGATTTTTCTGAAGGCAGTTTAACTGTTCAGGACAAACAAGGGACTCATGAACAACTATCACTAAACAAAAAAAACAGAGGTGTGGATCATTCAGGTAACAACACAGTATTAAGAATCAAGTGTTTGTACACTTTTGAACGGGGTCATTTTAATAAATTCAACTATTTTTTTCTTATGGACTATATGTAAACATCTCTTATTGTTCTTATTTTGGCAAAATATTTAACATTTTGGAGATTCTGCAAGGTGTATCTTAACTTTTGACCTCAACTGTATTATGAATCTAACTAGACAAGCAGGTGAATCATATGAGATGAGTAATTCCTACTGACACTCTTATCTTGTTCTCTCTCCGCAGGATGAGCTTGAGTTTGGTTACATTGACTCTCCCCATCATCAGTTCCCTGTTGTACTGGACTCTCCTCGTGATGGAGACCTCCAGGATTTCCCCTATGAGACCATTCTGGTTAGTGAAACTGATAACAGCTCAGAAAAATTAACCCAAAATGATCATTTACTTACCAACTTCCCCCCTAGGTTATTCCAAACCCACAAATTATAAGCACATACTATTCTAAAGATGTATAGAAACACTAAAATATTGTGTCACAGGGGCCAGACTTTGGGTACGTGACACGGCATGCTTTACATGAGGAGGTGACCAGTCTAGACTCCTTCGGTAACCTGGAGGTTAGTCCACCAGTCACAGTGAACGGGAAAAATTACCCACTTGGCAGGATCATCATTGGGGTGGCATTCCCTACGTAAGTACCACAACTCTACCTTCCTAACAGTAACCACTAGTCTTCATGTGACCCTGGACTACAAAACCAGTCTTAAGTAACACGGGTATATTTGTAGCAATAGCCAAAAATACATTGTGTGAGTCAAAACTATCAAATTTTCTTTTATGCAAAAAATCACTAGAATATTAAGATTATGTTTCCGTGAAAATATTTTGTACATTTCCTACCGTAAATATATCAAAACATAATTTTTGATAATTTATATGCATTGCTAAGAACTTAATTTGGACAACTTTAAAGGCAATTTTTTTTTTCAGTATTTAAATTTTTTTTGTGCACCCTCAGATTCCAGATTTTTAAATAGTCACGTCTCCGCCAAATCTAACAAAACATACAACAATGGAAAGCTTATTTATTCAGCTTTCAGATGATGTATAAATCTCAATTTTTAAAAATTGACCTTTATGACTGGTTTTGTGGTCCAGGGTCACATACTGTTCCAAACAAGATATTAAGATGTTAATTGATTAAACAAGCTATTACCTGAAAATTAAATAAGAGTACTTGTATTTATTCGAAGTACAACACGTGGCCGCAACATGACTCAAGTCGTCCAAGACTTCCTGTGGGCACAGAAGGTTCAAGAGCCAATAGCGCTGTTCTCTGATTGGCTGGTTGTGGGTCATGTGGATGAGTTTATGACATTTGTTCCAGCCCCTGACCGAAAGGTAAACAAATGTGTTCAGAATACTACAATACACTACAAAAAAGTCTGGAATAATTAAAGGGATAGGTCACCCAAAAATGACAATTTTGTCTTTAATTACTTACCCTTATGTCATTCCAAACCCATAAGAACTTTGTCATCTTCAGAACACAAATTAAGTTATTTCGGATGAAATCTGAGAGCTTTTTGACCCTGCATGTATAGTTTTTTGATGTGCACAAAAAGTATTTTTGTGGCTTTGTAAAATTACAGTTGAACCACTAATGTCACATGGACTATTTTAATGATGTCCTTACTACCTTTCTGAGCTTGGGAACATTTTAGTTACATTGCTATCTATGCAGGGTCAGAAAGCTCTTGGATTTCATCAAACCTATCTTAAATTGTGTTCTAAAGATGACGACATGAGGGTGAATAATTAATTAATTTTGGGTGAACTATCCCTTTAAGACTTTTTGAAAGAAGTGTCTTATGCTCACCAAGGCTGCATTTTTAAATTCTAGTACTTTACTCTAAACATATCCATAGCCAGTGCCAAAACGTTAACTGTAATGGTTTGTTTGTTCAGAAATTCCGGTTGCTGCTGGCTAGCCCTGATGCTGGGTACAAAGTTTTCAGAAGCTTGGATAAAGAAGGATATGGAGACGCGGAAATGTTTCCTGGTAAACACTCACTCATTTTCTGTTTCAAAAAAAGTCTACCACTGTTAATATTCTAGCTAATGGTTTTACCTGAACAGATTTGCCAGAGGCCATCACTGTAAGTGAGATCCTGGATGACAAAAAACTACTGGCTGGAAACAGATATGTGCAGGTCAGTTATATACACAACGTTTACACTTAACATTAAGATCCGTTTTGTGTCCAAACTGAGCCTAGATATTTTTGTAGCCGGATTTGCAGATTTTTTTTTTTTATTGGAAAGAATAATATTGGCTTCTAATCTTTCACTCAGAACTGCATTGACTGGAACAGGGACGTGCTGAAGAAAGAGCTAGGGTTGGAAGAAGAGGACATCATTGATTTGCCCATCCTGTTTAAAGTGAAAGAAGAGAAAACGGGTCCTAGAGCTGTGGCTTACTATCCCGACATGGTACGGCATGTTATTGAGAACTTATTGAAAGTCCACTCACTTCTTTTAACGGAAAATCAAATAGTCAAAAGACACTAGAGTGTCTCGTCTTCTCACCAAGACTGCATTTATTTAATCAGAGATACAGTGATATTGTGAAATATTACATTTGTTTGAATATATTTTAAAATGTAATTCATTCCTGTGACGCAAAGCTTGAATTTTCTGCACCGTTACTTGTTTTCAGTGTCACAAGATGCTTTAGAAATCATTCTTATATTTTGAGGTGCTCCTTAAGAAACATAATTTTCTATTATAAATCTTAAAAACAGTGCATAACTTAAAGTATCAAAAACCTATTCTACTAAATGTCCATTAATATTCTGGACAACTGAGGGACTCATATGCAGCTATTACAGAAGGTTCAAACGCTCACTGATGCTCCAGAAGGAAAAACGATGCATTAAGAGCTGGGGGGTGAAAACTTTTGAACAGAATGAAGATCTGAACATTTTTCTTATTTTGCCTTAATATAATTTTTTTTTTTTCATTTGTACTGCCCGTCAGAAGCTACAGAAGATGCTTACATGTTTCCCAGAAGATAAAATAAGTCAAATATACCCTGATCTTCAAATTCAAAAAGTTTTCACCCCCCAGCTCTTAATGCATTGTGTTTCCTTCTGAAGCATCAGTGAGTGTTTGAACCTTCTGTAATAGCTGCATATGAGTCCCTCAGTTGTCCTCAGTGTGAAGAGATGGATCTCAAAATCATAGTCATTGTTGGAAAGGGTTCAAATACACATCATCAACCTATTCTACTAAATGTCCATTAATATTTTAGTTTTCCCATTACATTGACCTTTTTATTAATGCATTACCTGTATTACTTACCCTCAGGTGAACATGATCGTGTTGGAGGATCAGCTGGGCATCCCAAAACCATTTGGGCCGAAGGTGGATGGCAAATGTGCTTTGGAGACAGAGGTGCGCTCTCTTCTGGAGCCTCTGGATCTCAAATGCACCTTTATTGATGACTTTGCCCCATACCACAAACTCCTGGGTGAAGTTCACTGCGGTTCCAATGTTCGTCGAGAACCATCACCTTTCAAATGGTGGAATGTAGAGCTGTGAGAGAGAGACTAGAACCATCAAGTGCCTATAAAGTCTTCAAACTAGTTAATTCTAGCAGTAAACAATGTGTAGAGCAAATATTAAAAATGTAAACTCTTGTCATTTACTCACCCTCAGCTCTTTTCCATATAATAAGGTGCTGTCAAGCTCCAAAAAAGAATGAGAAAGTACCTCAAAAGTCATTCACTATGCACCATTCTGAAGTCGTACATCAGCTTTCCAGGAGGAACAGACAGAAATATGCACCCAAAAAAGATTTAGATTCAAGAGCTAGAGTTTTAGCAAATGCAACTTGAAGAAGAGAGCAAAGCGTATACTTGTGAAACAACATGAGTGTGTGCAAACAACAGCTTTTAGTAGTTTGTCAAGTTCTTATGTCTTATTTTCAACAGTATAGTTCCTCCTCAGGCTACAGTGGTGCTGGTTCAGGATTTCTAAGAAGATTAAGGTCTAATGATTAAAAATAATGTTTTAAAGTTGTTCAAAAATAATGTTAATCACTTACAGATTAAGAGAGCTGTTGTTTATCTTTTCTAACAACAAAAGTTTTAGATTTTCATAACTATGAACCATGATTCTGTTGCTTTATTAATAATGACTGAATTTGATTTAATAATTGGTGATTGTCTTGGGTGTGTATTTTTCCATAATAATGTACATTACAGCAATAAACAAACATTCCATTAAACACAATTTTGTTTGTTTTATTACAAAAAAGGAGAAAATGTCTTATTTACAGTGAAACATTTCATAAAAGTAACATAATAAGCACTTGTAAAGGAGAACACAATCACTTGCAGAAAGCAGTCGGTGTTTGTTTGGAACGAATTTGTGCTTAATATATCTAGCATGTGCAAACGCATTATGTACAGTTCGACCAATCAGCAGAGACTTAGGCTAAAGTATAGATTCAGCCACACAAAATATATTTTCCCCTCTCCATATACAATTTTCTAAGTATCACCCCAACAGCATTATTTTTAAGCAAAAAATCTTCTTAGTCTTTTTAAACAGTAAGTAAATTAGGACTTGGTCATGTTTTAGTAATGCCATGTTTCATATACATTACAATGGTATTTTAAATAGCTCTGAAAAGATATTTTGCAAGTTACCTTTTTTAATGTCACAGCTGAGGATAACTGCTTAGAGTAATTCATCACATTTACGGCTCACATGGTTGGCTCAAAAAAGCCATGTATCCCATAAGCCGATGAAATGAATGGGAATGCTAACAGATAGCATTAACACCACAGTAGTAACATTATATAAAATATATACAGTTGAAGTCAAAAGTTTACATAAACCTACACCAAAACATGAATTATTTGGGCAAAATAAGAAGGATCTTGCAAAATGCATGTTATTTTTTATTTACTACTGACCTAAATAGATTATTTCACATATAGTCCATAAAGAAAATAGTTGAATTTATAAAAATGACCCTGTTCAAAAGTTTACACACTTGATTCTTAATACGGAGTTGTTGCCTGAACAGTTAAACTGCTCGCTGTTATTTAGAAAAAAAAAAATCAGTTCCCTCAAATTCTTTGGTTTTTCTGCATTTTTGTGCATTTGAACCCTTTCCGACAATGACTGTACAATTTTAAGATCCATCTTTTCAAACTGAGGACAACTGAAGGATTCATATGCAACTATTACAGAAAGTTCAAATGCTAAATGATGCTCCAAAAGGAAAACGATGCATTAAGAGCTGGGGAGTGAAAACTTTTGAACTGAAAGATCTGAACATTTTTTTTATTTTGCCTAAATAATTTTTTTTTTCATTTAGTACTGAACTTCAGAAGCTACAGAAGATACTTGTTTCCCAGAAAATAAGCTAAATTTACCCTGATCTTCAAATTCAAAATTTTCACCCCCCAGATCTTAATGCATTGTGTTTCCTTCTGAAGCATCAGAGAGCATTTGAATCTTCTGTAATAGTTGCATATGAGTCCCTCAGTTGTCCTCAGTGTGAAAAGATGAATCTCAAAATCATTGTCACAGTCATTGTTGGAAAGGGTGCAAATACACAAAAATTCTTTAAAACCAAAGTTTGTGGGACCTGACAGATTTTTCTGAAGAGCAGCAGGCAGTTTAACTGTTCAGGACAAACAAGGGACTTATGAACAACTATCACTAAAAAAAAAAAAACAGAGCTGTGGATCATTCAGGTTACAACACAGTTTTAAGAATCAAGTGTATGTAAACTTTTGAACAGGGTCATTTTAATAAATTCAACTATTATTTTCTCTTGTGGACTATATGTAAACATCTTATGATGTGAAATATCTTATTCAGGTCAGTACTAATAAAAAATAACATGCATTTTATATGACCCCTCTTATTTTGCTAAAATAATTGACATTTTTGCAGATTCTGCAAGGTGTATGTAAACTTCTGACTTCAACTGTATAATCTGTAGTTTTTGATTAACAATCTCAACATGAATAAAATGAGTTTTTGTGTTTGAAATCAAAACAAAATGCCCAACATCTGCACTGAACGTCAAGCATCTTCTGAATATATTCTGACCTAGTGTTTTTGGTCTGTATCCACTATGACGTGTCCGCAGTTTTACATTCATATTGCTCACTCAACTAAAAAGTCTTCTGGGACTTCAATATATCTGACCCTTTAATCTGCACAGCTAGCTTTAAAAGATGAAACTACAAACATGAAGCTACTACATTAGTGTACAGTTTACACACATGTCAGTTTCAACACAAACGGCTGTGGCCATACAAAAAATGTTGATCAATAAAACAGCATTTTAATAAATAATATTTAAAAAGTATACAGCATCTCACACCTGATCTATTCATTTTGTCATAAATTATAATGCCTACACATCGTTTACTGGACAGGATCTGAAATGGCTTGGGTGCTTGACACCAGAACTACACTGAAGAACAACATTTAAACATTTACCTATATTCATTGTCAACATCATTACATCATGACACGAAAGGCAACAAAACAGAACCACACATAGATGTGTATTACAATGCTTCGCGGATTCACATGTATTTTAAGCATGATGGGTTTAGGTTGATCCTCATTTGTCATTCTGAAAGATGCTGAAAGCTTGTGATAGCTTACTACCCCCATTACTAAAAGATCTACTCACCACAGTGAGCCTCAATAAATAAATAAATATGACAAATAAAACCCAAACCCACACAACGAGGGCCACTGTTGAAAAAAACAAACAAGGATAGATAGAAAGAAAAGAATGAAAGAAAGAAGGGCAGCCTATGATAAGGCCATAATCATGCGTGATTCATTGGCAGCTGGCAGCTCTTCTGTGTTCTTCTATATGCATACCAGCCTTCACCACAAGCCACTTCACCATTTCGCCTACAGACCAACAGCCACATGATAGAAGATAACGGGGTCGAGTCCTTACAAGAGCGCGCTGATTTTCTGATCCACACTTGCTGACTGTACGCCTCGAAGCTGGAACTTGCAGTTCACACCCCTTCACATCCATGTCTCTACAGGAATGCATCTGCTGTAGAGGGCTGCTTATGAAATAATGCTGAAAATAAGACATAATTAATAATGATTCATGAGAAAAAGATTAATTAACTAATCAATTTTTTATTGCAATTAATCAGGATTAATCCCACCTAACCTAATTAAAGTTTTTAAATTTACTTTTATATTGCAATAATTTCACATTCAGTTTCAAATGAATGTAGAAACAGCATAAAGACAGTATATTTTCATTATTTGATCATTTATTTTTATGACTGAAGGCGAGTATCACTGATACCAATATTACTGATGTCTCTAGGAATTTCTTTTTTCATTAATATTTAAAGAGAAGGTCATATGGGTTTTCGAAAAAAGTGCATTATACATAATGATAATGTCTCTCAAAAGAAAAACTCGCCTTAAAGGGGTCATCGGATGCGAAACTAACTTTTACATGTTGTTTGAACATTAATGTGTGTTGGAAGTTTGTGTACACAACAACCCTACAATGATAAAAATCCACCCAGTGGTATTTTTTTAATCAGGACATTGATTGACAAGCAGCAGTTCTGAATGCAGTGGCAAACCCTAGCTCCGCCCCTGTGATAATTGTGTTAAATATTTTTATTCCATGGAATGTCTGGATACTGGATTCTGATTGGCTGGCAGGTGTGCAGTAAAACCGTTTAATGCACAGGTAGTTCCAAGTCAGTTTAATCACCGTTCTATATTAATGCGCTGCTTTAATTTATGCACGCAAAAGCACACAGAGAGAGAGAGAGAGGTCGGAGATCGCATTGTGCTGCGCACATACATAAACTTCTTGTCAGCGTTTGCCTGCGATCCTTATTAAAATAGCCTAGATACTAGATCGCTACATTATATTCCTCAGCAACGGGGTGGTAAAACTGCTGTTTTTGAATGAATTGTTGTTTGTAGAAAGAGACGCACAGCATGCAGGCAGGTAAAGTTACGCACACACACAACTGTCATCTCTCTTGCCTTCACACTCTCTCTTGGTCGATCGATAATCTACTGAAACAAATGCTATATTTCATTCAAATAAATGTGATTTTTACCGGACTATTTAATCTCTGAGTCTGATTTGAAGCGGCCAGAATGCTAGAGCTGCGTGTCATAACTGACGAAAATAACCGTCTTTTTTATCCATTCAGTCAAATTTTGCGCTGCAAATATCTATCCTAGTTTTAATTTGTCTATAACCATGGAATAAGCGGGATAATCAACGGCTTGATTATCCCTTACTTATTACACGGCTCTCTGGAATGCTCGATTCTGATTGGTCAGTTGAGACATTTGCAGGTTCGTTCTTTTCAAATAATCACCGCTCCAAAGTAATAACGCATAGCCGGTACTACTTGTATGTTTAAAATCCCTACGAGCCAACAAAGATTACCGTTTGGCGCCATCTTGTGACAAACACTGGACAACCACAATTAACAATGGAAAATTTCGACATTAATCTATTTAAATTGTCTTACTAACGTACATAGTTTGAATGTTAGTCACGTGGTACTATATCGTTTCGCGGAAGGATAAAAATGTTAATTTAAAACAAATATGCCAATAAAAGATTTCAAATTCATATTCATGTTCAGTTTTTTTCCTTATGTGGCAAGTAGCCGTGTAATAAGCGGGATAATGTACAGGCAGCCGGTAGTTATCGCGAAATAAGCCCCTTCAGTGTGATACAAGACCCTCCGCTTCGCGTCGGGTCCTGATCACACTGTCGGGGCTCATTTCTGCGATAACTACCGGCTGCCTGTACATTATCCCTTACTCAACGCCTTCAGGAACAATTCTAATATGCTGATTTGCTGCTCAAGAAGCATTTCTTATTATTATCAATGTTGAAAACAGCTGTGCTGCTTCATATTTTTTGAAAACTGTTTTATTTACTGTCACTTTTGATCAATGTAATAGATTCTTGCTGAATGAAAGTACCAGTTTCTTTCTTAAACATCTTACTGACCCAAAACGTTTGTTTTGTAATGTAATTTAATAATTGTCATGCTACAAAAATCATAAAGGGATAAAATTAGATCATTAAAAGGCATAAACAATAAGCCCAATAAACATATAATCCAGATTTTTGCTGTCCCTAACCTGTTGATGGACATCCACGAAGTCATCTACAGCCTACAGGACAGCTAGCAGTTCTGTGTAGGACAAACAGACACAAATGCAAAGAAAAACTACATTAGATCTGATGATCAAGAAGAGCAATCACACAGGTACAGAGAGGAACAGTCATGCTATGAATTTAAATGGGTGATATTGAACACTCCATAAATCATCTTCCATGCTCTTTACATGGCATTTTTATTCTTCTCTGCATGTAGGACTATATAAATGGCATTTTTATAACTAGTGTGTACTTCCTACCGAGTGTTGTCTCTCTGTTTTTGGACGAGGTTCAGAGTGCTGACGAAAGGGACCTAGAGTGAAACAAAAACACAGAATTACTGTGTTTACAGAATAACTGAAACAAATTCGAATCAAAAGTGAATTCAGAATATTAATACATACTACAACTGTATATCAATAATATTAAATAACCTAAGCTCTATTGTGTCCCTATATTGTAAGTTTTCCCTTTGGCTTTATGAGTCAGTATTTTCTCATGCTACACAGACTGAAGTACAATGGCGTTGCAGATTTCCGTTATTAGTTAATTATGGGTGCAACAGGTTAAAGACAGATCTCCAGTCTTCCAGTTTATTTGATTTCACTTCTAAATGAAATCCCTTAAAGTAAAATAAACCCTGAAGATAAAATATCAAAGCAGAAAGTTTGTTATTTTGTTGGTGATTCATCATATTTATCTTTTGTTTGCTATGATTACCTATCAAAGAGCATATCATTTACATGATACATTTGGCAGACGCCTTTATCTCTGAGAATCAAAAGCATGACCAAATGATAAATATGGGTCAGAAGACAACAGGACAATGTGCAGTGCCAAGTTCTGGAAAAACATTGCCTTCCTTCTTATCCCAACATTAGGAAAGAGTGCATGAACTATTTTTAATGAAGTTCCAGACCACGTCAGGAAGAACTTGGTTCTTTGCTTACTTCATTTTACTGCGTATTCAATTACAAATAAGGAACAATTCGACACAGAATTTTCAGAAAGGTTGAAACTAAAAGACAATGCTGTGCGACTAATAATAATCAATAACAATCAATACTAAAATTAAAGGAGTAGTTCACTTTCAGAACAAAAATGTACAGATAATGTACTCACCCCCTTGTCATCCAAGATGTTCATGTCTTTCTTTCTTCAGTCATAAGAAAATTATGTTTTTTGAGGAAAATATTTCAGGATTTCTCTCCATATAATGGACTTCTATGGTGCCCCCGAGTTTGAACTTCCAAAATGCAGCTTCAAAGGGCTCTAAACCATCACAG
Organism: Garra rufa; assembly: GCF_049309525.1. Lineage (NCBI taxonomy): Eukaryota > Metazoa > Chordata > Actinopteri > Cypriniformes > Cyprinidae > Garra > Garra rufa. The sequence continues at coordinate 38,148,747 of NC_133372.1, forward strand.
CCAAGGAAAGAAGGCTCTTATAGCAAAGCGATCGGTTATTTTCTAAAAAAAATTACAACTTTTTAACCTAAAGTATATAAATTGTAAATCTTTTTAGAAAATAACCGATCGTTTCGCTAGGTAAGACCCTTCTTTCTCGGCTGGGATCATTTAGAGCACTTTGAAGCTGCATTTAAGCTGCATTTTGGAAGTTCATACAGGGGCACCATAGAAGTCCATTATATGGAGAGAAATCCTGAAATGTTTTCCTCAAAAAACGTAATTTCTTTACGACTGAAGAAAGAAAGACATGAACATCTTGGATGAAAAGGAGTCCATTATCTGTAAATTTTTGTTCTGAAAGTGATTATCATCGGTGATATAATCTGATCATATCAATGCTAATTTGATTTTGATTCAAAATCTTTTTGGTTGAAACATTAATACAACCGAAATGTCAACATAAAACAATGTTGCCATCCAATCTCTTGAAACAACATCAATATTTCTGACCATTTCAAACCTTTTTAAACATAAATGACACTTTTCCATCAGTTATGTTAATTTATTTTATTTGACAGTTTAACACAATCAATGACAAAAAGACAAAAAGGACAAAAGCATTACATCCTTTTAAAATAATATTACTTTCAGAAGTCTTCAAAATCAAGTTTTCAAAATCTGGCTTGCATCTTGACCTTTGGGTCACTGAAATCTGAAAAACAAAGCATGATGTTACTGAAGGCAATTCTGTTCATAATCACATTCAAGAAAGTTAATACACTAAACACAATATGATTCACTTTTCTAAATTGCTCAACACAAAATAATCGGTTATGTATATTTAATCTTAATATACAGTATTAACACTTCAATATCAAAAGGAAGCACTATGGCAAGGTTGCTATTACGTTGCTATGGCTATTACGTAATTCCCATTTCCTATGAAACTACATAAACATTAAAATAACAAGTTTCTTTTGTAGAATAAAGAGCTTAGTTTTTTTAAATGAAAAATACTGTACAAATAATACTTTACTCTGTTTAAATATGAATAACAGCCATGTCTGTCATTTTCTAGTAAACTCAAGGTGTAGTTTTTTGTGATTACGTTTAAGCGGGAACAGGCTAAACTGAATGAAGATCAGTTACATACTGACTCTGGAATATGAATGATTACCTGATATCTGCAGTAATGAGAGAGCAGGGCATAAGTCCCAGGATGCGTCAAATCCCAGGTCAGGTGATCATGCTGTCAACTACAACTCACAACTCAGCTTATAATCATTATCATCATTATTCGGAGGGTGCTTCTCAGTTCTTGAATTGTCCATCTTCATCTACCTTCATCCCTACTAAAGAATAGAAGGCGAGGTGTCCTACAAAGCATTGAGTAATAGATACAATATGTGAGCTATGTGATGATATTCTTGCTCACATTTGTGCCACCTGTACTTCAAGAAATGCTGTGGTAACTTCAATCAGAAAATTCCTAATAAGATACATTCAGCATCACACACGTGTCGTGTACTCTCATAAAAATGCACTGAAGACCGACACGGAAGAGAAGTCGCTATTTTTGTTTTCTTTGCACACAAAAAATATTCTCGTAGTTTCGTAAAATTATGGTTGAACCACTGATGTCACATAGACTATTTTAATAATGTCATTACTACCTTTCTGGGCCTTGAATGTGGTTTTTGCGCAACATTTGTCGTCTATGCAGGGTCAGAAAACTCATTAAAAATATCTTAATTCGTGTTCTAAAGATGAACGAAGGTCTTGCGGGTTTGAGACGGCATGAGGGTGAGTAATTAATAACAGAATTTTCATTTTTGGATGACAGAATTCATTGTCACTGTGTTCGACTTTCATCAAAACTTCAAAGCTGATCCAACATAGTTTAAACATTGAAATGTCAATCTCAACCAAAATGTTGGTTTGGATCAAAAAACCCAACATTGTATCAATGTCACCATGCTATCTGGGATCACACGCTACTGTTTAAGCTTCAGGGATGTTAATGCAAATAACAGCTATAGGGTTGTATAATAAGCAAATATTGTCTAACACAGGCTTAAGTTGGGTAATATGCATACTATTTATGATGAAACAAATTAGAGTGCAATATATTTTGGGATCAGTAAGATTTTTAATGTTATTTGAAGCAGTCTCTTATGCTCATCAAGGCTGCATTTACTTGATCAAAAATACAGAAAAAATGTAATATTGTGAAATATTATTACAGTTCAAAATAATGGTAAATACATGGTGATACAAAGCAGCAGTGTCACATGATCCTTCAGAAATCATTCTAATGCGGAGTTATTACTTTTAATATCACTGTTGGAAACAGTTGTGCTGCTTTTTTAATTTATTTTGGATCCTGTGATTCATTTTTCAGGATTCTTTAATAAAATTTTTTAAAAGAACAGCATTTATTCTTTGATGAAAAAAAAGTTAAAAAGAAAAGCATTTATTCAAAATAGAATTGTTGCCATCACTTTTTATCAATTTAAGACAACCTTGGTTTAACATAACCTTGGTTAATTTCTTTAAAAAAGAAAATAAAAATGTACTGATCACAAACTTTTAAATAGTAGCCTACTTTATATTGTTAGAAAATAAATTCCGTTCTTTTTAACTTTTTATTTATTAAAGAATCCTAAAAACTGTTTTCAACATTGATAATAAATGAGCATATTAGATTGATTTCTGAAGGATCACGTGACACTAAAGACTGACGTAATGATGCTGAAAATTCAGCTTTGAATAATAGGAATTAATTACGTTTTAAAATATATTCACATAGAAAACAGTTATTTTACATTGAAATAATATTTCACAATATTACTATTTTTTCTGGATTTTTGATCAAATAAATGCTGCCTCGAAGAGCGTAAAAACTTCTTTAAAAACATTACAAATCTTACTGATCCCAAATGTTTGAACAGCAGTGTAGAAATATTTGCTTGGCTTGTTGGGAGGTGAATGTTTGTTTTATCTCACCATGTGAACTGCTCTGACTAGTAGTACCAGAGCCGTCTTCCAACCACACGCCACTGTACGTAAACGAATCTCGTTTGTGGGGTGTACCAGCTGAAGAGAGACTCTCCTGTGTTCCAGAAAAATAAAACACATATGCAAACCACAGAACCAGTCAGTCTTGACAAATGAATTACGTGTATTGATATTTCTCCTCAGACAATTAAATGCAAATTCCAATACGCCCCATATGCATTTGCTTTGAATAGTACGGGCGTTTAAGTACATGTAATTCTCTCTGCCTGTCAGTTTAGATGAATACATTAAAAATTGTTCCAGTGACAACATTTTGAACACAATGTAATGATCTTTTTAGATAAATATGAGTCATATATTGATAAATGATGAGTCATGGGTGGATGTGAACGCACCAGTCCCGTGTCATAGTCCTCCGTCGCTTCATGTTCCTGCTCGTTCTCCTCCACTACGCTGGTAAAGCTACTGGCATTGGACGAGGAGCGAGACAGATCCTGAGACTCTGGGATAGAGGGAGCTCGACAGCACAGGGCTGAACTACAAACACACACAAACACACATGCACATATATAAGGTCAAATCAATCTAAAAGACTAAATGTGCTGAACATTTACTCAAATCTGTTCCAAAGAAGACACATCTCATCAACATCTTAAAGGAAAAGTTTGCTTCCAAGACAAAAATTTACAGATAATGTGTTCACCCCTTTGACACCCAAGATGTTTATGTCTTTCTTTCTTCAGTCGTAAAGAAATTGTTTTTTGAGGAAAACATTTCAGGATTTTTCTCCATATAGTGGACTTCTATGGTGGCCCGATTTTGAACTTCCAAAATGCTTTTTAAATGCAGCTTCAATCGATCCCAAATGCAGCTGTAAATGATCCCAGCCGAGGAAGAATCGGCTTATCTAGCAATATGATTGGTTATTTATTTATTACAATTTATATACTTTGTAACCTCAATATTTTCTCTCTCTGCGGTGTACATCAAAACAGTTATGGTATGTCGAAAAACTCCCATCTCATTTTCTCCCTCAACCCCCTCAAACAAATCATTGCAAAATCATCCTACATCGCTGCAGAAGTACCGACACAGTGTTTGCAAAGTGAATATGCAAAGAAGATCAAACACCCTTTACAAAAAAGGTAAAACAGTGATGTAGGGTGATTTTGTAGTTGAGGGAAAAAATGAGATGGGAGTTTTTTCGACATACCCTAACTGTCTTGAACCAGAAAAAGGTTTGGGCAGAGCAAGACAAGACAAACGTTTGAGGTTAAAAAGTATATAAATTGTAATTTTATTTTTTTAAATAACCAATCTTTTCGCTAGATAAGACCCTTCTTTCTCGGCTGGGATCGTTTGAAGCTGCATTTTAATTGCATTTTGTGAGTTCAAACTCGCAGGCACCATAGAGGTCCACTATATGGAGAAAAATCCTGAAATGCTTTCTTCAAAAACATTTTCTTTATGACTGAAGAAAGAATGAGCATCCATGAACATCTTTGATGACAAGGGGGTGAGTACATTGTCTGTAAACTTTGCTTCAAGAAGTGAACTTCTTTAATAGGGCTGAAGGTAGGTAACTGTGTCATTTTTGGGTGAACTAACCATTAAATCTCAATAACTGGATGCATATTCTGTTTGATTTAATATCTAATAAAGTTGGTTGAGGTATATTTGATTCACTTTTAAAGGAAAGCTACACCTTAAGAACAAAACGTTTTGACCTCTGCATCGTAAAACTACTGCACCTACATCTGAATAGTCGCACGGCTCTGCTCTGCCCATGTGATTAAAAATGTGATGTTTGGGCTGTGTTTTGCTATTGCATGATGATAATGGAGTATGTTATGACAGCATTAGCCATATTGATGTTTAGTGATTGCAGGTGTGATTTCTAGATGTATTAGTAATGACTCATATTAGTCGTAATTAGGTTTTTTATAGACTCAAAAGTAGTAACAGAGCATTCTGAAGTGAATCGATCCATTTTTGTAAGATAAAAATCCATATTTACTATTTTCTAAACAGTAATCTCTAACTTCACTAACTGTTATATCTGTTCACATCCAGCGGATGATTTAGCCAAAGCATAAGCTCCGGCGAGCTCAAGAAAAACAAGTTTTGTTCATAGCAAACAAAAAATAGTCTCCACTCGGCTTGTATCGAAATTCTCTAACTTTTTTCTTTACAAATCCTCGTTTTGTACTACTAATGAGTGACCGGTGTTTTGTTTTGTTTTGGTTCGGTTCGTCGCCACGTTTTCCTACGTCATCCACTGGAACAACAATGTCTTGTGAACGCGCGTACGACAATTAGCGAAAGCTGGAGAACATGGATTATAAAGTTATAAATATGGCTATATTTATAATCACAAACGCATGCATTCACTTCAGCAGGCCTTTATTAACCCCCCAAAGCTGTTTGGAGTACTTTTATGATAGATATATGCACTTTTGGACTTCAAAATCCCAAGCCATTATAAAACCTGGAAGAGCCAGGACATTTTTTAATATAACTCCAATTGCATTTGTCTGAAAGCAGAAAGTCATATACACAAGTGAAGAAAGATGAGGTAAACGCATTTTATAAAGTTGCTTGAGGTATATTTGATTCACTTTTGAAGGAATTAAAATTTCAGTTGCTGTATCACCATCAAACACACATCAGCGATTAACTTTTTGACCCTTGCACTTTGAAATTACCGTACCTACATCAGACTGAAAATTCCCACTGCTCTGGCCATGTGATTAAAAGGTGTTGTTTATGCTGGATTTTGCTATTGCATAATGACAATAGAGTATGTTATGACAGCCCCATTGGCCTACATTGTGGTTTAGTGTATGCAGATGTGCCTTCTCAACATTCATACAAGTTCAAAGTAGCTGCATTTCTAATTATTCCTTCATAAACCAGTAAAGCTATAATGATTGTTTGAACTCAAATACAGTAAAACAAATATCTGTTCTTTGCTGCTGGGAGTGGTTTTATGTAAAGGGTAATAAAAAGTTTTAAACGAGGAGCGGCTTGTGAGCAACTACCTATTGTTTCCTTTGAACACGCCACCTAACCTCAGGCTATTTACTTACTACACATGAATGTGATATTTAGATTTGAGGATATTACATTTATAGATAATATAAGAAAAAATCTGCGTATTACCAATATGTGACCCTAGACCATTAAACCAGTTATAAGGGTCATACATCATATGTAATCTGAATAAATAAGCTTTCCATTGATGTATGGTTTGTTAGGATAGGACAATATTTGGCCGAGATACAACTATTTGAAAATCTGGAATAAGAGGGTGCAAATCAAAATATTGAGAAAATGGCCTTCAAATGAAGTTCTTAGCAATGTATATTACTAATCAAAAATTAAGTTTTCATATATTTACAGTAGGAAATTTACTGCATTGGAGTGTGAGATTACAAAGTGTTAGGAAGTGTTTTTATTGGTGCTCACCCAATCTTGGTAATTTGCATCTCAGGTGAGCTCTGACTTGACGAGTTGTCTAATCTGAAGTCCTGAGTGGTGTGTCCACCATCAGATGTCCTCTGTGGACTAGGGGACACCTCTCGACTGCTGGAACATAATAGTTAACACATCTTAATTATTGTTTTCAGCACTGCATTTTTCATATTTGATATGTAATAAACCTGACATTATCAGATACTTATTTTTCAGATACTTACTAAACCTAATAGATTCTAATCTTTGTTATATTTCCTTTTAATGTTTTTTTTTTTGCCACATGACAACAAAATGAATTCTTACAAGCAATCAATTATGCTAAACTACTTAAAGAGTTTTCCCTCCAAGAATTTCTGCCTTTTGTTCTTTGCTATTAAACCAGAATATCCACTTTGACATTTTTCAAAGACAAAAATATTAAAATATAGTGCCTTGCGAAAATATTCATAACCCTTGAAGTCTTTTTGGTATGATGCAACAATCTGCCATTCTTCTCCTCAGATCTTCACCTCTCATGCTCTATCGGGTTGGATGGGGGCTGACAGACATTTTTTAGGTTTCCCCAGAAACATTAGAATGGGTTCAAGCCCAGACTCTGGCTGGGCCACTCAAGGACATTCACAGGGTTGTCTATAAGCCACTCTTGCTGTGTGCTTAGGATCATTGTCCTGTTGGAAGGTAAACCTTCTGCCCATTTTGAGGTTCTGAATGAATCTTGTTTCTCTCAATCTGAGAGTTCTTTAGATGCTTTATTGCAAATTCAAAGTTTTCATGTGTCTTTACTGAGAATTGAGTTTGGCCATACTGCCTTTAAAACTGGATCGGTGTTGCAGTGATGTTTGTCCTTCTGTAAGTTTCTCCTATCTCCACATACGATCATGGAGCTCAATTAGAGTGACTATCAGCTTCTTGGCCACAAGTCTAACCAAGGCCCTTCTTCAACAAATGATTGCTTTGGTTAAGAGGCCAGCTCTAGAAAGAGTCCTAGTTCTAAACTTCTGCTTCTGTAAACCTTCAATGCAGCAGAATTTTTTTCTAGACTCTTTCCCAGATGTGTGCTTTGATGCAGTCCTGTCTCTGAGCTCTACAGGCAGTTCTTTTGACCTCAGAGCTTGTTTTTGCTCTGATATGTATGTTCAGCTGTTATATCTTTTATTGAAAGGTTGTGCCTTTGCAAATCATACTCATTCAAATGAATTTGCCACAGGTTAACTCCACTCGAAGAGAAGTAACATCTACAAACAATATCAATTCTCCAGGGGTAAATTTCAAGTGTCCCAGAAAAGGGTATGAAAACTTATGCAATGGAATTATTTCAGTTGTTTATTTCTTCTAATAAATTAGCAAAGTTATGAACCAGTTTTTTGCTTTGTCACTATATTGTATGGAGTGTAGATTGATGTGAAAAAATTATTTCAAGCAGTTTAACGTAAGGCTGCAACATAAAACATGAAACAAAAACTTTACACTGTAAATTTATATTTAAAAAAAATAATTTCAACCCCAATTTTTGCATTTTTATGTATTTTAAACTTTTTTTCTTCTCATAAAATAGCAAGGCATAACAAACCGGCCTGTTTTCTTACCTTCTCTCCTGAACTTCTTGTATGTTCTCAATCCCAATAGCACTGCTCCTCCTGGAACTGAAAGGACCAGATTTCTTACGGGTCGGGCTTTTTCCAGGAATAATCAAGGACTGGGGAAAAATCACATTTGGGTCAGATTTTGATTCAGATTATTAGCCACTACATAATATCTTCCATTCATGCACTTTCTTTCTTTCTTACCATATTATTCAATTTAACCTTTATTTTGTCTTTATTGATTTTAACTTGACATTTATATGTCTGTTTATTATTATTATTATTATGCCTACGTAAAGCACTTTGAATGGCCATTGTATATAAAAAGTTTAGTGTAAATCAACTTTCTGTGTGTACTGACATTAGGCTGGTGGTAGTTTTATGATTAAAAACAGAAAGAGGACTATCAGTACTGTTAGAAGTCCATGCGCACAAAATGGAAAAGCCCTTCAACATCATCAGAGCTTGTTGAGTAATTTACTTTGCTTTCAGATTTGTGCATTAAGCCTTGCAGTGACATTGAAAACAGGCCCAAATGGAAAAATCTCTTTTTAACTAAGCTGTCTGCAAGTTAGCAGATTTGCAAACACATTTGATCATTATCTGGTTTCTGGGACAGTTGTTTGCAGACACAGTAGTACATTAGTATGGCTAATAGGCGGTTATGTCAGTCTGTCAAGAGAGGCTCTCTCAGTTATTGCTGTTGCGCTCGTTGTCATAGTGATGGAAACGGGACGGTCACTTGTGGAGAGCCCCATCTGTTCCACCGACCAGCATCCAAACAGATCATAAAAGCTCATTACACATCAGTTTTTTCTTTTGTAATGGTGAAATGATGAAGATCAGAAATGGCAGGAGAAGACCTGGTTTACCATCAGCACAAGCCTCACAGATGTGGAATGATAACACAGGCACTCAAAGGTCAAACCCACTCGCAGGGCACAACGCAAGCCAGCTGCGACTCAAAGGGATCTGACACAAACTACACTGTTGTGGGGCATCTCATGACAATCTGCATTTATTTTTATCAAGTTGTTGTGTCTTTTTTAACAATTTTAGTTCAGCTGATCTCCACAAGGGCATTCACACTTACAATGCCGGGTGTTTTAGGGGTGTCTGGGGGGTTGTGTGTAAAACTTCCACTGTGGCTTGTGGAGACGGTGTGGGGTTTCTTGTTACTGAGGCCCATAGCATCCATAGACTGACTTCTATTGCGGATTACTCGCTGGAAAGAGAAAAACAATGCATTGCATCACTGCAACACAACACTAGAGGGCACTACAACTGCTTATGTGAGAGCTAAAGAGAGTAAATAGAAGTTAAATGGAGAAAGTGGCTATGACTGGACTAGCACACTACAGACTACTAGCTATACTGCAGTTTGTAAACTGTGAGAAGTACAAAAAAATTCAATATGCAAATAACACAAGTTGACTATCTACATTTGCCATAATGTGCAAAACGTAAGCAGTTTTGAACTGTAAAAATGTTTCTTTTGCTCACCAAGCCTGCTTTCTTTTGATCCAAAATACAGAGCAAAAGAGGTAATATTGTGAAATAGTTTTACTATTTCAAATAACTGCTTTTTATTTGAATATATTTTAAAATGCAATTTATTCCTGTGATCAAAGCTATTTTTTTAGCATCATTACCCCAGTCTTCAGAGTCACATGATCATCAAGAAATCATTATAATATGCTGATTTGCTGTTTAGGGAAAAAAAATTATATATATATATATATATATATATATATATATATATATATATATATTATCAGAATTTAAAGTAGTAGGATTCTTTGATGAATAGAAAGATCCAAAGATCAGCATTTATCTGAAATTAATACTTCTATTTAGCAAGGATGCTTTAAATTGATCAAAGGTAATGATAAAGACATTTATAATGTTATAAGAAACCTTACAAAAATTATACTGAGCTGTTTTGAACATAATAAATGTTTTTTAGCAGCAAATCTGAATATTAAAATGACTTCTAAAGGATCGTGTGACTGGAGTAATGATGTTAAAAATTCTGCTTTGAAATCACAGGAATAAATGACATTTTAAAATATATTCAAATAGAAGACAGTTATTTTAAATTTACTCTTTTGCTGTACTTTGGATCAAATAAATGCAAGCTTAAAGAGATGCAGAAGAGACTTCTTTAAAAAAAAAAAACATTAAAAATCTTTAAAAAAAACATTTGTTTTGTTAGTGTATGTGTAGGCCATAACGCAATGTACTTCTACTTCTACAGTGTACTTTTTTTTATTACTTGAGTTTATTGGATTAATTGTTTAATGAATTAATTTGATCACTGGCAGTAGTGACATTAATCTTTCAAATAAAAGCTGTGTTTTGTTTGTTTGTTTTACTTTCTATTTATCAAAGAATCCTTAAAATGATCATGGTTTCCACAAAAATATTAAACAGCACACTTCTTCAATAAGAAATGTTTCTTTGAACACCAAATCAGCATATTAAAAAGGATTTCTGAAAGATCATGAGACACTGAAGACTGGAGAAATGATGCTGAAAATTCAGTTTTGTATCACATAAATAAATCACATTTAAAAAAAAAAAAAAAAAATATATATATATATATATATAATAATAATAATAATAATAATAATAATATTATATATATATATAAGAAAAATGTAATGCATAATGCATTTGATCAAATGAACACAGCCTTGAGGATAAGACATTTTTAATGTTTTTGAAAGAATCTCTTATGCTTAAGGCTGTGTATTTGATACCCTAATCAAAAAAAGAAAAAAAAAAACAATAATAGTTTTAATGTACTTCAAATAAAGACAGATACAGTATACAGTGTATCACACTAATTTTATACTACATATAGAGTAGATAGTATGCAAACTGTCAATTGTCAGGCATCTCTGCTATTCATAAGCATGATTTTATCACTACTCAATTAAACAAATACAACCCTAATAAAGAGATACAAATGGATTCTACCTTGAAAGACTCAAAGAAGCCGCCGCCTCCTCCTCCTCCATTCTCCAGTTTGTCGTCGTCTCCTCCCAATCCCATCATGGACTGGCTGTTCATGTGCAGCTCCTCATATAAAGTCTCCAGCAGAGCAGAACGTGTTCTCTCCTGGAGAACAAAAACATTTTTATTGTAGCATGCATGCAGATGCTCCCACACAAATATAAACACATGTATGGCCTTCTCACCTCCAGCTTGGCAAACTTCTCCGCTTTATAGCAGAAATATTCAGCATTGATCAGTTTGGTCAAGAGGAACTCATGAAACTCTGGACTCTAAACAAAACACAAAAAACAGAGATTAAATTAGATTTATACAAAGAACAGTTCCTAAATTAGATTTTTTTTTAGGTAAATTGTAGGTAAATTACATAACAGTTCAATGATGTATTATTTTTAACTAGATAAAAAAAGTTTGTCAAGACCAATTTTAAGTTGGCTTGAGGAAGCCGGACCAGAAAGTTTAAGAAAAGGTGAAAAAGGTTTAAGGTTTTAATTAAGTTTGAAGGTTTTCAGTCTTAAATAGTTTGAAATTTAAGGTAGTTTTAAAAGCTTAAAGTATATATATATATACATATATATCAGATAGATAGATAGATGATAACAAGTTACTAACATGTTTCTAGCATATTGTTAGCATCATTTGCAAGTTACTATCATGTTGCTAACATGATTTAATGACAATTAAATGTAACTAGCTTGTTGCTAGCATGATTAGCATGTTACTAGCATGTTGCTAGCATGATTCTATCATGATTAGCATGCTAGCATGATTTTAGCACCATTTGCAAGTTACAAGCATGTTGCTAGCATGATTACCATGTTACTAGCATGCTGTTAACATGATTAGCAAGTTACTAGCATACTAGTGTATTGTTAGCATCAAGAACAAATTACTAGCATGATTCTAGCATGATTAACATGTTACTAGCATGTTGCTAACATGATTTTATCACGATTAACACGTTAATAGCTTGTTGTTAGCATTTTTCTAGCATGATTAACATGTTGCTAGCATTATTCTATCACGATTAGCATGCTAACATATTTTAGCATCATTTGCTAGTTACTATCATGTTGCCAGCATGATTAGTATGTTACTAGCATGTTGCTAGCATTATTAGTAAGTTACTAGTATGCTGTTAACATGATTAGCAAGTTACTAGCATGATTAACATGTCACTAGCATGTTGTTAACATGATTAGCAAGTTACTAGCATACTAGTGTATTGTTAGCATCAAGAACAAATTACTAGCATGATTCTAGCATGATTAACATGTTACTAGCATGTTGCTAACATGATTTTATCACGATTAACACGTTAATAGCTTGTTGTTAACATTTTTCTAGCATGATTAACATGTTGCTAGCATTATTCTATCACGATTAGCATGCTAACATATTTTAGCATCATTTGCTAGTTACTATCATGTTGCCAGCATGATTAGTATGTTACTAGCATGTTGCTAGCATTATTAGTAAGTTACTAGTATGCTGTTAACATGATTAGCAAGTTACTAGCATGATTAACATGTCACTAGCATGTTGTTAACATGATTAGCAAGTTACTAGCATACTAGTGTATTGTTAGCATCATGAACAAATCACTAGCATGATTCTAGCATGATTAACATGTTACTAGCATGTTGCTAACAGGATTTTATCACGATTAACACGTTAATAGCTTGTTGTTAGCATTTTTCTAGCATGATTAACATGTTGCTAGCATTATTCTATCACAATTAGCATGCTAACATATTTTAGCATCATTTGCTAGTTACTATCATGTTGCCAGCATGATTAGCATGTTGCTAGCATTATTAGTAAGTTACTAGTATGCTGTTAGCATGATTAGCAAGTTACTAGCATGATTAACATGTCCCTAGCATGTTGCTAACATGATTAGCAACTTAGTAACATGTTATTTGCACAGTTCTAGCATGATTAGCATTTTACTAGCATGCTACATGTTACTAACACATTGTTAGCATCACTTGCAAGTTACCAGCATGTTATAGCATGATTCTAGCATGATTAACTTGTTACTAGCATTTTGCTATCATGATTTTATCTCGATTAACATGTTACTAGCTTGTTGCTAACATGTTCTTGCTAGCATGATTTCATCAGGATTAGCATGCTAGCATGTTTTAGCATCATTTGCAAGTTACTAGCATTATGCTAACATGATTAGCATGTGATTAGCATGTTGCTAGCATGATTAGCACATTATAGCACGCTGTAAGCATGATTAGCAGAGTAACTAGCATGATTAACATGCCACTAGCATGTTCACATGATTAACAAGTTACTAACATGTTGTTAGCACATTTCTAGCATGATTAGCATGTTACTAGCATATTGTTAGCATCATTTGCAAGTTACTAGCATGTTATAGCATGATTCTAGCATGATTAACATGTTACTAACAGGTCGTTAACATGATTATATCACGATTAGCATGTTACTAGCATGTTGTTAGCTTGTTTTTAGCATGATTAGCATGTTACTAGCATGTTGCTAACATGATTCTATCACAATTAGCATGCTAGCATGTTTTTAGCATCATTTGCAAGTTACTAGCATGTTGTTACCATAATTAGCATGTTACTAGCATGTTGCAAGCATGATGTAATCACGATTAGCATGTTACTAGCATGTTGTTAACATGATTAGTCAGAAGATCTAGGCTGAGTTTGGAGTTAAAGCTCTAGGAGGAGTAACAATCAGAAATTTTAGTCTCAGAAGAAAAATAATAATATTAAGTTTAAATAGCATTTCATTAAGTAGCTTTCTCAAGCCAACTTAATTAATTTACTAATATCACTTATGATTAAAGCAATAGCTTACTCAAAAAATGAAAAATTGCTGAAAATACTCACCCTCAGGTCAAGATTGTTTCTTCAGCAGAACAGATTTGAAGAAATTATGCATTACATCACTTGCTCACCAATGGATGCACTGTAGTGAATGGGTGCCGTCAGAATGAGAGCCCAAACAGCTGATAAAAACATCACAATAATCCACAAGTAATCCACATTGACTTCAGTCCATCAATTAACATCATTGTGAAGTGTTTTTATCAGCAGTTTGGACTCATTCTGACGGCACCCATTCACTGCAGAGGATCCATTGTTGAGAGAGTAATCTAATGCAAAATTTCTCCAAATCTGTTCTAATAAAGAAACAAACTCATCTACATCTTGGATGGCCTGAGGGTGAGTACATTTTCAAATTACTATTCCTTGCCAACAAACTTAAGTGGCAGTAAAATTGTTTCAATAGATTTTTTTTTAATTACAACTATATTTATTCATATCGCTTGTCAGTATTTTATAAAAGGCTTTACCAATTCATTTATGCATAATTAAAAAGTAAATGAGACATTTCTGTAGTCACACCCATACTTTAAAAAAAATTGACTATCTATATTTTGTATGTTGGACAAATCCCGAAACTATGGAATGTATTGAATTAAAGTGAAGCTGAACGAAAAGTACTTGTTTACACTTATTGGCATCTGAAAGCATAATTAATAAGCTAAATACTTCATAAATGATCAATGGTTGAAGGATCTGAAGAATTTTGTAAAAACAGCTGTTCCAATTCTGTGTTCCAGGCAAAGACTCATAATCACATTACATGAATCCAGGCTGAAAAGATGTACCTTTTTAAAGACAGCTGGGTCTGGGAGAGCAGGTCCAAAGAAAGGCACATCATCTCTTGCTGTAACAGACACCTACAATATCACAAAAGAAATTATGATGGATATCAGGAAAGCTTCCAAAAAAAGTCTCTATCACTATATTGTTTTTTACTTTATTGGAAATCATCACTGTGTAGAGAACAAATCTACTTTAGAACTGAATTAATCATTGTGCACATTCCTATAAGAAATACATCATTCACATAAATCCATGGCCCAAGATTAATTTTGAATGATCAAAACTGGATTAATTACCTTATAGAGGACGTTATCGGTGCAGGCGTTCTCCACTTGCACCACTATGTAAGCGTGAAGGAAATTTGATGCAATCATATCGGGTACAAATGGTGTATTTTCTTCTTGGAACACAATGGCCACAATGTCATTTCCTATATGCCTCTTCCTCTGGAGCTGAAATAAAGTCATACCAAGACAACAAAACTGTGAAGTAATAAGAGGAAGCTGCCCGTAATGTCTGCACAACTGATTTAAGATTCACTTCTTCGAAAAGACCGGCCAGAACCGAAACCTGAACTGAAAACTAAAATAGACCATGTGTTTGAAAAACTGATAAATGTGGTCTCGAACTGAGTCAACATATATACCAACTTGTGGGGTATATTATACTACTTTCATGGCAATAAAGCACAATAGTTAATTGTAATTAATCATTTTTAATTTGATTTTGTCTTTAACTGGTAAAAAACACAAAACAGGTTTGTTGTAAGAGTGCCCATATTTAAAATAAAATAAAAAATAAAATAAAATAAAATAAAATAAAATAAAATAAAATAAAATAGCCATTAATTTTACCAAAATATAAATATTTTGTGTTCATACTTTTCATATTTTTGTTCATTGCTTGTGGATTAAATATAATAAAAATAAAAATAAATACAATAAAATAAAATAAAATAACATAAAATAAAATAAAATAAAATAAAATTAAATTAAATTAAATAGCCATTAGTTTTACCAAACAGCATCAGTCTCACAAAGAAATAAATATAATCTGAAAAAAATTTTTTTTTGTGTTTATACTTTTCATATTTTTGTTCATTGCTTGGGGATTAAAAATAAAATTAAATTTAAAAAACAAAACAAAGCAAAATACCAAAATAAAATAGCCTAGTTTTACCAAACAGCATCATTTTGCTTGGGCCAAACACAAGATAACAAATAGTAAGTCTCACAAATTCTACATAAAAAAATTGGGTATATTTTTCGGATTTTGTATGTTGTATTATGAACATATTCCTTATTGTTGCACTACAGTTTTTCCTTTTGATTTTGTGGTTAAATGTCCTGGTTTGTTTTTTATGATCTTGATATGGTTTGAGAGATTCACTCTTACACTGACAAAGATTATTCATTAAACATATTTTACATATTACAAGCTGTTTTGTGTTTTATTGCACCAGTGATGTCAAAGCCCTAAATTTCCGAACAATAATTACATTCATACTTGATTTAACATTGTGACAAAACAATATTAGCATTCTGCAGGGTGTCAATTTGATCGCATATAAACCTTCAAAGGTTTATCCGATTAGCTTTCCTCAGCTGAACCGATCATTCGCTCGTCTTCACAGCTTGCTCATAAATACTTATTAGAGAGTGCTGTCAAAACAGAAAAATAGTTCACAGACATTCACAAGTTCAAAAGAAAACCACTTGTCTTCATCATCAAAATGCTCAGGAAATTAATAAGACGTATCGAAGCATGTTTGCAGCCCTGTAGCAAACATCATATTCAAAATAATGTATTTAGATAGAAACAAATCATTTTAAGGCAACAACACATTTGTCGGTGCCAGTCTGGAGGCCATTAGCATATCGCTATACTGTAGCTCTCATATAACACACAAATCTCGATTAAAGAGCAGCAGGTGATGAGTCTGTACCCATATGTTATCTCTGGCCTCTTGAGGTACCATACTGAAGAGGGTGTGTTTTAGTGGCCAGCTTTGTAAGAGGGCAGTCTGTGCTGAAACCCCTAGGTGATGTTTTTTCTCTGAGCAAAGCAAATGTGCATGACAACAGATGGCTTTCCAGGATCAGTCCTGTGCACTATGTGGTTTGCTTGCTAATTAACAGAGCATGCTGTTGGTCAGCGCATAACACAGTGGCCAAGCATCTCTGGGGGGCTGCAACTGGTAATATACCCGAAACGAACACTAGCTGTGACACAATATCCCAGAATGTTACTGGTTTGTCCTAAATGTGTCCATGAATCTATATTCACCCGCCCTCAACAGGTAACCAAAAATTTGATTTAGCTAAGAATAGGAATCTAAAATCTAAGGAACCTGAATTAAACAGAATAAAAAAAAAAAAATTAAATTTAATGTTCATCTGTTCGTCACTGATTGTGAATCAAAACAAAATTAAAATAAATAAATAAATAAAATAAAGCAGAAAAAACAAAAACAAAGCCAAAGAAAGAAAGCAAACAAGCAAAACAAAACAAAACAAAAACAAAACAAAAATAAAAAAATGTTCATATGTTCTTCACTAGCAATAAATAAATAAAACAAAGCAGAAAAAACAAAGCCAAAGAAAGAAAGCAAACAAGCAGAATAAAACAAAACAAAAATAAATAAAATGTTCATATGTTCTGCACTGTTTGCTAATCAAAACAAAATAAAAACAAAAAGCAGAACAAAACAAAGTAGCAATAAATAATTAATAAATAAAATAAAGCCGTAAAAACAAAAAACAAAGCCAAAGAAAGAAAGCAAACAAGCAGAAAAAAACTAAACAAAAATAAATAAAATGTTCATATGTTCTTCACTGATTGTGAATCAAAACAAAATAAAAACAAAAAGCAGAACAAAACAAAGTCAAATAAGTAAACTAAGAAACCCAAAACAGGTTTGTTCTGCCCATAAAAATAAATAAATAAAATAAAATAAAATAAAATAAAATAAAATAAAATAAAATCTCTCTGCATAAAAAAATTAAGCATAATTTTAGGATTTTGGAATCTAAAATCTGAGGAATCTCAAACATAATTGAAAAATTGTTTTCATATATTCAATGACTGTGAATCAAAACAAAACCAAAACAAAACGTAGAACAAAACAAAACAGCAATAAATAAATAAATAAAAGCAGAACAAAACAAAGTCAAAAAAATAAATAAAGCAGAACAAAACAAAACCAAATGTCAAAAAAAAAAAACATAAAAAAAAAAAATGTTCATATGTTCTTCACTGATTACCAATCAAAACAAAGCAAAAACTAAAAACAAAACAAAGCAGCAAAAATAAATAAAATAAAGCAAAAAATAAATATTCAAAGAAAGCAAGCAGAACAAAACAAAAACAAGGCAAAACAATATAAAAATAAATAAATAAATAAATAAATAAATAAATAAATAAATAAATAAAGCAGACAAAAACAAATCGAAAGCCCAAAACAAAATAAAGCAAATAAATTAATAAAATAAAAACATGAAGTCTTACCTGCTGGGAATCACCTTCAGTGTATGGCAGCTTAGTGGACACGTGGAACATTATCTCTTTGTTGTGGAAGTTGTGGTAGACTGACTCGGTTCCTGTCTGACCATGTGTCACATCCAGGCCACCACGAAAGCTGTATTATGAAAAAAGTTCAAAAGCTCTGAATTACTTCATTAATATTTTCAAACTCAAACATACCAGACGTACAAACAACTCTTTGTTGGTCCTGGGACAACATTATCAAACAATCCTAGCTATTACTCAACTCTGACCTAGATATGTAACCAAAAGGAAATTACAACAAAATAACTGTGCTAATGAAGTCTCAAAAACAGCTCCACACCTGACACTAAAATGTGAATGGTTGACAGGAATGTTGTTCCAGAACCAGGAAAAAAGACAAATACTTAAATACTGTATGTCTATACCCTTTAAAATCATGAAGTTCAATCTTCTCTCCCAAGAACTCTAGAAACTCAACAAAAGCTGGACTTTCCTCATTGTTTCCGAATAGCTCTTCTTCTGATGTCTGTAGAACAAAGAACACTTTCAGTTCACAAGTTCACAATGAATAAAATTTAAAGGGATAGTTCACCCAAAAAAGAAAATTCATGTCATTCCAAACCTACTCGACCTTCATTCTCCTTCAAGACTCAAATTAAGATATTTTTGATGAAATCTGAGAGCTTTCTGACACGTTCTGACACGTTCAAGGCCCAGAAAGGTAGTAAGGACATTGTTAAAATAGTCCATGTGACATCAGTGGTTCAACTTTAATTTTATGAAGCTCAGAAAGCTTTATGAAAGATTAGAAAGCTCCTGGATTTAATCAAAAATATCTTAATTTGTGTTCTGAAGATGAACTTATGGGTTTGGAATGGCATGAGGGTGAGTAATTAACGACAGAATTTTCATTTTAAGGGAACTATCCCTTTAAGAAAACCAGGAATAAAAACGTTTAAAGGTGATCTAACCTGTGCAAATTTCTGATAGATGACTCCAAACTTGAAATTGTTGCTGATGACGTGCTCATCAAAGGTCACAATAAGCCTGGATGCCTTAAAATGGATAAACAACGAGGGTCAGTGAAAGAAAACTACATGATTTGTTCATTCGTTTTCTGTTTCAGCTTACCTTTGGGTATAAGACCGGATAAAATCGGTCCACATTCACTTCTTCACAGATGAGCTTTAAAAAAAAGTGATTAATTTAATTTGAATATTTATAATAATTTCTTTTTAAATTTCAATTTGAGTATTTAATTAAAAAATAAAAGGGTAAAAAAAAATATTTTTTTTTATCATGTGGATAAATAATAAATTAACTTTAAAGGCACCTTTTGTAAGAGACTTTTCTCAGCAAACACTGATATATGCAATTAATTTAAGTTTAATTAACTAAATGTATAATTATACTTGCAAAAAAATATAAAAATTAATAATATTTTAATTAAATTCATCTACATGTCATGCAATTGATTGGATTAATATTTTTAATTCTCTGACAGCCATGTAAAACTCTTCTCTGCTCAACCATTTATGTTAATGTCTTACCTTCGCCATCTGGACAACATTAGGGAACTCGGTCAGACAAGAAATTGGTATCACATCATGGTAGGTTTTATACTTTGACCTATAATTAAAAGACAGAAGATTTACAGTAAGCTCCAGCATTTTAATGAACGTAGTAATATTATAACCAAACTAGACTCAACTGTACGTCACAAGCACATTCTCTGCTAATTTGCTTCTCTATTATAAGTTGCTCTGCATAAAAGTGTCTGCTAAATGCATTAATGTAAATGTTATATCTAGCAGAAAAGACAAAGAGACAGAGAGAGAGAAATGAATGGAAGTTCAATTATCAAAAAGGATCCATATGAATGACTCCAGCATTCACAGGAGCCCCTGTCAATTATCTTACAGCCAACATGCAACATTCAAAGAGTCCCTGACAAGCTCCCTTTATGAAAGTGAGGCTTTATAGATCAACCTCTCTCTGACATGTACACTGTCTCTTGTTCCCATCCCCATCATTAAAGGGCCTTGAGACAAGCTTCGGGTTATAAAGAATAGATGTGACCTTGTGTTTCTGCTGCCTATTTTGAGCACTTAAGTCAGAACATCTTCGAAAATGAACAATGAGAGAATATGTGACAGGAGTGAGTGGAGGTGAATGTTTATTTAAAAAGGAAATGTTTGCAACAGGGCTGTGCAGCGTTCAGAACCAAATTGAGAATATTTTTTAAATTCCATTTCAATTTCATGAACTGGATTTCAATTGAGAAAGCAAAAAGGATTTGTAAAATCGAATAAGAATGAGGGTTTGTTCTGAGACCTGAGATTATACTGTATATCAACAATTTATTTTTCTATATCTCCTAAGGTATTTCAGGATACACATATGTAACCAAAGTTTTAATGAACACACAGAATTCAAAACATCAAAGCGAAACATTTTTCACCTGGGATGGTCAAGAGTGTGCATGTTTGAAGTACCTAAGCAACAGTCGAAGGTGCTCCTGGTCTCCAATCACATCATACTTCACCGAGAAGACCAGGTGGCCCAGAGCGCTGTCCACTGAGTAATAATTAAAGTGCTCCTGCGGGAAGAGTTATAAATGCACATGAACTCTCCGAAAGTCTCTTTACATTATCACATATTCCTAAAAGCTCTGACCCTGAGAGACCGAAAGCTCAAAGAGTATTACTACTAGGGCTGCTCGATTATGGCAAAAATCATAATGGGGGGGGGGGGGGGGAAGTGAAGTGAGGCCAAGTATGGTGACCCATACTAGGAATTTGTGCTCTGCATTTAACCCATCCAAGTGCACACACACAGTAGTGAACACACACACCCGGAGCAGTTGGGGGATCGGTGCCTTGCTCAAGGGACTCACCAACATGCATGTATTGAGGGTGGAGAAAGTGCTGTACATTCACTCCCCCCACCTACAATCCCTGCCGGACCTGAGACTCGAACCTGCAACTTTTGGGTTACAAGTCCGACTCTCTAACCATTAGGCCACGGCTGCCCCCTGAATTAATCACGATAATTTTGGTTGATTAATTTAATGATAGAAATAATAAACAATTAAACAAAAAGATAAAAAAAGAAACATCTTTTGTCTTTTGTTGTTTGATTAACATTAAGCACAGAGATGGCAGAAGGAATAGGCTATTACTTGTGGCCGCTTTAAAAGCTGCATGGATCCAATATAACGTTACACATGTATTTTAATTCTCAACTGTTTACATTAATTTGAGACATAACTGACGAAGGTTTACACAAATAATCACCAAATGCCACATTTTGACATATATTTGTATGTAACTGACCGTTTAGGTACGCATCTTAAGCTAAATGTTCACTTTACTTGTCCGTGTTCTGTTCCGTCTCTGAACGCACAGAACAGCACAAATTCTCTTTCGTGCTTTTAAAAACACAACATCAAATAAACATTAATAAATCAAGCACGTCCTATTTTATGCAAGTCATGTTACATGATTTTACTGATTTGCATGTGAAATTGAAATCAGTCATCCCACCGCCATGTCATCTTAAATGATGACTGATTTCTTCAGTCGAAAAATAAATGAAGGGTTTTGAGGAAAACGTTCCAGGATTTTTCTCCATATAGTGGACTTCAATGGGAGCCAACGAGTTCAAATTGCAGTTTTAATGCAGCTTCAAAGGGGTCTACACAATCCCAGCCAAGGAACAAGGGTATTATCTAGCGAAACAATAT
>NC_133372.1:38171238-38206329 GCF_049309525.1 Garra rufa
AATCTAGATTAAAATGGCTAATTTGAATTCTGCTGAAGGCATTCAGAATATGTGTGCTACCCAAATAATGACTTAAAGTCTTTGAGAATGGATCATAAAGCTCATAAAGCTGTTCTATGATAATTTGTTGATGAAAATAAATTATGTTCAATAAGATGTACTTGTGTTTACTAACTAACTAACAATGAAATTATTTTTTCTACCTATTAGATTGTGTTTTTTTTTAACGTCAACACCTACCCAACCCATTACATGTTACACCGTACTTTTATTTTGACAGGTTGCCGTGAAGTTTCTGTGTATACAGTATGATATGATGCTAGTTTTCTCAAATGAAACAGTAAAAGTGACACTCACAACAGTTTGGGAGATTGAGTTTATCTGTTCATGTGAGATGAAAATGCCAAAAATTATCGGGAGCGTCACGTGTGTTTCAGTATGCGTGTAGTAAAAGCTCGTCTCCGCAATGCATACATACAGCTAGGCAAACGGAACAAATCGGATCCATATTAAAACGGTCTTTTTGCATTTCAGTTTTCACATACACTAGTCCATATCGCGATTTGAATTAAGTGACTGACCAACATTTGATTTATGAATCCAAAAAACGACGAATTTACGTGGCATTTCGCTATAGTAGATTCTGTTTTCATGAATGGAGGACGACGCGATCCCGTCTGTGTTTTGGCGGAGGAGACTTAAACGCGCGACCATATTCTACAGTCTTCGGTATACATCCGCGTTAAACTATCAAGGTGAAAGTCATCATAGCTTGCGTAGGTTAGACCCAGCTCCCAACCCAAATTTGAGAATAGATTAACGGCGATATTTTTTTTATCGCGCGATAAGAGTTTCACGTTAACGCAGCACGTTAACGCCGATAACGGCCCACCACTAATATATATACTTTTTAACCACAAATGTTCGCTCGACACATTACATAATCACATTGGAAAGGTCACGCGTGATGTAGGTGGAAGTGCCAAACCAGGGTTTATAAAGCGAATGTGTAAAGAAAGTCAAACACCCTTTACAGAAAAAAAGATAAAACAACAATGTTCGCCCTACCCTACCTTTTTGAACTAAAGTACACAGATGATTTTTTTTGGCCAATACGATACAGATTTTAACAAAAAATATTGTCAGATTCCGATACCGATATTGGTCAATTGCATAAAGCAGGCTTAAAAAAAATATATATATATTGGTAAATAAACAATTCTATTCCTGCTTTCCTCTGTATTATTACCATTTCGAAACCAGTTTGAAAACCATATTTACAAACATTACAAACACAGGCTATTTTAGTTTCCTACAATCTACAAGCCAAATAGCATGAAAAGGGCCGATACTGATGGTTTATTAATTAACTGCATGGAGACAATGAGTTGCATAATCCAGCGTTTTTCTCTGACCAAAATAATTAAATATTTTAATTTACCACAACAAAATCTGTACAAAATATAGTTTGTCAGACAGCATAGTACTGCCTATGCAAATGTGATGCTGATGCATCAAATGAGTGAAATGCCCATGCTCCGCTGTAAATTCATCATAGATAAGTTGCAATGGAAATGCCCCGGCTTTAGTTTATCCGAGGACATGTCACAAACCAGCCAGCATTAGGCCTACATTTAAGTGAAAATGAATGGCAGATAATATGCAGCTTTTTGTGTGTTTGAAACCAGCAAAAATGGCAGGATAGTGGAGAACACAGATTCACACAAGGTCACTTCATGCACCTGCAGTGCTTCTGTAAATGAAGAAAACAGAATAAAACTATATAGGCTTCATAAAAAGGAATATATAGACCTATACACGAAATACATTTCACTTAAATCATTAACAGATTAACAAAACGAAAGAAAAATTTGTTCTGAGTTTCAGATCATTGTAACGCACTCCGAAAGCTCACGTAAAGGAAACCGAAATGGCAGAGCCTTTTTGAAGCTGCAATTTGGACGTTCAATCCATTGGCTCCCATTGAAGTCCACTATATAGAGAGAAATCCAAGAACGTTTTCCTCAGAAACCTTAATTTCTTTTCGACTGATGGAAGAAAGACATGATCATCTGGGATGACATGGGGGTGAGTAAATTATCAGGATTTTTTTTCTGGAACTAAACTAATCCTTTAATATAGCAGGTAAAGCATAAATAAATAAAACAGATATGTAAACACGTGCAAATGTATGTTGAATCTCACCTTGCCCAGAAAGTGTTTCCTGTAGATCTTGGCAATGCTGTTTGTCTCCAGTTTAACCTGCGTTGCAGGGCAAGGGGGCGGTTCCTCTGGTGTGGAGGAGGAGCCTAAATCATGATTGGTCCCTTCAATCCAGTAACCTCCAAACTGGGGCAGCAGAATGAGAGGTAAAGTGCCTGTACGACCCAATACCTGCCAGTGCACAAAAACGAAAAGAACAATTTTACAACCAGTACAGCAAGAAAACACATTCGTATTTACATATAAATAGCCAAAGAAGTTTGCAACCTCATGGACGCTGGGATATGGAATGTAATCTTCCTCAGTCTGTAGGAGGAAAAGAGAGAGATTAGAGATGTAGACATCTTGAGCCCTTTATTCGACTCACTTTAAACTGCAGATGAAGGAAATATGAAGGTGCATAAAGAGACCTGTGGAGACTCATAAAACCTAGAACTGTATACAACATTCACAAGGCCTGCGGTGAGAGCATCAGATCACAAGTTTTGGTCTTTTATGTTGGCTTGTTTTATTCACAGTACAACAACAAAGTACTTCTATATATTCTAGCAAACATACACTTTATGGCCATTTATATTTTGAGTTGAATGTGTGATTCACCTTCATAACTCATAAAAGTATAAAGCATTATATTGTATGTATGAGTGCAGCCTAAGGACATGTTCTAGCACAACAAACTGGATATAGAGCAAAGCTAAACACAAAACACATCTGTATCTTTACACAAGACACATTTACTTCTATTTTAAATTTAAACTATTTTTTAACTCATGGCAGCATCTTAAAGGTCCCATATTGTACACCTTTTTGGAGATTTATATTAGCTGTTGATGTCCTTAAAAATATATATTTGCGGTATAACTGCCAAAAACCATCTCAATATATTTTTATAGCTCCTCTTTTAGGAGCTCTGTCAAGAACAGGTCAATTTTGGCCCATCTAATTAATATTCATGAGCCTCTCTTCGATTGGCCAGTTGTTTTCTGAGTGACGCACTGCCAGGCCAACCACAGGTAACTACTGTCATGTATTCTGTAGCCTGCTTTGGCTTGTGATACTCAACGGGATGTTTCAGAATGGTAATTAATGTTTTTTTTTGTAAACTACGATTGCAGTAAGCTATGTAACTATTGCTTTAGTAAAGCCTCTTTCACAATGCGTGTTGATTCTGGAAAATTGCCCGAAAGTTCCGGGAACGATCCCGGGTTGGGAACCTAGTAACGTTACTGGGGTCAGCGCTGTGTGAACAAAAGCCAGAACCAATGCCATAAAGGCGGTGTTGTAGTGATGATGATGCACGTTGAACAACGAAAAAATATGTGAAAACGGACTATCGTTCGGCACTTTCCGTTTAGTGCAATGCAGGCGTCGCATTGCATGTCTTTGTGTATAAAGCATGCACAGATTCCGGAAAAATACTTTGTGAATAAACCAAATCAAACAATTCCGGAACAAATCATGGGACACATTATCCGTGTGTTTTCCGGAATCGCTGTGTGAAAGACGACAAAGTTAGTAGTTACATAGCCCCTAGACCTTGGTTATCATGAAAAAAGCCAGGAAATTTCGGTTTTGACAATATGGGACCTTTAAGGGATGTACTTATGGCACAAAATGCTGAAACATAGTCTAGTAAGCATTTGCGCATTTGAACACATTTTATAAATCAATACTTGTGTTTTAAACAAGACTTCCTTCATTTTAAACTTTTGCACAAAGCTACTTGCTATGCATTTTGCCTTACAGTTTGGCCCAAAATTATTTTAATAGGCAATAATTATGCTGCCAACCTTTTGAAACGACCTTGATGTCATAAGAGCTACTATTATGCATGGAAATGTCAACATTTTAAAGCAGCAGAGCTTTTTTGAACTTTAAAGCTATGAGATTGAGGGTTAATATGAAAACATCCGTCTGTTACAAAAGCAGCATTGTGTGTTTCTGTGCACATATGATAAACACAATGCTTATGGCAGTGACTGGAGAACAGATTGCAATGACTATAACACTTGATGCTTGTTTGTGTGGCTCTAAATACACACACTTACTTTGAGAGGAGGTGGAAGCGTGCACCTCTGCTCGTCCATTCTACTGCTCTGTGTTCACAAAAAATATATATTTAATAGATCGTTAATTTAAAACATCCATTTAATGGAATAAACACATTGCATATACATTAGAACAGTAAATACCAATACCAATTAGAATTCATTACTTGTAAGTTAATAACTTGAAATAATTTAAACATTTGACAACTCTTAAAAATTGCAAACATGGTCAATATATGCAAACATTTAAATGCAGATATTAAACAAAGACAATTAGGCCTGAAACATTCTACGCAAGTATTCAAGCTTCTAACGCAATAATGGACATGAATAAATAAATATATGTAAAATTAATTCATTTTAAATGAATATATAATTGAATAACACAGATATTTAAAACAAATTATATCACTCCCTTCAGGTTTGTACTTTACATAATTGTACTTCATAATAGTTTAATTAAAAAAAATCAGAAGTATAAAATGTTCTTTATGCTCGAATTACGATGGATCACCAGGTTCACCAGACATTAAAATGTGCTGACCAAGTGTGCATACTTGCGTAGAATATATTTATACCAGAGTTTAATGACAGAAGAGCTCAAGCTACATATATAAAATATAGAGTGAACGACTGAGAGAACCTTAGAATTAAGAGAGAACCTTAGAATATAGATGACAGATGAAAGTAAAAAGCAAAGACTAAGAAGGTGTCACCATACTGCAGGTTAACAATGGTATTAAAAAAGCAATAAACACAAAACCAAATGAAAATGTGGACTTCTCACCTGCATTCGCTCTATCATTGCAAATATATCTGATGTCTGAGAATCAGGAGGAACAGATAAAAGAGGGGGGAGAGAGAGAGGTGGATGAACACAATGAGAAAGAGTGAGATCTAACAGTCTGCGAGTCCACTTGACGTGAGTACGACTGTCTGTGACAGTGGCTTTGCAGTAATGGACAGTGCTGGCTGCCTTGATCCTACGATCAACAGTGCATCAGACAACCAGATGTCCTTCCTCCCTATCATACGGTTCATCTCAATGGGAGATGAAGACTGTGAAACAGCATAATTTAACGCAAAAGACAGAGCAGCTGTGCGTATGAAGGATGTGACCTGACTAGCTACAGCTGCGGTGTCATATCATTGAGCCCGCTGCTCAGAATAAACCAGCATAAGAAGTTGCAACATGAATTGAATGAAACATTGTTCAGAAACCACTCCCTGCTTTTTAGCATGCAAAATTATTTCGTACCCATAACCCTAAACATTAAACATCTTACAACACCCTAGCAACCGCATAGCAATGACGCAGCCAATCAGAACACCCCTACAAACTTACAGCAACAAAACAGCCACTCAGAACATCCCTACAACCATATAACAATATCCAAGCAACCTCATTGCAACACTACAGACAATCAGAACACCCCTACAACCTCACAGCAACACAGCAGCCACTCAGAAAATCCCTACAACCATCTAACAACACCCTAACAACCTCTTAGCAACACCACGGCCAGTCAGAACATCCCTACAACAGTCTAACAACACCCCAGCAACCCCTTAGCAACACCACAGCCAATCAGAACACACTACAACCATCTAACAACACCCTAGCAACCCCAAAACAACACTACAGCCAATCAGAACACCCTACAACTAAGACCCTAGCAACCTCATAGCAACACCACAGCCAATCAGAACACACTACAACCATCTAACAGCTCCAGAAAACGTGGATTGTTTGACTTTCAGGTAACAATATTGCATTTATTTAAGAAAATGACTGTGGAAAGACTTTTAATTTCTAATATGAGCATGTTTATCTTCCTTTAAACGCTTTCACAGAGTTTTTAAATGATGTTATATAGATTAAAATGCTTAATGGTTTGTGCTAAGAGCCTGCAGCTACGTCTTCCTGATCTTTATTATAAAATTACGATAAACACGACATTTTCCTTGTCTAAAGCAGAACAGAAACAAAAAAAATAAATGTTCTGAATATCATTTTGCGATTTTAAAAGGGGTTGACCTCAAACACTACACGGCACTACTTAACATGTTGTCTGAAAGAGGCTTACAATCTAACTGCAGGCTCTTAACACAAACTATTAAGCATTTTAATCTTTAAAACATCATTTGAAAATAATAACTTTTTCATTTGCGGTCGAAAGGTTTTCTTTTCGTGAGGCTTTTGAGTCCAGATAACGTTAAACACAGACGGAGCTGAACCCTCCTTAAGCTTCCTAATTCCAGTCAGTGTTTTTGAAAAACAATCCTGAGTAAAATGTTTTGCACACTCTTGTGTTCTTTGTAATCTATACAAAATGGAAATATTTAGTTTAGTTGTAGTAAAACATAACATTTGAGCTCTGCGTAAACGTTTAAAGGAAGATAAACATGCTCACATTATAAATTAGCAATTAGCCAACCGGCTAGTTTCCACAGTCATTTTCTTAAATAAATGCAATATTGTTACCTGAAAGTTAGGTCCTATGTCCCGTCGAACTACATATAATACACATTTTCTGAAGTTCTTTGTCCTGTGGAAATTTGTGAAATGATATATTCTCTTTATTTTTATGACTAAACGATCTCCATCCCGATACGCAACAATACGCCACAGTGGGTGCTGCTGGACTGCTATCCCTCACAGCCTCGTTTTCGATTCAAAATGGCGGCGGGCTGAATAAGGCGTATAGCCAGTTAGAACACCACTACAACCTGACAGCAACACAACAGCCACTCAGAACATCCCTACAACAATCTAACACCACCCCAGCAACCCCTTAGCTACACCACAGCCAATCAGAACACCCTACAACCATCTCACACCCTAGCAACCTCATAGCAACACCACAGCCAATCAGAACATGCCTACAACAATCTAACAACACCCCAGCAACCCCTTAGCTACACCACAGCCAATCAGAACACCCCTACAACAATCTAACAACACCCCAGCAACCCCTTAGCTACACCACAGCCAATCAGAACACCCTACAACCATCTCACACCCTAGCAACCTCATAGCAACACCACAGCCAATCAGAACACCCCTACAACAATCTAACAACACCCCAGCAACCCCTTAGCTACACCACAGCCAATCAGAACACCCTACAACCATCTCACACCCTAGCAACCTCATAGCAACACCACAGCCAATCAGAACATGCCTACAACCATCTAACAATGCCCTAGCAAAATCATAGCAACGCCACAGCCAATCAGAACATCCTACAACCATCTAACAACGCCCCAGCAACCTCATAGCAACACAACTGTCAATCAGAACACCCCACAAGCATCTAACAACACCACAGCCAATTAAAACTCCCCTGCAACCTTACAACACAACAACCACTCAGAACACCCCTACAAGCATCTAACAACACCCTAGCAACCTTATAGCAACACCACAGCCAATCAGAACACCCCTACAAATGTCCAGCAACACAACAGCCACTCAGAACCTTCCTACAAAGACAGTCATCTAACAACACCATAGCAACCTCATAGCAACACTATAGCTAATCCGAACACCCTACAACTATCTAGCAAAGCCTTAGCAACGTCATAGCAACACCACAGCCAATCAGAACACCCCTGAAACCACATAGCAATGTCTTGGCAACATAGCAGCAATTTCTGCAAGGCAAACACTACAGAAAATATTAGTAAAACAGTTTTTCAGAATGCAGCACCATTTTTAATGTTCAGTGCTGATAAGACTGCAGAGTCAGGTAAGACTCTGCAAAATCCTTGTCAGTAACTGATTTTTCTCAACAAGAAATCGCACAAACAGCTGCAAACTTACACTTACATAACACACACTCACACAGTTCAGACTACCTTAAATGACTTCATTGTAACAAAA
Organism: Garra rufa; assembly: GCF_049309525.1. Lineage (NCBI taxonomy): Eukaryota > Metazoa > Chordata > Actinopteri > Cypriniformes > Cyprinidae > Garra > Garra rufa. The sequence continues at coordinate 38,179,396 of NC_133372.1, forward strand.
TGCTGTATTGAAAGTGGAACTTTCAATGTGTTTCTCCCTCTGACTCGCTGATTCATCAAACATAAATAAACACACACACACTTGTGGTTACTTACAATTTACTTCTGCTGTTTTTAAATTAAGCAAACTGCATGTTTCTCTAACTATGGATGCTTTTGGGCCTGTTGACTTTAAGAGAGGTGTTTTTGAAAAGTTAATATAAAACATTTTCACACAATTACTATCAAAAATAGTTAATTTTACTTTAATTTAAATTAAATATTGCGTTTAAAAAATGCATTGACTCATAATATTATAATTATTTAAAAAAAATCCAAAAATCCATATGTAGGTAGTACCAAATATAATCAGTAAAGAGAAAAAAAAAGTTTGCTGAGGCAGTTTTGATGAAACATTTAAATACAGAATTCATTAGTTTCAATATAAAGCAACCTCTGGGACATAAGAGTGCCTAAAGTTGAAGAAACATTTCTTTCTCAACAAAGACATCCTATAACACCATTGCATCACAAACTCACACAGTACACTCTGTACAGATCCTAAGCAAGCATGTATGACTCAAAACCCTCAGATCAATATAATATTATCATAATTTAAATCTAAAGTTACAACAAAAACTCTTTTAAATATTCTATTATTCAAACTGTTATTTATGCATAATGATAATATATGTTAAACAAGACTCTGACCAGACTAATGAAAATTAAAATGAAATCAAAAGTAAAACATCAGAACACTTTACACACACAAAAAAAAAAAAAAACACACAATCACACATTATGCTAAAACATTATGTCTCTCCTAGACTTACACTCTTACACTTGGAATTTCTTTATAAACACACAAACTCACATTTCACTACAATTGATTTTTCCTCACACTTTGATACATTAAGTCTACTTACATCACTGAAGCGCCTGCGGTGGTGCATGGCAGCGAGTGCTGGACTGCGAAACCTGTACATACTCTTAGCCATGATGAAGTCAATTAAATCAGCTGAACCCTTAGAGACACGACCGTGACCAGCAACGAAACACAGTTTCTCTCAATCTTCATATGTTCTACTCATGAGAAAAGCAGCGGGGAAGGCAAGAAAAAGACCTATAGCTTCCTCAATTTGCTACAACTTCCTCTATTCTAGTCAAGCATGCCATTCGAAACAGCCTCTATGAAGGAAATCACTGGCAAGCGACATGTGGATGTGGATATGTGTGTGTGTGTGTGTGTGTGTGTGTGTGTGTGTGTGAGCACAGAAGCATCATGCCCATTCAAACCGCACATGCCCCCTCAGATTTACGAGCCAAAGGACATGCCAAAAAGTGTGCTTTTTGTATCTTTGATCATTAAATTGCACTACTGTCCAAAATCTGCCACTATCAAAATGTCAAAACTGCTTTTTTAAATACCTGAAAACGTCCATTGACTGGCTTGTGAAGGTTTGCATGCTTGCATTACTAATCTAGTTCAAAGACCTTTGAGTGACCTTAAGATGTTTATCTCAATAGAAGTTACCAAAATTCATGCTTTATGCATGTATGTATGCATTCTCCAAATATCTAATGTGATATAAAACTGCAAATATTTCCCATTATATTACAATGTTCCTGTCAGAAATGCTGCTAAAAGCAAGCTAAAAATGTACAATGGTAAGATGACATAATGTCACAGTTGCTGAAAGATAATATGACTTCCTGTTGTCACATTACAGCCACAGTTTCGCAACTATAACGCGTTTGCCAACACCGTTTTACAGAAATACAGAAATACTACAGTATGACTGTTGTGGGCAGGCAGGCTGTTTAATAACCTTAATGTGAGAATGTATTAGGGCAATATGACAGAAAACAGCTTAGAAAATGGCTATAGAAGTGAATAATGTGCAGCCAAAGCAGAACATCTTCTAAAGTTGCATGGTGGTGTTGTGGTAAAACCATCCTGTTGTAAGACTGTTATTGCTTTGGGATTCAGGGGAATTTAACGCAGCATCCAAAACCACTGATTCTGGGATCCTCCTGGATCAAGGTGTTTACACACTCTGAAAGGAATTGGTATAGGAAACCCAGAATTTAATTCCTCTGACGAAGATTTTTACGCAATGTCTGTTTCCAGAGAAAAAAAATATTGTTTTTCAGAGGTTGCTGAGACTTTTTTAGATTTATTTTCATTTCGGTGTCAACTTCGTCTCAAATTTTCCACATAAAATTAAGCAGGACAAATAAAAACACATAGAAATGATACAATTGCTGACATAAAGTCAAAGTACAAAGCTGTATAATTAACATGGATAGCACAGAAGATGAGAAATGTTTTGACGTCATTTTGAACTCTCTCGCAACATTTTGAGATCTCTTCTGAAACTCTAGAAGTGTTTACTATTGATTACTAGCATCTTTTAAAGAAGAAAGTGTCAGACATGTCAGCCAACGTGATCTGTAATACCTGGATCTTGGTAGCAGTTGCTTATCTGGCACAGACAATACCGATTTTATTAGGGGTTCAAGCGCGTAGCCCTGAAACCCTATTGTAATTGTTAGAATGGCCAAGGATCAGCAATCTCCACATAAAATTGATCAGCCAGACCAAAACGTAAGTCATAGAGACTTGAAACTTGGAGGGATGGTAGTACTCACATCGTCTAACAATGTCACCAAAGCTCTCTCCAATCGGCCTGATGGGGGCTACAGCAATCAAAAGTACGGAATCGCGCATAACTCCTAAACTGTTTGTCACAGGCTCAAGTGTCTTATGTCGTTGGAATCCTTGGCTCATGACGTCTGTCACAAAACGTTTAGATATTTTGCATTTTTTTTTAAAACTTACTTTTGCGAACTGGTCAAAGGTTTTTTGCCTGTTCGGAACCGAACCAGTGCAGTAAGATTCTCTGGAGAGAGAATATCAATAATTATCGTTTGCATATCTCAAAAAACATGGCAGATAGGCCAATGAATTTGAGCACCTAAAAAACAAGGTTAACGGAGGCCGATCAGAACGAAACTTGGTGGGCCTGGTTGACTCACAGCCCTAAAGGTCTGAGAGAAATTTAAAGGAAATTGGCCACTGGGGAGCGATATTGCATTTTTCAAAGTCATAAACGGTTGTATATTGCACGTTTTTTCACACATACGCATGATATTTGTATCATACGATAGACCTCCTCATTCCGAACAACTTTGCCTCTAGAATCACTGCAAGTGAAAAACCTACTTTTGTGAATTATTCCTAGTTTTTTTGTTCAATCTGGGAAAAAAAAAAAACACTGTTGTACAAGTCTCTGGACTAGGTCAAGAATTCTCAACAAATTTTGAATTTTACCTTTTGGGAAGTTATAACGAGGTTGTTTTGAAAAGGGGCCTGTCCAAATATACCCAAAAGCCTATAAAGCTTACAGGAAAACTCAAAACTTCACAAAACTGGTGATTCTAAACAAGCATGCAAAGTTACAAGGAGATTGGACCACAGCTTCTGCTATAACAGTCATAAACATTAAAAAACAGCAAATTATCTGTATTTGCCTAAACTTATTTTTTAAAACCATTGATTTAAGTGGTTACAGGCTTTTTTTTTTTATGCTTAAATGCCTTAATGCCATTGAACCCTGGTAATCTCTGCTTGCAGCTAAATTTTATATTTTTAATTAGATATTATTTTTATATTTTCAGTTTAAGGTTTTATTAATTTTCTTGTGTGCTTTTGTCATTTTTATTAGCTTCTATTTACTTTACTTTTGTTTCAGTTTTAGTGTTAGCAATCGTAGTACTTAAACTTATTTTATGTCAATCAAAATCTGTAGCTGCTGAAGTTTTCATGTAATATTGGTCAGCAGTAAATGAGCTGTAAATGCCATGTGATGAATTCCTCTAGCACTGCAGAAAAATGTCCATGCCCTTCATTAGAGTCCATCTTGAACTGTGACATGAAAGCCAGCAGACAGGAAAAATGAGGCCATTTAATGCTTTTATGGGCCAAAAAACAAATATAATGAAACGTTTGTCATTTCAAAGTCTCAATATGCTCTCAAATGGAACAACTGACATAAAAACAACCCATTTGCGATTTTCAATTCTGTATCAAATTAGTCAACTCTGTGTACAATAAAACCTTATTTTGCATTATACAACATTGCTTATTATTAGTAGATGGGGAACACAACAAAACCATAATGCAAAGACCATAATCCACAGACAATTAACACTACATTCATAAATGCATGGAAAGGTAACTTGTTTACAATCCAATTTCATTTGCTGATAAGCATCTTGCATTATAAGACTCTTAGTGAAATGCATAAATGCTTAACTACACAATCCAGACTGAGCTGATCTTATTCAACCGCTTGCAATGCCATCGAGACACTAATCATTCTAGGACATCCCTAAACACGGACACTTGAGTCCTCCTGGTTCCCAGAAGCCCTTGTGCTAATGGCTCTCAGAGCTGCTCAGAAACACAGATGGGTTCAATTAAAAAAGCACTTGGGTGTTAAATGAGGGGAATAGGTGTCCCTGGAGATAAGCTAGATTCAGATAATAAAACTAGCTAATGTCTTATTCAACAATTGATATAAAACAACCAAAAGAGTGGTACTTTTTCGAGGTTCTGCTTACTGGGGGTCCAGCAGTACAGAAAAGATGGACTGAGCCGCCTCAAAAATGTATTTAAGCCTCCCTGAAAGCTCTCTAGTAGACGGCCACCAGTTCAGCTCACAGTAAAAGGTACCAAAACAACCTAAGTGCTTTAATTTGAGGTTCATCGAGAGATCTTGATGCCTGAAGGAGCTTTGATTTCTTTTTAGATCAAATTAGCATTTTAACAAAGTATAATTTCTGAAGTTAAACTTGGATGTTGGTCCTTGAGGGGGAATCTTGGAGGGTTAGCGCAGAATTATCTGGTGACACACTTCAACCGATTAAGCATGAGTTACAAAAGAATCCTTTCTGCGGAAGGCTGGGAGCGCTGCCGAAAATAAAATGAATTCTTAAAATAATTAATTAATAGAATAATAATAATGTTTCTATCTATTTGCCATGGAGAATTCATTGTGTGAAACCAACCAACTTTTGATTTTTAAAGACATGTGTCTTTGGCATATTATGGCTTCCAACAAAAATGTAAATGAAGGACAAATTTTTAAATAACATTTAGTCAAAAGTTATATATTTGTGTTTGTAGTACGCCAAGTGTATATGCCAGTATTTGCAACACTGTTCAAAAAGTTTGAGACCAGTAAGTTTTTTTAATCTATGCTATGTATTTATTAAAAAATAGTAAAAATACCAATATTGTGAAATGTTATTACCCTTTAAAATGTAATTTATTTCTGTGATGCAAAGCTGAATTTTCAGCATCATTACTTCAGTCTTCAGTGTCACATGATTCTCCAGAAATTACTCTAACATGCTGCAAATATGATCTGCTGATCAAGAAACATTTAATTTGGTAATTTTGTCATTTTATCAATGTATTCAGCAAGGATGCTTTTAATTTATTTAAATGACAAGTATTAATATTATTATTTGTAAATAAAGGTATTGTACATTTTCATTTTAAATGAATAATTTCATCCTATATTTATTTTTTGTGGCACTCTAATAATCCAGTCTTCCACAGAAATCAACAAAATGATTAAAAAAATAAAGAAAGTAGTTATATGTAGCATGCACACACAAAAAGCAGCGCGTCTATTCGTAATAGATGGCTGTCACAGGAAAAAGGAAAAGACAGGTGAGCAGCAGGAAGCAATAAATGAGAGAAGGCAGTTGTTTGATATTCCTACCACCTCTCCGACTGAACCCAAGGCTCTGCTGAAATATAACATGATTAGTGGAAAGAGGTGTGAAATGTTAAAACCTGCCAAACCTTTAGAAGAGTCTGAGCAGGTGATGGTGGAAAGGACTTGACCAAACCGGGACGTTCTAACGGGTCAGATATTCGTGGGATCCTGCCATCTTGTTTCCTGTGGACAAAGAAAAATAATCAGAACTGAAGCAGGAGCATTAACAACTCAAGGCAATCAGATCACTCACAATGGCACATTTGTTACAAGTGTTCATCTGAAGTTCAAATTATAAATGCTCAGCATCATTGACTGCTCAAGCTGAGAACGAATTGATTAGTTTGTATGCAATACAATATGCTGAAAAAGCCACAGGTGTGTGTGTGTGTGTGTGTGTGTGTGTGTGTGTGTGTGTGTGTGTGAAACAGTACGACACACCGCATGGAGCAGAATCAAGCTCTTAGTTTTTGTTACTGGCTTGTAATTTGACTCAAGCCAGTGCTTCAGTTCAAACTCATTATTTCACATCACATCGACTGCTCTCAGCTCGCTTTTAACAGCCGATCCTAAATCAATTAAAACTCCCCTGCTATTTGGCAGACAATCTGTTCCTCCATGCCAGTCTGGACGCATATGAATGTCTGTCTGAAAGCACGTAACGGGTTTTAGTGCTTTGTTTTACGAGATGATAATGATCTATTCATCCTGACAGAAACCAGATTATTATTTTATTATTACACTGAATTTTACATGAGGTGGTCCTACAATTAATAGGAAAACAGGACCATGAATATGCCATTGGATACACCTTGCAAAATCTGCAAAATGTTGATTATTTTACCAAAATAAGAGGGATCATACAAAATGCATGTTTTTTTTTTTTCTTATTTTGTACTGACCTGAATAAGATATTTTACATAAAAGACCTTTACATATAGTCCACAAGATAAAATAATAGTTGAATTTATAAAAATGACTGTTTAAAATTGTACATATTGTTGATTCTTAATACTGTGTTGTTACCTGAATGATCCACAGCTGTGGTTTTTTTTTTTGTCTGTTTGTTTAATGATAGTTGTTCATGTGTCCCTTGTTTGTCCTGAACAGTTAAACTGCCTGCTGTTCTTCAGAAAAATTCTTCAGGTCCCACAAATTCTGTGTTTTTTTCAGTATTTTTGTGTATTTGAACCCTTTCCAACAATGACTGTATGATTTTGAGATCCATCTTTTCACAACTGAGGGACACATATGCAACTATTACAGAAGGTTCACATGCTCTCTGATGTTTCAGAAGGAAACACTATGCATTAAGAGTCAGTGGGTGAAAACTTTTGAACACAATTAAGATGTGTAATTTTTTCTTTTTCTTATTTTGCTCTCATTTTTTTTCCATTTAGTACTGGCCTTTAGAAGCTACAGAAGATTTTCACATGCTTCCCAGAAGATGAAACAAGTGAAATTCACCCTGATCTTCAAATTCAAAAAGTTTTCACCCCCCCCCCCCCACCCTTTAATGCACTGTTTCCTTCTGAAGCATCAGTGAGCATTTGAACCTTCTGTAATAGTTGCATATGAGTCCCTCAGTTTTACTCATTGTGAAAAGATGAATCTCAAAATCATACAGTCATTGTTGGAAAGGGTTCAAATACACAAAAATGCTGAAAAACCACAAAATTTGTGAGACCTGAAGGATTTTTCTGAAGAACAGCGGGCAGTTCAACTGTTCAGGACAAACAAGGGACTCATGAACAACTATCACTAAACAAACAGCTGTGGATCATTCAGGTAGCAACACAGTATTAAGAATCAAATGTATGTAAACGTTTGAATAAATTCAACTATTATTTTCTCTTGTGGACTATATGTAAATGAATTTGTGAAATAACTTATTCAGGTCAGTACTAAATAAAAATAACATGCATTTTGTATGATCCCTCTTATTTTGGTAAAATAATTCACATTTTTCAGATTCTGCAAGGTGTATGCAAACTTCTGACCTCAACTCTACCTGAAATAAAGAGCCTGAAAGCACTGAAAAGCATTTTCAATGAAGGGCGACCTTCAGTGATTTATTCACTGTCGGTATGAATGCACCTTTAGATGGAAAGCCTCCAGATTATTCAGGCACTGTCTGTTAGGCACTGCATGCAAAAATGCCAAGAAGGTCTCAAAACAGCAAGCTCCAATGTTATTCCATTTCCAGGAGTCAAAGTGGTCTGTCGTGTTTGCAAATTCCCTAATTTCTAGTACAAAGAGCACTTTTGAAGATTCTTGACATTTACTGGATTTACTGGACATTTTACTGGATTCTTGACATTTTTGCATGAATTTTATGAGTGTGTTCAGAGGTTCGGCTACAATATGTGACACTGTTGCTTGAAGGTCTGACCCTCTTATGTGCAAAGCTCACAGAAGATCACAAGACCATGAGGACCACATGACATCAAACGAAGCCCAACTAAGGAGAATTGTGAAGCGCCTGCACAGAAAAGTGCAATTTGCATACTGTTAAAAACCAAATGAAACAGAGGTCACCTTAGACGGCAGGACAAAAAAAAAAGCCATTTCGGTTGCAAGTGGCTCAGACGCATCTTGAAAGGCATGTCAGATGCCAACAACATCATGTCCTGTCACCGAAGGCACAGCGGTGTTTTGTTAGATCTTTAGCTCTTGAGGATCGCCAGAGCTGACTCACTTCGTTAGCCTGATGGCAGGTTATGTGCTGAAAAGGCCCTGAAGTCGTCGGAGAGTTTTGACAGCGGTACAAGCTGTTGATTTGTCACAGCACATAAGCCAAGCTTGACTGAGATGTGGCACATGAGGCTGATACAACACACACAATGCCAGCCATAGAGATTTCCATAGAGATGGTGAGTGTAGGTATTTGCATTTATTTGAAGACAAACTACATTAGACAGCTGTAAAAGTATTTACTCTTCAAATTTAATTAATCTCACTTTGATTCCTGCACAAATGTGACCCTGGACCACAAAACCAGTCTTAAGTCGCTGGGGTATATTTGTAGCAATAGCCAAAAATACATCGTATGGGTCAAAATTATTGATTTTTCTTTTATGCCAAAAATCATTAGGAAATTAAGTAAAGATCATGTGCCATGAAGATTTTTTGTAAAATGCCTACTGTAAACCTATCAAAATGTAATTTTTGATTAGTATTATGCATTGTTAAGAACTTAATTTGGACAACTTTAATGGTGATTTTCTCAGTATTTTGATTTTTTTGCACCCTTAGATTCCAGGTTTTCAAATAGATGTATCTCGGCCAAATTTTGTCCTATCCTAACAAACCATACATCAATAGAAAACTTTTTTTATTGAATTTTTATATGATGTATACATCTCAGTTTTGAAAAATTTAACCTTATGACTGGTTTTGTGGTCCAGGGTCACAAATGTTCACCTTCTATCTGTGTGTAGCACCTACAGCTCTGCATAACCTCTCAAAGCACATTAAGAAAGATGTCTCTGCATCTGACAGTAAATCTGCAACCATAAGTGTCACCTATTTGAAGTTCATTTGCATTAAATTCTTAAAGGTACAGTAGCAAAAACAGAAGAATCATGTGACACCGAAATAAATTATATTTTAAAATATATTAAAACAGAAAATAGCTATTTTACACTAAGGGAAAAACACAATGTTATGGTTTATTTATTTACTTATTTTTTGTGAAGCATTAGAGACATTTTTCAAAAACTTTAAATATGACAGATCCCAATCTTTTGAGGGGTAGTGTGAATTCTTAAAGGTACAGTAGCAAAAAAATAATTATGTGACACTTTTTATTTTTTATTTAATAAAAGTAAATAAATTAGCCTTGGTAAGCATAAGAGACATTTTTTTTATAAAATTTTACAGATCCCAATCTTTTGAGAGGTAGTGTGGATTCTTAAAGGTGCAATATCAAACTAAGAAGAATCATATGACACTGGAGTAATGGGTGCTGAAAATTCAGCTTTGCCATCAGTGAAATAAATTACATTTTAAACAGCTATTTTAAACTGGAAAAAAAAAATCACAATATTACTGTTTTTGTAAATAAAATTAAATAAATTAATGTTAGTGAGCATGAGAGACTTTCAAAACCAATACATTTTACAGATCCCCATCTTTTGAGGTGTAGTGTGAACTTTTAAAGGTACAGTAGCAAAAACGAAAAAGAAAAATCATGAATCATCATGTATGTAACACTGAATCAAAATTCAGCTTTGCCATCAGAGACATGAATTACAGCTATTTTAAATTGAAAAAAAAAATCACAACATTATTGTTTTTTTATTAAATTAAATTAGCCTTGTTGAGCATAAGATACATTTTTTTTTTAAATGTACAGATCCCAATCTATTGAGGGGTAGTGTGAATTGTAGGTACAGAGAAAACAGCTAATTTTAAACTGGAAAAAATATTTTATAATATTACTGTTTTTTATATAAAATGAAATTAATTAATGTTGGTGAGCATAAGAGTCACAAAGAGACTTCTTTCAAAAACATTATATTTTACAGATCCCAAACTTTTGAGGGGTAGTGCAAATTCTTAAAGGTACAGTAGCAAAAAAAAAAAAAAAATCATGAATCATCATGAATCAAAGAATCATGTGACACTGGAGTAATGGGTGCTGATAATTTAGCTTTGCCATCACAGAACTAAATTGCATTTAAAATATTTAAACAGAAATCAGCTGTTTTAAACTGCATTACTGTTTTTTTTTAATTATATATATATATATATATATATATATATGTATTTTTTTTTCATATAATTTAATAAACTAGCCCTGTTAAGAGACATTTTCAAAATTATAAATTTTACAGATCCCGCAGTGTTTCCCCTACCATTATCTTAGGGGGGCGCCCCGCCCCCCCAACGGCACCCCCCGCCCCCCTTGAATGTCAAGTTCATTTTATTTTTGATATAGCGTCAGATCACAATAGAAGTCATTAAGGTTATCTTTCCTATAGAACAGGGCTATACATTGTTCTTTTATTAAACAAACTAAATTGCCTAAATTTAGACTAAAAGGCATGTCATTTCTGTCTTTACATGATCGCGTGTTTACAATGTCTCATCTGCGAAAACACAGACGGGATCGCGGACTCCATTCATAAAAACCGAATCTACTATAGCGCGAAATGCCACGTAAATTCGTCGATTTTTGGATTAATAAATCAAAAGTTGGTCTGTTACTTCATTCAAATCGCGATATGGACTAGTGTCTGTGAAAACTGAAATGCAAAAAGACCGTTTCAATATGAATCCTGCATGCTCCGTTTGCCTCTGTATGTATGAATGGTGGAGACGCGCTTTTACTACACGCATATACTGAAGCACACGTGACGCTCCCGCTAATTTTGGGCATTTGCATCTCGCATGAACAGATAAACTCAATATCCAAAGCTGCTGTGAGTGTCACTTTTACCGTTTCATTTGAGAAAACTAGCATCATAACATGCTGTACACACACAGAAACTTCAAGGCAACCTGTCAAAATAAAAGTAACATGTAACAGAACATTAGTCTTGTATTACTTTTGTACAGTATAATGTAGTTGTTTATATATTCCTATTTAAATAATTGACATGAAACAATATATATGATAAAAATAAATATAACAAGATTAACCACTTAATTGTAGAAAAAAATACTACAATTATTATTTAAATGTTGATTAAAATGTTGATTTACATTTGATTAAAAATAAATAAATGTTTATACTTTTAATTTGATTATGAGAAAAAATAATACACACAAGAATTAAAAAAAAAAAAAAAAGCAAAAGTTGGTAGAGCCCTATTTTTCAAAATGATAAAATAGAGAGTTTTGGACTTATTTTTCCACTGGATAAGTCTATAATAATGTTTTCGTTATTTCACAAAGTAGGGTAAAGTACCGGGGAAAAAAAAGTAACGTTGGCTACCGGCACCCAACCCCCTAAGCCCCCAAGGTGGCGTGGATTCTTAAAGGAACAGTAGCAAAAAAGCGAAGTGATGTGACATTTGGAGGAATGGGTGCTGAAAATTCAGCTTTGCCATCAGAGAAATAAATTGCATGTTCAAATATATTAAAACAGAAAACAGCTATTTTAAACTTTTTTTTTTTAATGAAATGAAATAAATTAACCAGGGTAGGCATAAGAGATTTATTTCAAAAACATAAAATTTTACAGATCCCAATCTTTTGAAGGGTATAGTTTGAATTCTTAAAGGTACAGTAGCAAAATTGGAGTAATGGGTGCTGAAAATCCAGCTTTGACATCACAGAAATAAATTATATTTAAAAATATATTAAAACAGAAAACAGCTATTTAAAACTCAGGGAAAATTTCAAAAAAAAAATCATTAAATAAATTTGCCTTGGTAAGCATAAGAGACTTCTTTTTCAAAAACATTACATTTTTCAGAATTATCCCAATCTTTTGAGAGGTAGTGTGAATTTAAACTAAGCTGTTTAAAACTAAAATGTCTGCATTTTGCAGACACTTTCTTCCAAATTAAAGAGCATTCAAGGTACACACTATTTGTGTGATCTCTAAAAAAAAAAAAAAAAAAATCTAACCGATAACCTTTACATTTATTAGTGCCAGACTCTGTACTTTGAGCAAGAAGAACACTGATATAGAAACTAAAATAATTGTATTTTATTATGACCCATTTAAGACCCACATTGGGCATTGGTTAGGAAAGGCTAAGGAAAACCTGAAGGCAGAAAGAGTTACAGGATTCATACAGAAAATGCAAAGCAGCGCTCCTCCCTGGGTCTGTCAGGTGCACCTGCTAATACAAATGAATTTGACTGTGTTTACATGAATTAGCAATAAGCTATCTGACACTAGCAAAGAACTACAGAACAGAGTGCATTAAGAGAAAATCACAGCTGAACATAATATAGACAAGTAGATTACTAGACAAATGCTGTAGGTTCATTTCTCTCTAATTCACAAAAAATACACATAAAAAAACACATAAAACCAACTCCTATCAGTTAGGGTTAGTGTAATTTCTCAGGAAACCACAAGTGAAATCAAGATGATTTACTAAAACACTAAACATGCAACAACAAAAGATGCAGATGACAGTCCTAGTGCATATACTCAACACTAAAAGTCTCAAATCTCAAAACTCAAATCTAACTCGCACATATCTTTAACCAACATTTGCAAGAACTCACTATACAGTCACCAAAAAATGGTACCAAAGACAGCACCATGCCCCCAAAACAAGCCCACACACGGCTGACTCGTCTTCATCACAACCTGCTCCACTAATACTGTCTGACACCTCTTCAGCTGACTGCCTCCCACTACGACCACCTGAGCTCCACACCAGCACAAGACAGACCATCTTATGATGGAGTGGTGGAAAGAAAGAGAAAGAGAGACATTACTTACTTGTAGGCATGCAGAGACGACAAATCAGCGCTGAGCAATCTGTTCTGCAGCTCTAAACCAAATGGGCAGGTGACAGACAGAGCTCTCGTTTTCCTATCGCTCCCTCCCTCTCTCTCTCTCTCTCTCTCTCTCTCTCTTTCTCTCTCTCTCTCTCAGTCTCCCAACTCTTTCTGTTTCTTTCCCTCCCCTGGCTTCTCACACCATTTTATGACTCACTCCTCTCCTCTCTCTGCTTTTTTTGGGTTATCAGCCTAGAATCTATTACTTCTGAAACCAGTTTGAGGTTTCTGCATCTCTCTATCGGACCTGTTTTGACATTTTGCCAGTTGTCCTTTCTCTTGCCAGTATTTCTCTAACCCCACTGCCACTGATGCATTCTGCTCATGGAAGTGCTGCTTTTGGCTGAAGGAATAGTTGACCCAAATCTGACAATGAATATACTCACTTACATGTTCATACAAATCTATATAGCTTTCGTCTGTGTGACAAAAGAATGAAAGTTTAAAAACATTTAAAATAACTGTCTTTTTTTTTGTTTTGTAGAACACAAAAGGAGATACTGCAGAGCTGCACTGGTCTCTCTGTGTTCCATGCAATTGCCCTAAATAGGGACTGAGATATTTAAATTGGTTGTGAAAAAAAATATATATATTTTTTTGTTAAATAAAATAAAATAAAATAAAATATAAAACAAAACAAAATATAACAAAATAAGTAAAAATAAAATAAATTAATAAAACAAAATACAATAAAATAAAAAATTGTTGTTAAATAGAAATAGAACACAACAAAACAAAATAAAATCAAATTTGTTGTTGTTAAATAAAATAAAATAGAAAAGAACAAAATAAAACAAAATAGAACTAAATAAAATAGAACTAAATAAAATAACTAAAAAATGAACTAAATAAAAATAAAACAAATAATATAAAATGTGTTGTTGTTAAACTAAAACATAAAATAGAACAAAATAAGATAAGATAAAATAAAATAATAAAACAAATTTTAAAAAATCAAATCAAATTTGTTGTAGTTAATAAAATAAAGTAAAATCAAATCAAATTTGTTGTTATTAAATAAAATAAAGCAGAACAAATTAAAATTAAAACAAAACAGAACAAAATAAAAAAATCATTTTTTGAAATTTAATAAAATTAAATAAAATAGAATAGAAAAGAACAAAATAAAACTAATTAGAACTAAATAAAATAACAAAATAAAACAAAAAAGAAATAAAATAACATAAAACAAAATGGAATAGAACAAAAGTAAATAAATTCAAAGATTTGTTGTTGTTAAAAAAATTAAATAAATAAAAACAGAACAAAATAAAATAAAACAAAAAATAGAAAATAAGAATAGATCAAATAAGAAAAAAAATATATATATACATATAATAAAATAAAATAAAATAAAATAAAATCCTGATTGGAGACTCAGGCTTTCAAGCTTTGCAAAAGTATCGTTAGTGCCTTGAAATTACATAAAACGCAAAGTCTTATAAGATTCATCAACAAATCCTTCTTTTGAATTGGATCTTTACACATTATCAAAAATCCTTACTTTTTTGCTTTTTTTAAAATGTCTTGTACCATCGATTTTGCGTGTATATGCTGTACTACAAATACAGCTTCTGACAAGTCAAAGTATTTTCTGTAGTCACTGACGGCATGTTGACGGCATTGATACTGTCAATAGAGCTTAACTTGTCATGAACTCCTAACATTCCCTGTGTGTGTGTGTGTGTGTGTGTGTGTAATTTGATCCTCTTATGTAGTTTTAAAAGGATGTTATCTGTCAAGCCTACAATTAGCCCACTCAGTCCTCTAAACTACCTCAAACAGACTTGCTGCCAATCCCAAACCATTCCCACAGCTGCAGACATAGTGAGCTCAAGGACTATCTGAGATGGGAACATCCCTCACAGACAAGCAGTCACCACAGAGTTCCCATCAGTTCTCAGTTTATGAAGCAGCAGTAACTGCGGCTTAAA
The DNA here is from genome assembly GCF_049309525.1 of Garra rufa. Classification (NCBI taxonomy): domain Eukaryota; kingdom Metazoa; phylum Chordata; class Actinopteri; order Cypriniformes; family Cyprinidae; genus Garra; species Garra rufa. Next base: position 38,194,570 of record NC_133372.1, read on the forward strand.
ATCTCACGAAATTAAACAACGCTTTATTTTCACCATCAATATGGCTTCCCACAATACCACACCATTTCTAGAATGAGTAAACACATGACAAAGTGCATGGAAAGAAGAGATCACATATGATCTTGATTGGTTTAGATTGTTTTAAAATAAAATAAAATTCAATACAATATTATAAAATAAAATTTCTTTCTTCTGTAGAACACAATATGAAATACTGTCGAGTTGTACTTGTCACTTTTCCATGCAAATACCTAATTTCTTTTTTACATGCAATTACCCTAATTCTGAACTGAGTTATTCAATCTATGCATTGTTCATTGTAAAATAAATAAATGATATAAAATAATAAACACAATAGGAGATATTGTAGTTGTACTTGTCGTCTTTCCATGCAATTACCCTGACTGGGTAATGAGGTAGAATAAAATAAAATAAAAGAAAAGAAAAGAAAAGAAAAGAAAAGAAAAAAATATATAATATAAAATCAAATAAAAGAAAATAATAAAAGAAAAAAAAGAAACTAAAAGAAAATGAAACTAAAAGAAAAGAAAAAATATAAAAGACAAATAATAAAAAATAAATTAAATGAAAAAAAATCTTTCTTCTGTAGAATACAAAATATAAAATAAATAATAAAAGAAAAAACAAACTCAAATTAAATAATAAAATTAAAAAAATAGAACATAAAAAAAAATACATTAAAATATAATATAAAATGTAAAAAAAAATCTTTCTTCTGTAGAACATAATAGGACACATAACAGTCACATTTCCATGCAATTACCCTGATTGGGTACTGAAGTATTCAATATTTACACTGTGCATTGTAAATAAAAAAATAAAATAAAATAAATTAATTAAAAACTCAAATAAAATATAAAATTTAAAATAAAATAAAATGCATTCTACTGTAGAACAGAGTTGTACTTGTCAATTTTCCATGCAATTGTCCATCGCTTTAGCAATGCACTATATGTAACAATGAAAATCATCTACACTCCGCACACACTCTTCACTTGTCTTGTCACAATGACAAGTGACTCAGAGGAACAGCCTAAATAAGTGCAGCAAACAATACAACAAACATCATTTATTCATGACGTGATGCATTGCTGTGAAGTCAAGTAGGTCAACATCTATCAATGTTACAACTTACAGTATCAAATTCCTTATACTTCATCCAACCACTGAAATTACTTCTGAAACTGATGTTGAAACTTTGAAAACTCTGTAAAACTTCAAACGAGTTATAGAAGAAATCTCAAGTATATTAGAAAACTGCTCAAATTAGAAAGTCAAATGAAACGCCAAGCTATTAAAAAAATCTCTTCAGCAGTAAAACGTTCCTTTGAGATGTTAATCACCCCACAGCATTAAACTTCTTGCACACAACTTTGTGTCTTACCAAAGATGGTTGACTTTTCGTAGAACAGCCTCAGAAAAGCTCAACCTTCTGCCATTCCCATTTACTGAGTTCCCCAACATGCTTCTCAGCAGCTCCACACAAATGGACCAGACCTCTCTAAAGTGTTTCTATCCACACCCAAGTAGACAGAGACTCAGTTCTGAGACGTCCACCTGATTGTTGAGTTCTTTGTGTTTACTAGACAGTTGAAGTTTCACTCCCGGCTCTTGGGGAAGTGAAGAAGTCAAACCTGTTTTCAAGTATTCCCTCCATAAATGGTCTTTACTCGGCCCACAGCAGGAGGGTCCACGGCGGATTTCAGGTTAACAAACAAAACCAGCCCCAAGGGCTAAAATAACTGACCATGGAAATGAAAGAGCAGGGTGTTGTTCTCTTATTGTCATGTCATGGGAAACATCCAGTCATACTGGATCAATCAAAAATAGACATGAGCAATCTAGTGTCTAGATCTGGGTTTCTCAACTCTGGCCCTCAAGGTCCACTTTCCTGTTTTAGCTTCAACCCTAATCAAACACAGCTGAACAAGCTAATCAAGGTCTTCAGGATCACTAGAAAGTTACAGGCAGGTGAGTTTGATCAAGGTTGGAGCTAAACTCTGCAGGAAAGTGGACCTCGAGGCAGTGTTGTTTTTGACAACCATCTTAGATTTAGTCTTAGTCTTTTGGACTAAAATGCTTCTTAGTTTTAGTCAAATTTTAGTCACTTCTATATGTGATAGTTTTAGTCCAATTTTAGTCGACGAAAAGTCAAAAAGGTTTTAGTCTAGTTTTAGTCGACGAAAAGTCAAAAAGGTTTTAGTCTAGTTTTAGTCAAAAAAAGGGAAAAAAGTAGTCTTTTAACAAATTAATGTAGGTCAGTAAGTATTTTACTGTTGGGTAGTGTCACTTATAAATTCTGAAAATAGCAGATCTATAGTTCAACACAATGTGAGCTTCCGGATCGACTATTTTCACCAATAATTACAATAATGAAGGAATGTTTTAGAACATAAAAGACAAATAAGGATGGAATGCTAAAACGGCTTGCCATACTAGTATAGCAAAGAGTATTTAATGCTAAAACGGCTTGCCATAGCGTCAGATACTTTTTAAGTTTTAATTGGCATGCACAATAAGCGGAAATGTCATGCATTTTAAACGTCTGACGGACCACCCACTAACATTTTCGTCTATTCTCGTCTCGTCAACGAAATCTCACACACGTCTCGTCATGTTTTAGTCATCAACGAGCCATTTTTATCTCGTCATCGTCTCGTTATCGTCATGAAAAAAAGTGGCGTCAACGAAATGATTTCGTCATCGTCATCGTTGACGAAAACAACACTGCCTCGAGGGCCAGGGTTGAAAACCCCTGGTCTAGATATTTGACTTATGTCAAAACAGCCCACCAAGAGTGAACAAGCAAGTGCATAACATGCTAGATAATTCAGAATCAGTTTTGCACAATGCACACACACGAATACCATATAAAATATGTTTAAAAAATTAACTGCAAATTAATAGGCAAATAAATGGAATGAAATTTTTTTGCAGAAAATGTTTGTCTGCTTTCAGGTATCTTGAGTGTGTTTTCTCTGTATGCATGAAATGAATATTCACTGGCAACAACAACTTTAAAACAACTGTCTGATCTTATACACACAACACGATCCAGTCTTTCGACTGAATCTTGTGTCATGGGAATTATTTCTGAAATAAAACTGACAGAAATCAGGTCTGTTTTCAAACTCCCATTCAAACTTTCCATTTCTCAAAAATCCAATTTGCAAATGCTGTTAAGCTGTACCTTTTGCTACATCCAGAAATAATTGTTATATGAAGAATTTATCAAACAGAAAAATGGACTATCAACAGACTAAGGTAACAATACACTAAAAAAGTCAATATGTTCAGCTGAAAATCCTGTTTAGTTGAACCCAGACCAGGCTATCAGGTAACAATGGTGGGTGGAGACCCTCATTCTCCACAAAATCAGTCAGTTTTCTCACCGGACTAGTTTTACACTAAAAACACAGTCTGAATGAACGCTGCGTTTGGAAAATTGCATTATGATAAAGGGTGTACAGACATAATATTTCAGACACACACACACACACACACACACACACACGCAAAAATTCTATATACACTACCAGTTAAAAGTTAACAGTAAGATTTTTAATGTTTTTTAAAGAAGTCTCTTCTGCTCACCAAGCCTGCATTTATTTGATCCAAAGTATAAAAGTAAATTTTGTAAATATTTTTAGTATTTAAAATAACTTTTCTATTTGAAAATATTTTTTAAATAATTTATTCCTGTGTGTTATTCCTGTGATATATATATATATATATATATATATATATATATATTTTTTTTTTTTTTTTTTTTTAATGTTTTAATTTGGGAAAAAACATTAAAAATAACAAATATATATATATTTTTTTTTCCAAATGCTTTTTTCTATCGATTAGTCAGTTTTTAAAAATGCCATTGGAGAGTTCATAATATTAACTCATTATGGCTGTACAAAAAATTAAAGAATTAAAAAAATATATATAACATTTTGAAAAGTGAAAGTATATATAGTGAAAAGTTATACATTTACATTTGTAGTATGCTAGGCATATTTATTATCTATTTGAAAAGTAATATCAAGTAATATAATATAAGTAATATAAAATATATATTATATTAATTATATTATATTATATTGGTATGACTTCAAAAAAGGTTCATTAGTTAACATTAGTTAACTACATTAGTTAACATGTTCATTTTAGCATTTACTAATGCATTATTAAAATTACAAGTTGTGTTTGTTAACGTAAGTTAATGCACTGTGAACTAACATGAACAAACAATTAATTACTGTATTTTTATTAACTAACATTAACAAAGATTAATAAATTGTGCAATAAATGTATTGTTCATTGTTCGTTCATGTTAGTTAATACATTAACATTAACAAATGACTGATTGTAAAGTGTTATATTACTAATTTGATAACAGATTCAGTTCTTTTTTTCAATTATTTTTAGCATAACTCCAATAATATAACTTACACCAAAATCAACAAAACAACAGAGAATTAGAAAGAAAGTTGAGCAAACACAGACAGATATGAGAAAACAACAGGGTGAAAAAACAGTAGGAGGAAAACAACACATTTAATAGAGTTTCCAGGGTGAAATGAAGGGCAACATCCTGAAGGGCCCAATCGCTGCTGTTGCTCAAGCACCTGTTGTCATGTTGAGCTGAGCTTCACTTCCTGTGTGGTGATTCACAACCTCCGTTTGCCCTCCTCAGGCGATATCACAATCACACAGACCCAAACCTCTAGCTCTTCGTGTCAAGCACCAGCAAAACAAACTGAATCCAGTGTGAAGATGTCATTTACAGATACTAAATGAGTTCACATCTTATAATTACATAGTGAGAATTTCTCTAATGCACAGTTCAGAATAATAATAGAGGATTCAAAACCATCATCCATTTGCAACATAACTCCCAAATCCAGACAAAAAGCATTTTCTCATCTGTCCAACCAGTTCCCATGTCTTCTTACAATTCCAAACTTTGCAGTACAGTACGAAATTGAAATGTAATTGATCTGTTCCATTGTAAACCCCACCCAAATAAAGTTTCCAGACTGCTCTCGTACTTCCCAGACTCCAGGTAAGAGGAAATATGTTTTCCAGAGCTCCAGACCTCCACATAAGACTGAACAATTTTCAATGGCACCTTACACAAGCATTTTAATAACCTCTTTCAGACTGAAGCATATTCTGTGAAAGCGCACATCTCTGGGGTTTACTTATCCTGTCAACTTAGATGACTTAAATGACGCCGCTGTGAGGCATAGCTTACTAACGTCCCCCAAAGACCACCGCTGTCCTCACTATAGACCAGTGTCCTTACAGAATCTGGTTGAACTGGAGTCAAAAACAAAGCTCTGCTGTCCAAATCCTACAGTAACAAGACTAATTTAACAATTATTTATTGCAAAACCACTCAAAGTACAAACAATTATGGCATTATCATTAGTGATTAACCAAGTTTAAAACAAAGTTTAATACCTAGGAGCAATAGTAATATTATTAAAAGAACAATTTAAACCAAAAGCAGATTTTAAAAGTAAATAAAATCTGAGAAAAGGTAACCATTCTGAGATGATTCCATTGACCAATAACTATGTTTGCTTGACCAATTAACAGAAATGGCACAGAACTACAGTTGGATGAAAAATATTTTATGTTTTTATATTTATCATTATATTTAGTAATAAAATAATAATAAAAAATAAAAAAAATAAAATAGGAGATATTGCAGAGTTGTACTTGTCATCTTTCCATGCAATTACCATGACTGGGTACTGAGGTAGAATAACATAAAATAAAGTAAAATAAAATAAAATACTAAAAGAAAAAAATATATAATATAAAATCAAATAAAAGGAAATAATCAGCTAAAAGAAAAGGAAAGGAAAAAAGAAAAGAAAAAATATTAAAGAAAAAAAATAATAAAAAAATAATTAAATTATTATTTTTTTAATTGTAATAAAAATTATTTCTTCTGTAGAACACAAAATAAAATAAATTATAAAATAATAAAATAAAATGAAGACAAATAAAAATTTAATTAATTTTTTTAAAGGATATTAAAAAATACATTAAAATATAATAGAATTTTTTTTTATGTCTTTCTTCTGTAGAACGTAATAGGACACATAATAGTCACTTTTCTAATAATAATAATAATAATAAACTAAGTAATAAAATAAAATAAAATAAAAAAACAATACAATTAAAATACAAAAAAAAATACAATTAAATTTAATTAAATTGCTATCCTCAATTACATAAATGAACTATAGTGCACCCACCAGTAAAGAAAATATCAAGAATTATATCTGGTGTCTGAATAACTTTTTGTTTGACTGTAGGTCAACAAATTTCAACTTATTTTTGGAAAATGTACCATGGTGATATCAAGGAATTTTGGTTATTTATGAAACATGGCCCATGGTAACCTACCAAGTAACTGGTGTACATAAATACCATGGCATATTTAGAGTTGTTGTTTCAAAAAGAGATCACGATTCTCTTATTTTGAAGAACTCAGCAAAATAACATGCAACTTACTAGAGGCTGTGACAAAATTTTAACTGTTGCAGACTACTCTAAAATGTTAAATAAATTGGATTGAACTATTTTTAACAAAAAAAATGTTTGAATGAATGATTCAATGACTCACTCATAAATACCTCCATGTTTAATTAATGAATGAATCAGCATTTGTGACTCTGGACCACAAAACCAGTCGTAAGGGTACTTTTTTAAAATTTTGAGATTTATACATCATCTGAAAGCTGAATAAAAAAGCTTTCCATTGATGCATGCTTTTTTAGGACAATATTTGGCCGAGATACAACTATTTGAAAGTCTGGAACCTGAGGGTGCAAAAAAACGAAATACTGAGAAAATCATCTTAAAGTTGTCCAAAGGAAGTTCTTAGCAATGCATATTACTAATCAAAAATTCAATTTCGATATATGTATGGTAGGAAATTTACAAAACATCTTCATGGAACATGATCTTTACTTAATATCCTAATGATTTTTGGCATAAAAGAAAAATCAACAATTTTGACCCATACTATGTCTTTTTGGCTATTGCTACAAATATACCTATGCAACTTGAGACTTGTTTTGTGGTCCACAGTCACATTTTTGAACGAATCTCTTGAATCAATTATTCAATGTCATACATTTTTAAAAGTTACTTAATCAATATTGCACACTCCTAAAGGAAGAAAAAGGAGGATAGACACAGGCAAATCATTGTCATTTAGAAAAAAGATCACGTGGGTGTTTGAATCAAGATCACGACCTTTCAGAGAAGTATCTAACACTGCATCAGCATGACTTAAAAGCGTCCCTGTTGTCCCCAGCAGCTTTTATCCCAAGCACAGGCTCATCCCATGAGAATGGACACAAGGACGCCCCATCCAGCGCCTCCATACGCCCTTTTACAGCCTGTTTCTTATACATCTGAAAGCTGTCTTAACAATTTTCTCAGGCCTGCGAGATGAAGACCAGCTTAGAAAAGCCTACACGGACCACGTCTCTGCAAGTTTAACAGCAGAGACATTCATGCCATGCAGAAGAGAATACCAGGCTGATGCGTAATACTGATCTGAATAGGTCTAATCATAAAAGCATTGTGTCTCCAAACAGCACAGGCTCTGACAGCAGCAGTGGGCGTATATGAGAGGAAGTGTTCGGACGCAAAGTGACTCGGTGCAGTGAAATTCCAAACATGCACAACAAAAGAGCACTTGAAAAGGCAAAGGATGAAAGTTACAAATGTGCTTTAACCTGCTTTTACAGACAATTCATTATTGTAAGTAGTGCTTTAGAATAGAGTGTTACATTTGTACATTTCCAAAGAAAATGAAAATGAATCGACATTTGATCTAGAGCTGTCAAACGATTAACTGCATCTAAAATAAAAGTTTGTGTTTACATAATATGTGTGAGTTCTGTGTATATTATATAAACACAGTACTTTTAAAAATATATAAAATGCATGTGTATGTATTTATATTATGCAAACACAAACTTTTATTTTGGATGCGATTAATCGTGAATAATCGTTTAACAGGCCTAATTTGATCATGTTGAGATTTCTGAACTGACCAATAACTGTGCCGCCTAACCAATTAACAGAACTAGTTAGATAACCAATCAGCTTCATCAAGAGATAATGAATAATTAATCAATATTTTAGTTCTCAAATGTAGTAAATAGTTAGTAAATACTGTATTTTAAAATAAAAAATAAAATTAAGCATATAATATAAAATACAAATAATAAACTACTACATCACAGACTAAAAAATAAATTAATTAATCAAAAATACAAAAAAATTGTGTTATTTTATACTGTTCAAAAACATTTGACTGGTAGTAATTTTTTTATAACTTACAGGGATTTTGTAGCATTATTGTTTATTGCGTAAATCTAACAAAATTAGACTAAGTTTCGACCTAATTTAGTAAAAAAGTAATATTAGTAATATTCAGGAAATATTCTCTTAAAATAAGCATTTTTTATATTGAATTTTGCATCTCAAGGACATTTATTATAATTTACACAAAGATGTTTTTGTTGATTATTTTTTTTAATTAATTAAAGTGTGCTGAATTCCTTTCCATTCAACGTGGAACGTTGGAACATTGGAAAAATTAAATATAAAGTTTGATATTTAATTTGAAAGGCAGCTATTATTTACCTATTATTTTTCCTCTAAATAAAAGATGCATAAATTTAGGCATTTAAAGGGATAGTTCTCCTAAAATTTTAATTCTGTCATTACTCACCCTCCACTTGTTTCAAACCTGTATGAGTTTCTTTTTTCTGCTGAACAAAAAAAGAGGACATTTTGAAGAATGTTGATAACCAAACAGTTGACGGCAACCCCCTCCCTCCCTTCCAATGGAAGTCAATGGCTACCGCCAACTGTTTGGTTACCAGCATTCTTCAAAATATCCTTTTATGTTCAACAGCAGAAAGAAATTCATACAGGTTTGGAATTATCTGAAGGTCAGTAAACGATGCCAAGTTTCATTTTTGGGTGAACTATTTCTTTTAAATGTGAGGTATAATTAAGTTATTAGTTCACTTTCAAAACAAAAATGTACAAATAACGTACTCGCCCCCTTGTCTTTCTTTCTTCAGTCGTAAAGAAATTGTTTTTTTAGGAAAACATTTAAAGATTTCTCTCCATATAGTAGATACATGTATGGTGCCCCCAAGTTTGAAATTCCAAAATGTAGTTTAAATGCAGCTTCAAAGGACTCTAAATTAGGGATGCACCGAAATGAAAATTCTTGGCCGAAACCGAAAATCGAAAAAGAGGAAATTAAGGCCGAAAACCGAAACACCGAAAGAATTATGCCAATTATTAGTACCATGTCATTTATGGCTATGACTGTGTACTAATCTTACTAAAATCAAGGCATTGCAATTGCATAAATTAATGTTAAAGTTTCAAAGAATAAATCAGTTATATTAATTTAAACAATTATTATCAATTAAGTATTAGATTACTTAAATAACATATACATATATTTTACTGCCTTTGTTTAAATTGTTTACATTTTTATAACACATTATCTTGTGGATCCATCAGTTCACATTTCCAACTCTACGTCTTTCTCTTCCAGCAGGAGGCGCTGTCAGAATGGTACACAAAGCAGTGCAGCAAATGACTTTGAAACGTGCAGCGCTCATATTTATTCAATGGATAGCCTTTTGAACTTTCATCGCAATTCTTGTCTTTCAGTCCCCACATTTAAGACCACCTGAAATCAAAATTAAGACTTTCTTAACCCCTAATAACGCTGCAGTCATCAATGAAAATTAAGAGTTTTATTTAAGACTTTCAAAAACAAACCTTACACAAAATACGTTTCTTTTTTATTTTTTTCCACCATGTTCGGGGCACAAGAAAAATATTAGGGGACTAAATTAATATCAGCATATGAAGTATAATCGTCTCTCATTGTCTCTGAGAGAATGCACGTCAGATGCTGAAAGCACTGTCAGTTTTTACTTTCACTTTAACATATTGCGCAGTTTTCACGTTGCTTGTGTGCTATCCATTGGCTCACCTCCATGGTTTAAAACATAACTATTTATAAAAATACAGTATAAAGAAAAGACATATCTTTAAAATATTGTGAGGTAGAGTAACACCAATGTAAAGCCATTGTTTTTCACTCACTGAAAGCTACATCTGTCTCGATCTCTGCTCTCATCACTGCGCGCACGACTGCAGACACACCACCTCTTGAAATTTCTGCATTACAAGTTTTGCAAATCGCTATCCGTGGGTCTTTCTCAGATATACTGAAATACGTGCACACCGCAGACGTGTTGCTTCAGACAAGCACGTGCAGGCTGCGGTTTTTGTTTGCGTCAACATACTGTTTCGGCCGTGTTGTTTCAGTGATAAAAGTCTTTCGGTGGCCGAATATTTGGTGCATCCCTACTCTAAATGATCCCAGCTGAGGAAGAAGGGTCTTACCTAGCGAAATGATTGGTTATTTTCGAAACAAACTGAAAATATATATTCTTTTTAACCTCAAGTGGTCATCTTGTCTCATCTCTGCGATGCGCATGCATAGTCTGTGTAATCCAGACCTCCCATCTTGTTTTCTTCTTCAACTTCAAAAACACCCCATAATGCTGTTTTACCAATTTTGTAAAGCGCATTTGATTTTCTTTGTATGTTCACTTTGTAAACACTGGGTCGGTATTTCTGCAGCGATGTAGGGTGATTTTGAGGGGAAGAGAACAAGATGGGAGTTTTTCCGACATAAATGTATCACTGGATGTACATTATCTGTAAATCTTTGTTCTGAAAGTGAACTAATCCTTTAATGCACATAGCAAGACCAGTTACAAAAACCAAAGTGTAATACTTTGTGGTTTGTTAAAATAAACATTATGAGCAATAGTAACAGTATTAAAATGACAACTTGCAGCACAAATAGATACATATTCAGTGTTTTCATATTCAAAGAACATCTTTTGTGTCTTCCAGTACATGCACAACTAAATTTGGATGTTTATCTGACAACACATCTCAGGATGACGGTACTTAATGTGTTTGCTTCATGTTTTATGCAACTCAAGCGAGCTGTTGAAACACTTACTGCCTGAGTATGAGACAGCGAAAAGGGGAAAAGTCAGAGAGTGTGATATAAAGGAGGAAAACAGAGAAAACAACTGTAAGAAGGGGATGAAGAATAGCATAAAGATTTTTCGTGTGTGCCGTTCCTCTTGGGTCTCTCGTCGCATTAGCATGCACTGCGGCGCTCATCTGGGATGATACACGAGGAGTGAAACCCAGGTCCCGCCGTAATTACATTCCGCCATTCGCCCTCTCCCTTCACGTTCCCTCTCTTCTCTCCAGACACATCCTCTTCACAGCCATTACAAACCAGCTTTACACATAACCAGCTCCCTCTGTAGTAATAACGCTGTCAGTCAAGCAGGCATAAAACTTTCCACCAGCAGTGTAGGGTGGGGGTGGCTGATGCCGAAGATATCAGAGTTTGCTAGTATTTGTGAGGTAACTCGATCCTGCCCTTTTCAACTGCTCACACAAATCATACTGTAGTGGAGATGACCTTTACAGTTATGGAATGTGACAAACTTTGTGTCTTGTGTCCAAACATGTGTACAATGAGAGGAAAAAAAATGTGTGACACAAAAGGCATGGGTTTAAATTAACTATGCACTAAGGGGTTGTGATACACCACACTGAAATTTTTTAAATAAAAAATAT
>NC_133372.1:38545524-38614735 GCF_049309525.1 Garra rufa
AATGTACACGAATAAAATAAACTAAATCACAATAAATATACATGAATATAGTATTGCATTAATATTGATAATTAAAATATATTTTATTTAACTTTATCTAAAATATTTATTAAATATGTGTATATTTTCCCCCAGTTTTCACATGTACACAAAAAAGTATATATATATATATATATAAAATTTATGAGTTTAAATATATTTTTTTAATTCAGCTATATTTAAAAGAAAAAAAATTATATTAATATAATATAGAATATTATATAAATGTTTTATAATTAATATATGTAGTATTATAAAATAAATTGTATAACTGTGTAAATAAACTCTCTATATACTCATACATATATATATAGAGAGAGAGAGAATATATACATATGTACAAAGATACACACCCACATATGTGTGTGTGTGTGTGTGTGTGTGTGTGTGTGTGTGTGTGTGTGTGTGAGAGATATAATGAAAAGTATAAGAAAGAAAGTATTGCCACATGTTCAAACTGTAGTTACTGTAATTTGAAGAAAACAAAATGGTAACAAAAATGTGAAAAGGTTAAATAATACTTGTATATGGTCTTATAAAACTTAATTTTGCAATGTGAATGTGACCCAAATAAAGTACGAGTTAAATAAGGGATTTGCCCAACAAATCCAATCCTATTATTCAGAAGTAATTCATGTTTAGAGCCTCGGAAGAATAATGGTGGTTCCATTCCAACATTCATTTCACTGCTGGATGAATTATATGACTGATTTTTTTATGTAATATTGATCTTTTTGAACTCTGCTGAATCATCCAGCTGAATTCTAACAAATAATCTCAGAACTGTGTGCAATAACTTTCACACACATCCTAGTTCAAGTTTCAGCTTCCCGACGCTTATTGTAACAGAGAAGAGAACCAGGATGTTCCTTCGGGAAGCTGGTGGAGATAAAGGACAGTGATGTCATGGACACAAGAGTTATCACGATGCGCCTTGACTCTTAGACAAAACACAGGAACTTCCTGAATACAGTGATGACTGAGTCAATCGTTTTTTCCAGTAAGAAAGGCCCTGTCCTAAATAAGGATTGGCCAAATTGAAAGATATATATAAAAAAAAAAAAAGATTTTAGGGTTTTCGGGAAATCTGATTACCTAAACTGTCGGGACTGTCTATGGAGAAACACATGAGGATGACATCTGTGTCTGGGTAAGACAGAGGCCTCAGACGATCGTAGTCTTCCTGTCCTGCTGTGTCCCACAATGCCAGCTCCACCTGGGGATCAGAATTGGAGAGAATGAGTCAAAGCTCATTTGTGACAGCTAGTCAAAGCCTTTTTATGATCAGTACAGCATGCTGGACTTCACACGATGACTCATTTGGAATCGAGCGAGTTGCACAAAAGCAGAAGTGCACTTCTGCTATATATTTTTAAGACTATATAAAGTCAATAGGTGTTCCCTTAGGAGTGTACAACCCAAGAAGTGAGGCAAAAAAAAAAGAGCAGTTCTGGCTTAAGAAAGGTAATTGGAAACATGCGAGTGTGTTTTCCCCCCTGCTTTATATTTAGACCTTTACTGACAAGATATATTCAGATTATTAAGCAATGACAGATGTGTTTCTGCCTCTCTACACTAGGGATGCACAAAAATGCAATACCGATTATACCAACTATTTTTAAGCTACAGCCAATAAAAAACAGCTGAAATGTAAAAATATTTAAAATGTAGAATGTTATTTAAATTAATAATTATTCATTTGTTTCACATTTACAAACACACATTTTTCCAGGTAAAATGTTTATTTATTCTATTATTTAAAGTTTTGTATTAATTTACTTTTTTAGATTATTTGTTAAATTGTTAATAAACAAATATAATTTATGATATTTTTTAAAGAGTCATGATGTTCTACAAATGTTTGGTATGATTTACTGTTTTAGAGTTTTTCTGTCACATTTAAATGTATTTAAATAAATATTTAAATAAATAATAATTAATTTGTTTCACATTTACAAACACAAATATATTTTTAAGGTAAAATAATAATTAATTCTATTTTTATTTATTTATTTTATATTTATTTACTTTTATTTAAATTATTTTCAAAAACAATCAAATATTTTAATATATTTGAATAAATATTTAAATTAAAAATAATCATTATTTTGTTTCACATTTAGAAATATATTTTTTGAGGTAAAATGATAATTTACTCTTTTTATTTATTTTAAAATATTTATTTACTTACATTTGTTTAGAGTCATGATGTTCTACAGGAGGCTGGAATATCATTTACTATTTTATATTTTTTTTTTTACATGACAAAAAATGGCTTCCTGCTATTTAGTAATTCAAATATATAAATATATAAATATATATACATATACATATACATACATATTTATATAATTATTCATTTGTTTCACATTTACAAATACATATATATTTATTAATTTTTTAATTTATTTTACATAATTTATTTACTTACATTTGTTTAGATTTTTTGTTTAAAATTATTTAAAAAAATTATATATATATATATATATATAATTTATTATATTTTTCAAAGAGTCATGATGACATTCTACAGGAGTCTGGTATGTGATTTACTGTTTTATAGTTTTTCTCTCACACGACAAAAATGGATTCCTGGTATTTGTAATTTAAAAATACATATATTTAAACAAAATATTTAAATATATTTAAATAACTAATAATTATAAATTTGTCCCACACTTACAAAAACAGATATTATATGAATATACAATAATTTATTTTATTTTTTATTCATGTTAATTTTTATTTAATTATTTTAATGACATTCTACAGGAGTCTGATACATAATTTACTGTTGTACAATTTTTTTCTGTCACATGACAAAAATGGCTTTCTGCGTGTTTTCTATTTTGGTTTATTTAGTAATTTTAAAAATATATATTTAAATAAAATATACAAATACTTTTAAATACATATTTAAATAAGCAAGCAAATTTGTTTAATATTTTTAAATATTTACATTTTTAAGACTAATCTTTAAAAATAAATTTCAAATATTTAAATGTCATATTTAAATTTTTTTAGACAAATATTAAAAGGCAGTAAAAACCTTTACCTTAATAACATGGTCAACATAGTCATTTTTAAGTTATTGTATGTATAAAAAGCATTTGTAATTTTTTTGTTTGTTGTTTACAAAAAATGAACAGGTCTACAGGGGAAAATAGTGTCATGTCAAAAGCTTTATAAATAATGTTAAGTAAAAAATAAAAAATAACATTTAAAAAAAAAAAGAGAGAAATTTCTTAGTACTTCTGACCTGTCATAGAAATCCTTGATCTGCTTTCAATCTCAGATCAATGCAAATAATCTAAAATCAGTGATATCATCTCAGATATTTCTCAGACAATTCTTCCCATATGCCACTCTTTCCCTCACATAATCGGTACAGGACTTACCCAGTCCAAGCCTAATGAATTAAATGAGTTGAACGGGTGATTAGAGGGAATCAAACTACATCCCTTCTGCTCTCCTGCAGGACTGAAGCTTAGCAATGAGGCTTCACAGCGTCGCTGAGTCATAAACAAGCCTGATGCCACATCATTACACAACCTTTCCTCAATTCACTGAGAGACCAGACTATTTTTTTCCATCTGTGTGCACTGATCTGAAGCTCTACAGTATAATAATCTCGTCAGGTGCAGAATAAACAAGCCCATAATGCTTTGGATGGTTCAAAGCACATACATAGGTGGCATCAGCCAAAAATGAACGTCGTGTTGGTTGCAGACTGCATTTTGGAGACAGATCATGAAGACAAATGTCTTTTTTCCCAAAGCACGGAAAGATTTATGATCACTTCGTCACTGGGAAGCTATATTTTGATGAACTAAGCAGTGTAACACCGCTGAGAGAGTAAGGGGTTTTAGAAGAGATGCCATCCTGCTCCATAATGTCAACATTTCCTGCGCTGGAGAGACAGAATCAGCCCACCTTCCCCAAAAAAACTATCACAGGAAATGAAGTGGTCTGTTTAATCATGCTATATAGGGCGGGCGAGTCACAGCGACGGGGGGGGCGGGATATCTTGAGTCCAGTCAGGAAACCAGAGAGAACAGCCATTTCCTGTTTTGCCAAGTCCCCTTTAGATTTCAGAGTGGTCAGGACTGCAAAACATATGGGCTAAGTTTTATTTTTTAATTTTAGTTTATTAAATATATACTATTTGGATTTCAAAATTAAATATATGTTTTGAAATATATGTTTTTTTAATTTAGTTTAGTCATTCTATTATGTGCTTATCCTTTTTATTTTTTTATTTTTTTTTCATTTTTGAATTGTATTCATTTTTTTTAAACATTTCTTTAAAGCTTGTACTTATTTTAGTCACTTGTCATTCAAGTTAAATTTGTCTAATATTTAATTATTATATTTTAAGTCTATTTCAATTACTGAAACTGATTTTTAATAGATTTAGTTTACAATACCAACACTGTTCCAAAACAACAACTTTTAAATGAGTATATTTTTTTAACATACTTTCGCCTTTTGGGGGGCTTTTTTTTCTTTATTTAATTGCTGTTTAATTCAGTTTTTTTAGTTTTATTAAATATACACTATTTGAATTTCAAAATTAAATAAATGTTTTGAAATATGTTTTTTTTTTTAGTTTAGTCATTCTATTTTGTGCGTTTATAATTTTTTTTTTATTTTTTTAGTCAGTTTCCATTTTAATTAATATTTAATTATTATATTTTAGGTCTATTTCAATCATTTTAATCTATTAAAAATGATTTTTAATAGATTTAGTTTACAATACCAACACCGTTCCAAAACAACAACTTTTAAATTAGTATATTTTTTAACATACTTTTGCTTTTTTTTTTTTTTTTTTAATTTCTGTTAATTTCCATTTTAGTAATTTTAGTACTTCAACATATTTTATTTCTAGTATTTTTTTTTATTTAATGCAAAAAAATAATTAATTACTGAAAGATTTTTATTTAATAATTATATCATTTTATTTCAGCTTTTTGAAATTACTTACAATTTTTTTAAAACTTTCAGTTCACAATGACAACACTGTTCCAAAACAATGACTTCTAAATTAGTAATTTTGTTTTGTGCTTTTGTCATTTTTTAAATGCTATGTTTAATTTCTGTTTATTTCAGTTTTTTTTAGTATTTTAATTCTTCAACTTAATCCTATTTTATTTCAGCTAGTCATCAAGATAACATTAATAATTTTAGTTTTTTTTTTTTTTTTTTTGGTTAACGTTTTTCATTCAATACTTATTTTATTTCTGCTTTCTTTAATTACTGAAATTCATTTTTAATACTTTCACTTCACAATGACAACACTGTTCCAAAACAATGACTTTTAAATTATGCATTTTGTCATTTTTTATTCTACATTTCATTTATTTCAGTTTTTGTCATAATTTTTTTTAACTTAACCCTATTTTATTTCAGCGAGTCACCAAGGAAGCATTGCTTATTTTCATTTTTTACATTTTAGTATTGATTTTTTGTTTTTCATTTTATTTAAATATTATTTGATTTCATTTTATAAGCTTCATTTGACCTCTAACTATAGCACTCTATTGTATTTCTAAATACTTGTTTTCTTTAAAAAGAAAAAAAATGCCTCTAACACTAGCTTTCTCTATTCTTTTTTAATTCCATCTACTTGTTTTCTTTTTATTTATTATAAAAAATGACCTTCTAACACTAGCATTCTCTAATCTTTTTCTATTCCATCTACTTGTTATATTTCTATTTATTATAAAAAAAAAGACTTGTCAGCACTTACATATTATTGGTCTTTTATTGGTTTTGATTTATTCTATTGCCCTCATTGCTAGTTGCTTTAGATAAATGCGTCTGTAAATTCAGACAGTAGTTTTTAATATCTCTAGTTCACAATAACAATACTGTTCCAAAACAATGACTATTATTTTACACTTACTGGCACGATTGTTTGAATAAACATCTGGATAATGTATCTATAGAGGATATACAGTCATCAGACTAAAATAGCAATAGCAATCACAGATTCTTCGCCAGTTTCAGAATGAGCATGACGGTAAAACTGGAAAATAAACTGAAGACATGGGGTTCTGGGTTGCTGACAGATCTCAGCTTGGATTTCACAATCAGAGAATTTCAGAACCAACCCAAACCTCAAGGACTGGAAATATTGTTAAGATGAGTTGTACAAAAAACAGGCTGTGGAGGTTTGGCGGCAGCCAAGAATCAATACCAACCTGTTTGCTGTCGACTTCGATGTCTGCAATGTAGTTCTCGAACACAGTAGGCACGTAGACTTCGGGAAACTGGTCTTTGCTGAACACTATGAGGAGACAGGTCTTCCCACACGCTCCATCTCCCACGATCACCAGCTTTTTCCTGATAGCTGCCATACCTGAGAGGGAAAAAGAAGATTTGCTTTAAGATAAGAGTTCTTATATTAAAAAGATTGTCTTTGCGAACAAACAGTTGCTTTTGATTCTGATCTTTTCCATCAGTTCATAAAACTGACCTAAATGATTCATTTCCATCTGTTAATCACATCAAACTACAAGTCAAAAGTTTACATACACCATGCTGACTCTGCAAAATGTTAATTATTTTACCAAAATAAGAGGGATCATTCAAGATGCACGTTATTTATTTTTTTAATACTGACCTGGATTAGATATTTCCCATAAAAAAAAAAACGATTACATAAAGTTCACAAAAGAAAATAATAGTTGAATTTATAAAAATGAGCCTGTTCAAAAGTTTACATACACTTGATTCTTAATACTGTGTTGTTACCTGAATGATCCACAGCTGTGTGTTTTTTGTTGCTCATGAGTCCCTTGTTTGTCCTGAACAGTTAAACTGCCTGCTGTTCTTTAGAAAAACCCTTCAGGTCCCACAAATTCTTAGGTTTTTCAGCATTTTTGTGTATTTGAAATCTTTCCAACAATGACTGTATGATTTTGAGATCCTTCTTTTCACACTGAGGACAACTGAGGGACTCATATGCAACTATTACAGAAGGTTTAAACTCTCACTGATGCTTCAGAATGAAAAACTATGCATTAAGAGCCGGGGGTGTAAACTTTCAAACAGAATGAAGGTGTGTACATTTTTCTTATTTTGCCTAAATATCCTATTTTCATTTAGTACTGCCCTTCAAAAGCTACAGAAGATTTCCCAGAAGACAAAATAAGTTAAAATTACCCTGAACTTCAAATTGAATGCATTGCTTTTCTATCTAGCGCATCAGTAACTGTTTGAACCTTCTATAAAAGTTGCATATGAGTCCCTTAGTTGTCTTCAGTGTGAAAAGATGGATCTCAAAATCATACAGTCATTGTTGGAAAGAGTTCTAATACACAAAAATGCTGAAAAACCAAAGAATTTGTGAGACCTGAAGGATTTTTCTGAAGAACAGCAGACAGTTTAACTGTTCAGGTCAAACAAGGGACTCATGAACAACTATCACTAAACAAACAAACAAACAAAAACCCATTCAGGTAACAACACAGTATTAAGAATCAAGTACACTTTTTAAAAAGTATCATTTTTATAAATTCAACTATTATTTTCTCTTGTGGGCTATATGTAAATATCTTATATGTGAAGCATCTCATTCAGGTCAGTACTAAATAAAAAATAACATGCATTTTGTATGATTTATTTTGGTAAAATAATTAACATTTTGCAGATTCTGCAAGGTGTATGCAAACTTTTGACCTCAACTGTATCGTTTACAAGCGGTTATCCTGACATATTTCCCACGGTTGAAATGCTGATTGAGTGATTAAATGAGAAAGGTTACAGCTTTCGGTAAGTTGTACTCTTTCTTTTAACGTTCATTCATGTTTATTTCCTGCTGAAACTGGTTAAAGTGGAGTGCATTTTATTACAGTGAATACTGTAATAAAATGGACAGAATTTGAAATCTGAGACTGTGTTTCATATCAAAAGCAACAAAGCTTACTGCGATTTATGGAATGCGAGGCATACTGTAATGTTCAGTTTGTTATCTGAAAACAGGCTAGACTAATCGATCTATGGAATTTAAGAATTGATATTGTTTCGTAAAAACGAGAATCAATTAAAATTGAGAAATTGATATTTTTACCCAGTCCTACTCACATGGTGCTTTCCTAGGAACAGCTGAATAGCCTTATTTACATTATTTATAAGAGTAGCCAGGAAATACTTTATAAATTCAATGCTAAACTACAACAGCTCTCGATTGGTCCTCCAAAACAACAAAACGACTTGCTCTTTTTAACTCGCAGCCCAATGTTTTCTTTATCATTAGACCATATGTTGTCCACCATAACAGAAAACAGACCTGAAGGCACATGCAAGCCTCTGGATCAAAAGCAGATGTGAAAAACATGTGTATGTAAACATGACATGAACATCTGTTTAACATGAACCTGATACCAAACTCACCCTGTGGACACAATCCTCACGAGCTACAAAACACACATCAAAATGCACGCAAGGCTCAACCAGACCTGTCAACATGCTTCCTAATAATTTTAATCGCATACAACGTTCTTACAGTTTCAACCTTGTAGTATGTTGCATTTTATTGACTGAGCAAATCCAATTTTAGTCAAACTCTATTTTAAATTAAAGAGTTCATTTTGGACTCCGGCTACACGAGTCAAATCAATTTGCACTATAAACTGCAAGTTGTCAGTTTGGCGGAAGAAGAAAGCATTTACTCATAATGAACTTAGCGAGATCTCCGAGGAGCATGTATTATCGCATTAATCTGTCATGCATTTGATCGCTGACATCAATTTCCACACTAACTCGCTCGCTTATAGGAGCTAGTGGTGGTGTGATAATTCTTAGGAAGAAGCGAAAGGTCGTGCTTGGGTCTTTATGTGGGCGATGAGGGAGATTTGTCCCGCATCCATGATGAATGTGTGCCAGTAGGAAAGCACAGCTGTGCATATCCTACCAAGCCGCCCCAATGCTCATTTGTCCTTCCTTAGTAATCTCAAAACACACACTCTTCTCCACTGTCTGGGCGTATGTTAACACGGCCACTTATCAACAGGCCTCCATCAGATTGTGCTTCCTAGGAGCAGAAAGAACTTTATTTTTAGTACGGCCTGGGTTTCTGTCTCTCTCAGACGAAGCTCCATCCACCCACAGGAAACGCAGGGGTTTAGTTTCTAACAAAGAGGGAGCACAAGGAAGCCTTCAGAAATAAATGGAGAAAAGAAGTTGTAGTTTCCATGACTTTTTTGCTCTAATGCGACACTATACAGAACGTTTTTTGAGTATTTTTTTAATGAATAGCAAAGTTCAATAAAGTATTTTTTTTTTTATTTTGAAACAATCTCATTGTGAGATGTTTAGAACACATGTGACCCTGCACCACATAACCAGTTTTAAGTAACACAGGTATATTTGTAGCAATAGCCAACAATACATTGTATGGGTCATTGTCACATGGCAAAAATAATTAGGATACTAAGTATGTTCCATAAAGATATTTTGTAAATTTTCAATTTTCTGAATATTTAGATTTTTTTGCACTGTCAGATTCCTGATTTTCAGATAGTTGTATCTCACCCAAATACTGTCCTATCCTAACAATATCCTATACTATTTTTTTTTTTTAATCAAATGTAATTTCAGGTCCCAGTCGCATTTTCTTGGTTAAATAAACATTATTTACATGATCAGAAAAAAAATATTTTATATTTTAAATTAAAAATGTAATCAATATTCTATTTATTAAAGCCAAGTATGAATCTCATCAAGTTAATGTTTTTAAGCATTTTCAAAATGATTCCTAAAATAATAACTTAAGCCAGGAACAATTTAAAAATAGATTTATTTGTGAACTTATGTTCAGCTATTCTTTTTAATAGTTAACTTTTCAACTATTCTTACATTTTTCAGATCATCAGTCATCAAAGCTCAGTAAATATTGGTCACAGACACAAGATTTACTTTCAATTTCACCAAAAAAAAAAAACATAGATCATGTTTTTAGGCCATTTCAAGTCTTATTTTGACATAAAGTGGTTATATCAATGTGTTTGAGTTTTTAAAATTAGTCATCCATTAACACCATTATATTGTTCATTCAGACTGTTTGTGAACGCAAAACAACAAAAGGCGGAGTCATATTACGATGGAGGGATTGCCTCCTCTCACGTGACTTTTCTCCATTCATTTTCAATTACCCCCCACCAAACCCGCTGTACGCTTTAGGGGGTCTGTTAAAACTTAAAGGGCTCAGGGAAGGCGAGAGAGATGCGGACTCCAGCTGGTGTCGGTGTTGAACAATGTTTCTTTAGAAAAACTAGTAATTTATACACTTTCTAATAATATACTTTATAATACTGGCATTGTTTTATTTTTTTTACTATGAATTGTTTTCTCATCCAATATCCTTGGAGGAAACACCCGTGATATACGTTTAGAAATCTTTTTTTTTTTAACTTTTAAAAAAGTGAATTAACAGTAACAAAATTAACACAAATTAAAAAATTCAAATTTCAAAAAAAAATCTGTACATTTTCAAAACAGTGTTAATTAATCATATGTGACCCTGGACCACAAAAGCAGACATAACAAGGTTACATTTTTTGAAATTGAGATTTATACAAAATCTGAAAACTGAATAAATAAACAGGATATTTGGCCAAGATACAACTATTTGAAAATCTGGAATCTGAGGGTGCAAAAAAATCTAAATATTGAGAAAGTTGTCCAAATTAAGTTCTTAGCAATGCATATTACTAATCAAAAATTAAGTTTTGATATATTAAAAGTAGGAAATTTACAAAATATATTCATGGAACATGATTTTTACTTAGTATCCTAATGATTTATGTCATAAAAGAAAAATGTATAATTTTGCCCCATACAATGTATTTTTGGCTATTGCTACAAACATACCCGTGCTATTTAAGACTAGTTTTGTGGTCCAGGGTCACATATTTATCATGAGAAGTTAACATTGTAACTCTGACAGCCAAGCACCACTAATAATCCTCACTTTAATAACTTACCGTCCTCTTTTTGACAAAAGGGTTTTGTTATTTTAAATGTTAGACATCACTGCTTTAAAAAAAAAAAAAGTCACGTAGACCTCTCTATTCGAAACCATTTCGGAGATATCAAAAGAGAAACCAAGCTTTTAGAAAATTCACCAATGATCAGGAAGGACTTTAACTTGAACGACAGAGAATAAAAAGTATGCAGCTGATCAGGAACACTTCCTTTTAAGCATTGTATCGCTAAGTAATGCATGGAATTCCCTGTTGTTTTCCAGTTTCATGTAAATAGGTCTTCTACTTGTGATTCATATGTACAAAAACACTCAAATGAGTCATCCGAAAAAATGCCTTTACAGTTATTGACAAAAGATAAGTACACAAATATAGGCAAGCAGGTAATTCAGGTTACAGAACCAAACCGAAGGAACTTTATACACCTTGGAACTATTGTTATAGACTCTCAACTCTTTGTGGAGAGAGAGAGAGAAACTCAAATCCATGTGACCAGCATTGGTTATGTTTCCTGTGACACATCTGGACAAGTCCCAAAGTTCTTCTAAACAAATATCTTTGTTAGTAACACAACTAGAACAAGTTTCTGGCTGAGGATGGGGGACAGTCCAACTATTCCCAAACACATCCATTTTTCAGTTCAACTACATAGTAACTTAAAATATATTACTGCAGGTAACCGACAATTACTCCCTAGTTTGCCCATGGCCTAAAGCAGTGGTCAGGAACCTATGGCTCACGAAACATCTGGCTCTTTGTCAAAAATGACATAGCTCGCCAGCTGTCTCCCTTCACTAACATATTGCAGTAAAAAATATAACCGTTACCAGAAATCAGTTCCCTGCAGAAAATTAAAGTACATTTTCTTTGTTGTACAGCGAATCAAAGTTAACGAAGAGTCAGTTTACAATAATATTACGTTGTTCCGACCAATGCGCGTATGCGGTGCTGTGTTCAAGAGTGCAGATTCAAGCAACAACCGTGAGCGGTGACGGTGAAAAAAAAAAACATTCAGGAGCAACGACCAGTAAGTTTCGAAACGAACAGACGAAAACATTTGCTTTTATTCAAAGCGCTCTGTCTGGTTTGTTCAGATCAATTGTCGCCGCAAAACTGATTTAAATCCGATCTTTAATTCCCACATTATATTTAAATTTAAAGGAGATACAGCAACAAATAAGCAGTGCATTTTATTCATTATTAGCTCATTTCAAGATTAAAGACCGCAAGAGGAGAGAGCGCGGCATCCGCACTGCAAAGGTAAGTTTGCCTCACTACTTTTAATGAAGATGATTGTGCACTGAGCATCTGCGAATTACTTTCAGTTTCATTTGTAGCAGTTTGCTTGTTGGCTTGCTGAAGAGATACTCAACTACTTATTCGCGGCGATGTTTGTTGCATTAGCACGGTCATTTCTTACTATAACATGCCATATAGCCTATAAAATGCTCTCACAGTTTCGTCTGGAATACGGTCCAGACTAGGGTTGGGTATCGAGAACCAGTTCCACTTTAGAACCGGTTCCAAATTTCCAATAACCGGGTATTCGATAAGACGTGCATTTTAATGTGATTTTTAAACTATTTTAATGTGCAGGAAGGAATATAACTTGCACACAGTTTGTGTACAGGGAGCACGGAGCGATGCGGGTTCCCGACCAGTGTACGTAATCAAACAATTCCGTGCATTTTCACTGCAGAAGACTTCTCTTTCACATTTATTGACCCTTATGCATGAAATACGTCAGCACATCCTCATAAACACAGCGTTTTTGTCTTGAGTGAACGTAAACAGGTAAGAAAGAAAACGCATGTGTAACAGTATTTTAAGATCTTTGTTTGGTGTTAAAGAGACAGCCGTCTAATAAACGTGCTGCCTGTCATTAATGTTAATCAAAGAACAAAAGAAAATCATTAACTGACTGAATATCTTTTATAAATGTAATGATTAATCAATATTTATAAAAAGGAAAACCATGCAGCGTTTTTAAACTTTTGATTTCAATTTCTGACATTTGTTCAGTTTTATTTATTTATGCTATTGCTAATTGATTGGTTTGTTCCTATTTTATTACTTGTCTTTAACAATTTAATGTTTGAAATTTATATTAGTCTAGTTGTTTTTTTCTGTGGTATTTTTTGGTAAAACCATAGGCAAAAGACAGAATTAATATGTTTGACATCTTAAAGGAACCGTATGTAGGATTTGTAGGCCAAAACTGGTACTGCAATCACTTTCAAAATACTGTAGAACTGTGTATCCCCTCCCGCTCCCCCCTGACTCGAGGTTGCCAGCTAAGCTGCAGGATCCAGCAGGAACCTAGGCTGCTACAAGGAGCTTCCAATGGCAAGTGACGAGTCCTACACAGTGTTTTTTTTTCTTCTGTTGCTTCACGAGAGATGTTTTGCGAAGTAATTATGTATCGCAAAAATTTACTAATGACGATTAGCCAAATATTTCGTAAAGATGTACTGTAACACCCTGTCTACACTGGATGCGCGCGATGCGACAAATACAATAGAACCTATTATGCTGTCTACACTGGATGCGGCGCGACACGGCAGATCCCCGACAGTAATCTGCTGCCGCGTTCTATTTATGACGTGCTCACACAAAGTTTAAATGATTTGCAACGGTCGCTTTGTCGTGTCCAGTGTGGACAGACTATAGCTGTTGCATCCGGTGTAGACACGGTGTAATACCACATTTCAGTCGGAACATGGACTGTTTTCATACCCTGCTAGTGGTGCGATATAAAGCTTTTTATGAAGCATTTAGCACGGCCGACTGTGGAAAATCCACTGTGTACGGAAGCAAAGTTAGCCAAACATAGATGGATCTTACCTGTCCAGGAGAAAATCAAATTCTTCTCCGTTTTCAGCCGTCTGCATCTTTCAAAGGCATCTCCTATACAAACCCTTGTTTTATTTCGGACTTTGTCACGACGTATTTCGGATTCATAACGAGGTCTTTTAGGTTTCGTAACGTTATACATGTTCTATCCGACACGTTCATAGCTGCAGCTGTAACAGAGCTGGCAACCCGGATGACAAAACTCTACTGACTTCGTGATTGGTAGATAGCTGGAGGGTGGAGCCTCAGACCAAAACACAAAATGACAACAATAACATCAGTTGTGGGCTGCAACTCTCACTTTTAAATGACAATATCCTGGCCGGACCACTGTTGTCAGTGATATAAAGTATTTGAAATGAACATGATTTCTTAATGTCTAGTGACATGTCAGGGCCATTTTATGATTAACTAAAATACATTTCTTACATACAGGTTGTATCAGCGATTTCAAGCCTGAAACATAAAGTGTCAAATTCAGCTGACCTTTCTTCACGATCCGCTCGCTGCCTGCCCCATATGTCGACTGTAAAAAAAAAACGCGTCTCTCTGGTCAGCCTAGGGTCCAAGATATCCCAAAAAAAACAATCGGTGCTACCAACCTTTCCACAGAAAAACAGTGTTCCAACCAATCAGCGTCAGGGGTTTGGTGTTGTGGACTTTACTGGTGCAGGGATGTGAGCGAGGCGGAGCGAAAGTCCACAACACCAAACCCCTGACGCTGATTGGTTGGAACTAGGGGTGGAACGGTACATGTATTCGTTTCGAACCGAATCGGTACGGGGGTCACGGTTCGGTGCATGAATTTAAACGGAGAATACACGGTATGAAAATAAAAAAAAACTTGCCTGCAAAATAATTAATGTAATGCGGAACTACTGTTAGATACGCGGGTTCTTTAGGGACAGCTAATATTTAGCCCCGCTTTAGCTCTGAAGCTCTGATTGGCGTCGATGCAGCCGAGCTCCGCCTATGTATGCGCTCTATCAGAGCCCGTCTACATTCTCTGGCACTCTGCAGTTTTTTGTCAGCTCGACGGTCCATCCAGTGAGTGAGTCAGAGATAGCAGCGACAGCGAGTATAGCAAGTGGTGGTGTTCCACAAGAGTTAGAGGATCCGCCGGCCTCTTTAAGGGCAAGTTTCCTGAACTTTATGATTTGTCAAGCCCCTATTATTTTGACGCTAATAGAAGAAACAATGCATGGAGACGCATAGGCTTGGAGCTAGTGCGCAGCTGATGGTTGCTTAGAAACGGCAGACGCTTCCGGAGCGCAAGCGCCCGAGCGCTTTGTTGATCAGGAAGAAAGCGGCGCGCCTAGCGTTTTTCATGCGTTTTTAGGCGCGACATGTGAACGGCCCCTTAGATCGCAAGTTTGGGAAAACTTCGCTTTTCCAGTCAGTTACAGTAGTACAGGCGAGAGAGTGGTGGAAAAGACGAGGACTGTGTGTTGCCGTTGTTCAGTGGTTGTTGGGTATGTGAGTGGAAATACATCTAATTGCCTTCTGCATTTTTGTTTTGCTTTTCCCTCCACTGTACCGAAATCATACCGAACCGTGACGTCTGAACCGAGGTACGAACCGAACCGTGACTTCTGTGAACCGTTCCACCCCTAGTTGGAACACTGTTTTTCTGTGGAAAGGTTGGTAGCACCGACTTTTTTTTGGCATATCTTGGACCCTAGGCTGACCAAAGAGCCTTTTTTTTTTTACAGTCGATTTATGGGGCAGGCAGCGAGCGTATCGTGAAGAAAGGTCAGCTGAATTTGACACTTTATGTTTCAGGCTTGAAATCGCTGATACAACCTTTAAGGTTTGACTTAAAACTTTTTAATGGTTTTTATTGGAATCGGAATCGATTAGCAGAATCGGAACCGGAATCGATGAAGTTCAAACGATACTCAACCCTAGCCCAGACCACCTCCTGAAGTGGCATTTACATTTGGCCTTTTCACGATCTACCCATTCAGAGAAAATGCATGAAGTGACCCAGTGTAAACAAAGTACCCCATGGGCAAAAGCCAGAAAAAGTAAATGTTATTTTTATAGTAA
Source organism: Garra rufa (assembly GCF_049309525.1). Classification (NCBI taxonomy): domain Eukaryota; kingdom Metazoa; phylum Chordata; class Actinopteri; order Cypriniformes; family Cyprinidae; genus Garra; species Garra rufa. Next base: position 38,561,457 of record NC_133372.1, read on the forward strand.
AATTTTGTTTATTTTAAATTGTATTTGTGTGGGGGGGGGGGGGGGGAATAACCAGAATTTAAAAATGTGCATGTTTTTCATTCATGCATTTAGCATGTGATGCTTCATATTTGTTTAGTTTTGTTACTGAAAACCTTTATTTTTTTGTTACAGTAACATATTGTTTTTGTTCAATGGCTCTTTTTAAGTGTACTCACCAAAAATGAAAAATGTCTCTTTGCTGAAAAAAGGTTCCCAACCCCTGGCCTAAAGTAAGGTTATAAGTTTACACAACCAGAGCAAAGTACTCAAACACAAGCTCCAATACTTGAAATCTCTCCAAAAAAAGTGTGTTTGCAGGAGCTTACTGATCAAAGTCCAAAACTAATGTGCAAATGGATAAAACTAAAGTACTTGCCAGTTAGCTGAAAACTTTTAGGATCATTTCATAGTTTAAGTTGAATTGTAAAAATGACAATTTGACCCTTGCTGATGCAAAACGGCCGGAGTAAAATCCTCTAAATCTCCTAAAGATAGCATCTGTCATGACTGCTATTTAACGTTAAAACTTAACATCAGAACTTTACATTTAAAAAAAAAATGGCATAAAGCCTCCAAAATGAAAATAGGATTGAGGAAATCTCATTTTATTGTCACATGAGGAACAGATACCGACTCGTTTCATGGCCTATATATGACGTTGCGGGTAACAAAACAACCTCAATGCTGAAGATAATAAACTAAAGAGATGTGGTTTAGGTAAACAGTAATAGTGTGTGGGAGAACCTCTCTCCCAATTCAGCGCCAGGTTTTCACATGATGTTATCCAACTATATTTTGATTCAAAATGAGACTAACTAGTGTCTTATCTCTGAAAATTGACTGCATGTCCTGAGATTCCACATGGTCACTCAGAATATAAAATGCCTTAGGGGTTGTAGACCTGAAAATGCATTTTCTGCTTCAGGAAAATATGTGAAAAGTGTGGCAAAGTTCACCAGATGGCAGGTTGACAAAGGCAGCCAGAGGCTTAATGCAACAGGAAGCACGCTGAGGATTCTGGGAGCAGTTTGTAATGCGGATCTGGTCTGAAACCAGTCAATGAGGCATTTTCAGCAAAACTACAATCCATATTAGCTCATTTATCTCAGTCTGGGGTCAGACTCCAAGTGTTGTTAATGCACCGTGGGCATAAAATGTTCATAAACTATTACACAAGTTTTGAGTTGTTGTTTTGTATTAAACATCAAAGAGGTTTATCATAAAAACTCGTCTTCTATTGCGTATATTAATCTCAGTCATTTAGTTATTATCAGTCATTAGCTCAGCTGCATGATGAATTGTCTCGACACCAACTTCATCTCTCTTTCAATATAAAATTCATTAAATAATCAGAAAAACAATAAACAAACAGAAGGTGCAAACCAACTGTTAATAAGCTTTGGATTTTGGCAGCACTCAGTTCTTGTCATTTGCTGACAAGCCTTGTTAATAGTCTTTTAATTCTTCTTGTGCCAGACATTATGTTGTACATATCTGTCAATTGGCCTTAAGGTATTTTAATCAACCTTTTTTTTTTTTTTATAAAAGAGCTGTTCAGTTTAGTTTGTACACTACAAGTCAAAAGATTTTAAAATGTCTTTTAAAGAAGTCTCTCCTGCTCACCAAGTCTGCATTCATTTAATTCAAAGTACAGCAAAAACAGTAACATTTTGAAATACTTTTACTATTTAAAATAACTGTTTTCTATTTCAATATATTTTAAAATGTAATTTATTCCTGTGATTTCAAAGCTGCATTTTTAGCATCATCACCTCCAGTCACATGATTCTTCAGAAATCAATCTAATATTCGGATTTGCTGCTCAAAAACATGTATTATTTGCATGTTGAAAAAAGCTAAGTAGATTTTTTTCAGGTTTCTTTGATGAATTGAAAGTTCAAAATAACAGCATTTATCTGAAATAGAAATCTTTTGTAACATTATAAATGTCTTAATCATCACTTTTGATCAATTGAAAGCATCCTTGCTAAAAAAGAAAAAAAAAAAAGGATTATTTATCTTTATCCCCCCCCCCAAAAAAAAATATTCTAACTGAGCTTTTTAATGCTTTTTATTTGAGATAAATGCTGATATTTGGATCTTTCGTTTCATCAAAGAATCCTGAAAAACTGTTTTAAATATTAATGATAATAATAATAAAATATTTCTTAAACCGCAAATTAACATGTTAGAATGATTTATGAAGGATCTTGTGACACTGAATACTGGAGTAATGATGCTGAAAATGTAGCTTTGATCACTGGAATAAATTAATTTTACAAAATATTCAAATAGAAAACAATTATTTTTAACAGTACAAATATTTTAAAATTTTACTGTTTTTGCTGTACTTTGAATCAAATAAATGCACGCTTGGTGAGCAGAAAAGACTTCAAACCATTACTGTACTTCAATAACCATCTTACTGTTCAAAAACTTTTGACTGATAGTGTAGTTATAAAACCTGGATGAGAATTAAGCATTTTTGAGTCACATGTACCCAGTTTTTGGAATAGGATTTATTTCTAATTTAAGGTCTGGGGTCGACATTGCTTGATGTTGATAAGATTTTGAAATAAAACCATAAATACAAAAATTCAAATATAACACAAAGATGTGGGTTTACATGCTTGACGATTATTTTATATAACAACTTGTTAGTTTAACAACTTAATTTAAATAACATTAAAAAAAAAAAAAAAAAAAAAAGCGCTATTCCAAATATCCACTAAATTTCCTAAGTAATGCATTTTAAACTAGGCCCAAAACATATGCTGTATGTTAATGTAAACTAGGAATTCACCGAACGTTCGGCAACTGAAATTATTTGAATAAGCGAAAAGGCCGAATAAATTATACCGAACAATGACGTGACATGATCGATTAGAGGCGCTCACTAATGCAGCAAACATGTCTGCAGTGTAGAAGCATTTAAAACTGCTCAAGAAAAATGCAAAAATCATTACACTACAAGGAAAATCTGCGCTGAAACACCATAATGAGAATCATTCATTTGCTGCTGTCAGCAAAAAGTAGTACTGAGGTCTTCTTACGGGTTTGCGACAAAATAAAAGTCAACATTAATAAATTACTATTGTAATTTTACTGTTGTTGTGTAAAATAAAATAAAAAGTAACACAAAAATAATGATAACAATCATTACATCAGGTCTATTAATACATTTACTATAACATTCTCCTTTGCTCAGCAAGGCTGCATTTATTTGTACATTAAAAAACACATGCCTGATTTAGGAAAGGGGACTTAAAAATGGCCAAAGAATATTAGTTTTATTAACTTAAATTGTGCTTTGTTGGTATGCTATGATGTCTACTAAAATGTTAAAAATGTTCAGTGTTAAATAAACATTTTTAAATTGCTATTTAATTTATGCAATGGTGAAAAAAATTGGCATGTGGGAAAAATACAAAAAAAGTGTTTTCGGTAATCGGCCTTCGGCCCAGTGTGTGATTTTGTTCGGCTCCGGCCAAGAATTTTCATTTCGGTGCATCCCTAATGTAAACGCTTTTAGGTATGCTAGCTTGATTTTATGCATTACAAAAAGCAAAATAAAATAATTAAAATAAATAGTAAAAATGATCACCGATTACAGAATCTGAATATACAAAATCACACAACTCCAAACAAAAATGTTAATTCCCATGTTAACCATGACAAATATCTTATAATTCATAAAAATTATAACCCACTCTTTTGGATCAAAGAATTTCCATGAATTTTCCAGTCGTGATGACTGGATAATGATTATTAAAAACCACTTTCTCGAAAGAGTAGAGTGAAAGTCTTTTACAGATAATAAAATTCTGGCCGTAACTTTTTATTTTTCCATATCCTTTGACAATTTTCATGAGAGCTCTTCCAGGCCTGGAAAAATCACACTTTTGACTTTCCCTGACATGTCTAGGTTTTCCCAGGATCATGGGAACACTGTCTATCCTGACGCAGACAACAGTTTGTCTTCATATCATACAAAATACTAAAATCTGTGTATGAAATGTCGCTCAAGGCTATCTGAACTGAGTGTAAAATGGCCTACAACACCTCAAGGATTAAAGATCAGGCCTTTCTTAAGTCTTATCCAAGCGTTTGGTTGCCACAGAAGAACACAGCCTTTGGCCTAAGGCACATTCTGAGAAGGCAGTGCTAGAGACGAGCCGACATGTCATCTTGACACACTCTTCGGCGGAACAACAGGTTAGTTAGTCGCTCGGCTGGGTATAGGGGAAAAGTTTTGAACACAACTGAAGCGCTGTCGACTGCAACGCCCTTGTACGACTGAAGGAAACTGATTTAACGTTACTCACGACTCGAAACGGCACATCGAGGAGCGAGCGAACAATCACTTAACGTTACTTCGCAGTGTGTCGAAAAATAACCGTAACTCCTGCGGAGCTTTATGATTCGCAAATGTCTTTTGTATTATTTTTAATACCTCTATAACTCTATACAGAACTGTAAATGTGGACTCCCACATTTAGTCGGTTTAAACTCTCAATTTGACATAATTCCCATATAAAACATCAACGAGCTCGTTTGAGAACTGTCGCGACTCCCGGCCACCACCTACTTTTCCCACACCGCCTCAGCAAACTTGTTTTCTACCAACATTCCTGAAGTCAAACATGTCAAATAAGATGTGTTGTATGCTAACAGAAACATAAATACCTTATTTCCTCTCGGGGTTCAAATTCCCTGTCGATCGCGTGTCCAAGTTTGAGGCGCAACGTGGAGAAATTTCACGCGATTATTGCTTAGAGACGAGCTTTCGACTCACAGAAGACCCGCCCGCAGTAATGGGAATCACACTCGACCGCTGCGCTGCTGAATGTTGACTGGAGGAGGAGGCGGTTCGGCGCTGAGGAGGATCACTGCGGTCCCTCCCTCCGCCACCGATAATAATGACATCATTCTGATCGCTGTGGAGAGCCGCTGGCCGGTAGGCTGTGTCCTACGCACCACACACCACTAAAGCACAGCTCTTTATGCTGGTTCCTCTTCTAAAATCAGTATTTTTTTTGTAATATATTATAAACAAGGCAGCACAATTAAACCACGATCACATGCATTCAGACTATAGGTCTATATAATCAGGGTACATTTACTGTATTGTCTTTTAATGAATATTTATAAAAGCAAATATTGAAATATTTCTTGGCCAAAACAGTGGTTTAAACATGTTGTCTGTTTTATTAGATAAATTGAGCTCAAATTCTATAATAGGCTACTATTCAAAAGTGGGGTCAGTAATATTATTCAATAGAAATTATTTTTTTCAGGATTCTTTAATGAATATTCAAAGTATTAAAGTTGAATAAATGTAACCTTAAAGGTACATATTAGTACCTAAAGTGCACACAATAGCACCTAAATAGAACATATGTGACCCTGGACCACAAAACCAGTCATAAGGTTAAATTGTACAAAACTGAGATATACACATCATATGAAAGCTCAATAAATAAGCTTTCTATTGATGTATGGTTTGTTAGGATAGGACAATATTTGGCCGAGATACATCTATTTGAAAATCTGAAATCTAAGGGTGCAAATAATCAAAATACCGAGAAAATCACCTTTAAAGTTGTCCAAATTAAGTTCCTAGCAATGCATATTACTAATCAAAAATTACATTTTGATAGGTTTACAGTAGGAATTTTACAAAAAATCTTCATGGAACATGATCTTTACTTCATTTCCTAATGATTTTTGACATAAAAGAAAAATCAATAATTTTGACCCATACAATGTATTTTTGGCTAGTGCTACAAATATACCCCAGCGACTTAAGACTGGTTTTGTGGTCCAGGGTCACATATACTGCCTGCTGTTCTTCTGAAAAATCCTTCAGGCCCCACAAATTCTTTGGTTTTTCAGCATACTTGTGGATTTGAACCCTTTCCAACAATGACTGTATGATTTTGAAATCCAGTTTTTCACACTGAGGACAACTGAGGGGACTCATATGCAACTATTACAGAAGGTTCAAACACTTACTGATGCTCCAGAAAAAAACAACAATGCATTAAGAGCCAGGGGGTGAAAACTTTTGAACAGAATGAAGATGAGCACAATTTTTCTTATTTTGCCTAAATATCATATTTATTTTTTCATTTAATACTTCCCTTCAGAGGCTACAGAAGATACTTACATGTTTTCCAAACAACAAAATAAGCTTTTGAACCTTCTGTAATAGTTTGTGTTACAGATATGTAACACATGTAAACGCCTTTATGTGAAATATCTTATTCAGGTCAATACTAAATAAAAAATAACATGCAATTATGTATGATCCCTCTTATTTTGGTAAAATAATTAACATTTTGCAGATTGTGCAAGGTGTATATTAACCTTTGACTTCAACTGTAGATCATAATCCTTATAATAGTCCTTATGACTATCTATTAATTGCTGAAACTGCTTCTAACAACAAGCTAGTGTGCAATTACACACATTTCTCATGCACGTTTGCACAGAGCAAATTAACCTAGCACAAAAATAACAACGTAGCCTTTATAAAAAGGATAGATTTATTTAGAAGTAGTCACATAATTTGCAAAGAGTAATCCTTTGACAATGAATCATCATTCCAAAGGCAGAAATCAATATATATTTACTATATACTTCACAGACACAACACTGACATCAAGTAAAGGAAATAAAGTACATTCAAGGTGTACAAAACAACCGATGACTGATGAAACTAATTCCAGGTTTCTCAGTTTCAGGTTTGGATCTAGATGGTGGTTGGATTTGAGATTCTTTACTGACACGGTTTCAGACCAAATTAGGTTTTATCTACAGCAAAACAAACAGGTCATTCAGCTACGATGTTCAAATCTACAGCAGCTCAAGCAATCAGTTGGGTTGTGAATGGAAAGCCTGGTGGATGTCAATGACTTACACTGTACTAGATGCTTTGGGTCTGGGTTATTTGTACATGGCTTTTTAGTGGTCTAGGGAGAATAAGCCTGGTTCTACTGAACTGTATTTAATACTACTTCCAGAATATAGACATTTGCATTGCTTCCATGTAAAAGGATGCCTGTTTGAACCAGAAACATCTGAAATGATCAAAAAGCACTGCATTCTCAGGAAATGCCCATCGGTTTTTGTTGTTGATTGCATTTTGCTATAGAAAACCTTAAACTCGGTCAACAGAAACATTCTTTGGAGACAGTCAGAGAATAGTTAGGAAATATAATCAGCAGTTTAAATTACAGCTCAAATGGATTCTGCTACATATAAAGTGCTTCGGTTTTTATTTCCCTTGCCATCAGGGCTTTGATTTTTTTTAGCAGTATTGGCTTATTCCTTTCGCCACACTGAGATTCCGATTCGGCCCACTGATGTTAAAGAATACTCAATCGTTACAAGCCCTACCGTACCGTACTGACTTGCAGAGGTGCGTTCGACAAATCAGAAAGGAAATGGAGAGCGAGAGGAATGGCACTTGATGATGAAGTCACCTCACACCTGACATGGGCTTGACGATATTCATGGTACGACTCGGAGGAGAAGTGGGGGGCAAGGGGAAGTTGCATTTAGCGTCTCTCATATCTGAGCCGATCTGATGGAATTGAAAATGGATTTCTTGGTTTTCCTAGCCCTTTCTCTGGGATGGAGCCAGGGACGTGTCCTGGTGTGCTTGTCCAGTGAAGGTGGACCAACCTGGTCATGTTTCTAACTCTGGACCGGCCAATGGAATGACAAACACGGTGATGTCATCACCGGAGCCAAGTCTCTCATTGGGCAGACGCCAGCCTCGCTCCTTCAGGACTCCGCGAGAGCGCATCAGGAGGTCTTGTGCTGCTAAAGTGTACCTTTAAAAACATGACAAACATGGTATCAGCATTTAAGCATGAAAGTAAATAAAAAATGACAGCAGAGGACCTTGGTGATGATAAACTGTACACTGACATCTACTGGTGTAAGCAGAACAACACACCCAAATCAATTTCACATCCAATCAATTTAACTATCCTAATTATGCAACTTGCAACTTATACCTAACTTGTAAAAGTAAGATTTTTTTCGAAGAAATGAATACTTTTATTTTACTTTTGCATTAAATTGATTAAAAGTGACAGTAAAGACATTGACAATGTTACAAGATTCCTATTTTAAATAAATAAAACTCTCTCTCTCTATATATATATATATACTACCAGTCAAAAGTTTTTGAACAGTAAGATTTTTAATGTTTTTAAAGAATTATCTTCAGCTCACCAAACCTGTATTTATTTGATCCAAAATACTGCAAAAACAGTAATATTTTAAAATATTTTTACTATTTAAAATAACTGCTTTCTATTTTAATACATTTTAAAATGTAATTTTTATTCAGGTGATCGAAGCTACATTTTCAGCATCATAACTGTCACATGATCTTTCAGAAATCATTCTAATATGCGGATTTGCTGTTTAAGAAACATTTATTATTAATATTTAAAACAGTTGAGTACTTTTTTTCAGGATTCTTTGATTAATAGAAAGATCCAAAGATCTAAATATTTATCTAAAGTAAGCATTTATCTAAAATAAAAAGCTTTTGGAACATTATACACTATACCATTAAAAAAAATTCAAAATCAAAAGATTTGACCAATAATCAATTTAACTATCCTAATTATGCAACTTGCAACTTATACCTAACTTGTAAAAGTAAGCTTTTTTCCAAAGAAATTAATACTTTTATTCAGCAAGGATGCATTAAATTGATTGAAAGTGACAGTAAAGACATTTACAACGTTATAAAATTCCTATTTCAAATAAATAAATAAAACTATCTCTCTCTTTCTCTCTCTCTCTCTCTCTCTCTCTCTCTCTCTCTCTCTCTCTCTCTCTCTCTCTCTATATATATATATATATATATATACATACAGTATATATACACTACCAGTCAAAAGTTTTTGAACAGTAAGATTTTTAATGTTTTTAAAGAATTCTCTTGTGCTCACCAAGGCTGTATTTTTTAGATCCAAAAAAATTGATCAAAATACTGCAAAAAAATATTTTTACCATTTAAAATAACTGCTTTCTATTTGAATATATTTAAAAAAGTAATTTATTCCTGTGATCAAAGCTACATTTTCAGCATCATTACTCCAGTCTTCAATGATTCTTTAGAAATCATTCTAATATGCGGATTTGCTGTTCAAGAAACATTTATTATTAGTTTTATTATCAATTATAAATTATCAACAGTTAAGTACTTTTTTCAGAATTCTTTGATTAATAGAAATATCCAAAGATCAGCATTTATCTGAAATAAAATGCTTTTGTAACATTATACAATATACCATTCAAAAGCACTCCAAGCTTTTGAATGGTATATTGTATAATATATATATATATATATATATATATATATATATATATATATATATATAATTTTTTTTTTACAAGAATGCTTTAAATTGATCAAAAGTGATGATAAAGACATAAAGATAAATGCTGTTCTTCTGAACTTCCTACTCAAAGAAACCTGAAAAAATTTCTACTCAGCTGTTTTCAACATATTACTACTAATAATAGTAAATATGTTTTGAGCAGCAAATCACAATATTAAAATGATTTCTGACAGATCATGTGACTGGAGTAATGATGCTAAAATGTAGCTTTAAAATCACAGAAATAAATTACATTTTAAAATATATTTAAACAGAAAACTTTAAATAGTAAAAATATTTCAAAATTGTACTGTTTTTGCTGTGCTTTGGATCAAATAAATGCAATTAAAAAACATTAACATGTTATATAAATTACATTTAATTATATTGTAAATTGCTAAATATTAAAATCTTCAAATAAAATATTAAATATAATTTTAAACTGCAATAATATTTCACAATATTACTTTTTTTTTACCATATTTTGAATCAAATTAAAGATACACAGATAAGCCGAGTGTAGTTTTATTATTTGCATTTCGAATATTTTGTGAATGCATGGGGAAAATGTGTGCCATCTATTATGTGATCAGGTCAGTTATGATAAAAAGATCAAGCGCTTACCTCATGGGATCATTGGGCTCACGACCAGACAGGAACGTCGATACCGCCTCAGCAACATCTCTATCAGTCGTAACGTCCCATAGTCCGTCACTACCCATGACCAGGACATCATCAGTCCCATGTTTGTGCTCAGAGATGTTGTACACCTTGACCTAGATATAAACATGATATTATATCATTTTGATGCTGTTCTTATGCCATATATTTTTAATTACATGAAAACAGGTTTAAAATGAAAACAAAAAAATAGAATTGTCCATTTAAAGCAAGAAGTGACTCAATAACTAATAGCTAAATGATTATTTGAGTAAATATATGACCTTTCATAAAAATATCCAATAATATACTCACTTCTGGGCAGCAAGATAGGAAAGGCTTGATATGAATGTTGGAGTTGTACACTTTCAAGTCGTGATCCCCTAAACCACGTGTTACTCCAATAGTAGCCATGACTCGAGCCTAGGAGCACACAAACACACACACACAAACTCACAGCTGGAGATTTATGTGCCCTTACAGCAAAAAGGTCCTTTATATTCATGCAAACTTTATCAAACGAGACATTATTCTGGCCTACAGCTGGCAGAACATTTTAGCAATTCCCATTTGCAACACCTCACTACTCCTGCTTTGTAATAAATAGCTGTGAAACCTGCAAAGAAAAAAGCTTCCGACACCTTCATTAGATAATATGTTAGGTCTGTAACAAATGTTACCATTAGGCAGCTTTAAATAAAATCCATTTACAGCACCTGGACCTTTTGAAGTTAAAACGAAGCAGAATTATACGCTTACCTTTTTCCCCTCCCCATAAATCAGTGGGAACTTGAGATCATCTTCTACAATTGTCTTATATGCCCTGAAATAATAACAGGTAATGGTTAAGAGGTTTTTACATAATTAATGTTATAAAATGAAGCCTGCTTTAATTCATCCCATTTTCAATTACCATCCAGTCATTGTGTGGTCTCTAAAGAGCATCTTCTTGCCGAGTTCATTGTGTTGGATACGTCTGGGGAATTCAATATGTGTAAACTCATTCCCAAGCAGCTCTGGTTTGAGAAAGCCCTAGACAAAAACAGCACAAATGCAATGGAGGTGTTACAGAATTGAAGATCTATAACAGAAATAGAGCAGATGCGATAAATGAATGGACCGGATTTAGAATGGAAAGAGAATTATATTAGGACAGAAAGACCAGATGACTCACCAGGTACTGTAGCCGCTGTCTTTCACTTTCTGGTGTGAATTCAGTGGACATTGGGATGGCCTCATTGTTTCGGACAATTATAGCTCTGTGGGAAAATAACATTGTACATTTTACTAAGCAATTTATTCAAGGCTGGATGATACTATAAATAGCAAGTTATATACTATTTACAGTTATATACAGAAGCTACTGCAATTATTTTTCTTATTTATTGCTAAAATCCTTAATATGCACTTGCCATTCAAAACATTTGGGAATAGTAAGATTTTTAAAGTTTTTATGCTTAGTAATATTATGAAATATTATTGCAATTTAAAAGAACAGTTTTCTATTTTAATATACTTTGAAATATAATTTATTTCTGTGATGCAAAGCTGAATTTTCAGAATTATTACTCCAGTCTTCACTCTTCAGTGTCACACGATCTTTCAGAAATCATTCTAAGATGCTGATTTATTATCAATGTTGGAAACCGTTACTGTCAGGATTCAGACAAAGTACACGAACAACGACACAAAATAAACTAACATGTATTTAATAAATCCAAAGGAAACACAGGATGGTAACATTAAAGACCGACAAGGATGCAGGGGAAAACACACATTAAATAGACAGACTGATTAACACATTCAGGTGTAGACAATGAGGGAGAACCAAAACACACAGATCTGCGGGGGGAAATGATGGAAGAAACCAACTAGAAAGTCCGGGGGTGTGACAGTTATGCTGCTTAATATTTTTTGGAACCTTTGATTCTTTTTTGTTTGATGAATAAAAAGTAAAAAAAGAACAGCATTTATTCAAAATAGAAATCTTTTCTAACAATTTAAGTCTTTACTATCACTTTTTATCTATTTAACACATCCTTGCTAAATAAAAGTATTATTTCTTCAAAATAGAATGTACGGACTCCAAACTTTGAACTGTATATTGTTACAAAATATTTCTATTTAAAATAAATGCTGTTCTTTTTAATGTTTTATTCATCAAAAAATCCTGAAAAAATACCACGGGTCCAAAAAAAAAATGTTTTCAACATTGATAATAAATCAGCATATTAGAATGGTTTCTGAAGGATCATTTGACACTAAAGACTGGAGTTATGATGCTGAAAATTCAGCTTTGCATCACAGGAATAAAATCTATTTTAAAGTATATTAAAATAGAAAACTACTATTTTAAATTGCAATAATATTTCCCAATATTAGTTTTTTCTGTATTTTCAATCAAATAAAAACAGCCTTGATGAGCAGAAAAGACTTCTTTAAAAACATAAAACAAAACGTTCTGATCCAAAACTTTTGAACAGCAGTGTTTATATTACTTGCTATTTACAGTTCCTTACAGAACCTACTGCAATTATTTTCTCATTTATTGCTAAAATCCCCAATATACAGTCCTCAGTGTCACATGATCCTTCAGAAATCATTCTAATATGCTGATTTATTTTCAATGTTGGTAACAAGCTGTGCTGCTTAATACTTTTTTGGAACGAGTGATCCTTTTTTCAGAATTCTTCAGATGAATAAAAAGTAAAAAAAAGAACAGCATTTATTCAAAATAGAAATATTTTCTAACAATTCAAGTCTTTACTATCACTTTTTATCCATTTAACACATCCTTGCTAAGTAAAAGTATTAATTTCCTTCAAACTAACAAAGAAAGAAAAAAATGTACGGACCCCAAACTTTGAATGGTAGTGTATATTGTTACATACATGTAAGATTTCTATTTTAAATAAATGCTGTTCTTTTTAACGTTTTTTTATTCATCAAAAATCCTGAAAAAATATCACAGGTCCGGAAAAAAAAAATATTTTCAACATTGATAATAAATCAGCATATTAGAATGATTTCTGAACGATCATTTGACACTAAAGACTGGAGTAATGATGCTGAAAATTCAGCTTTGCATCACAGGAATAAAATCTATTTTAAAGTATATTAAAATAGAAAACTACTATTTTAAATTGCGACAATATTTCACAATATTAGTTTTTTTCTGTATTTTCAATCAAATAAAAACAGCCTTGATGAGCAGAAAAGACTTCTTTAAAAACATTAAAAATCTTATTGATCCCAAACTTTTAAACAGCAGTGTATATATCACTTGCTATTTACAGTTCCTTACAGTACCTAGTGCAATTAATTTCTCATTTATTGCTAAAATCCCCAAGATTATCATCATGGGTAACTGTCACAGTAATTGAGTCATTTGGCCAAAATCTTTGCAAAAATAACTTGGAACGTGCTGTTGCAATAACAGTAAAGCAAAAGAAGCATTGTCTCCTTAGAGACATATTTGTCATCTTTTCATTTCAAGGAACAACAATTTCTTTCATATTCCATTAGACAGGCATTTCAGTTTTTACTGAGGCAAATATAACACAATGTCCTTCTATAACAAAAATACATCACACTCATTAAACTTATGATATGCAAGTTCAATTTAAAAATTGCATCTTCGCAAAATCTAGATGTACTTTTCTTTCTTTTATCTAAAGTATCTAAAGACCTCTTAGATTGCTAATATATAATATGAACATTCACTGTAACCCTTTAAGGCCTCTTACCTGCTGTCTCCAGCGTTTGCTACATAGAGTTTCCCCAACAAGTGAATTGCAATCAAGGCACAACAGCCACCAGAGATGCTGTAAGATTCTTTTTCCTTCTCAATCTGGTCATCCTATAAAGTGGGACACACAGACTCACGGATTTCTTTTCTATTTGCACAACAGTCAGCAAATTAAAAATATAAATTCTATGTAAAATGCCCAGTCTTCATGTTAAAAAATCTGTGCACAAAACAATGTCACATTTACTATTTTAACAATGCCATTGCTACCTTTCTGTGCCTTGAAATTGATAATTTCTTTAATTTATTTTTAATTGGCACACCCAGTCCTCCATAAAAATGTTCACAGGCGTATCTTATCTTTTACAGGTCTCACCATCTGTCTGAAAGCGGTCTCTATGATCCCCATCACCAGGCTCTCCACACTGATGTCTTTCTCCATGTGGAACCGTGGCTCATCCAGGAGCCCATCTTGCTCCTCTCCATCTAGACAGGCCCCTTTCTTCGCCTCAGCCTGGAAGGGGCTCCCGTTCTTGGCCAGGCAGATAGGCGGAGGGCTGTTTTGATTTTCAAGAAGATGGGCGACATCACAAAGCCGTTCGCGGATGATACGCTGGAGAACTTTGGATGCCATGAGAGCAGCACCAGAGCCGGCGTGTCCATCAAACACTCCCCAAAAGTGCATGGGAATGCCTGTGGTGTCCTGAAGTGAGGAGAATGAAGAAGGTGTGTCATTTATGCCCCATTAGTGGCATTAGAACTGCAAAAATAGTAATATTCTGAACAGTCATCCTTTCTGTTGACGTCAGAGTTGAGGTCAAAAGTTTACACACATCTTGCAGAATCTTATATATATATATATTAATGGAAAGGAAATGCTTATGGAAGGAAATGCTTTTAATTTTGATGCTTTTTACGATGTTTCATAATGTTGTACTGAACCTTGACCTCTCACTTTAAACAAACCAAGCAATGTTTTGCCACAAAACCACAATGTTTGCACTCTTCAGGAGCTCAGATTAGCAGTAGCATACTTATACAGTAGCAGTCCAATAGCTGGAAAAAAAAAAAACAAGTAAATAAAAAAAGACAAACTTCCCATTTTATAATTTACCATGGTAATAAGTAGTAACTAAGGGATTAGTAGGAGAAATGTTAAACAAAAAAATGACTCAATAGGCAAATCAGTATATAGTATAACATGCAAAGCCTTTTCAAAACCACAGGGGGGCATCTGGACATTTTCCATTGCTTTTCTAGAAATACTGTCCAATCTCAATTTCCTGTCATTACCTGTTGACAAGATTAACTCTGAGAGCTTACATTCGCTCAATCATGTGAGATCAGCAGCCAGCTGGGAAGGCCTGTGGCATCAGCAAACGTTTGTGGCTGGATTTTTTTATTCTAAACAACAGAGGTCCAAGTCAAGTGAATATGTGGCCTTGCTTTCCTTTTATCTGCCTGTTTGTCTGCATATAGACTCTTGCAGACAGGCAGCACAGCAGATGATAGGATGATGTAATTGATTTAGAGGAGTTGAGAGGGGTATTAAGTGGGGGAGGGCGATGTCATGTGATGCATGCAGAAGCGAAGGGAAGTGAAGCGAAGCGAGAGGTCAGTGTCCTGGTTAACAACCTCTCGTGAGTAAACACTGCTGGAGATTACCAGTTCATTTATGACTGTTGGAAACTACCAACAAATGAGATCTCATCAAGGAACTACTGTTGCTCGTACAAAATCAATGAGGTTTAATAGAGAGCAAATGGAAGCAAATTATGTCCTGCAACCATGTTAACAAACACCCTAGCAACCATACAGAATAATGCTAAAAAGACGTATTAGCAACTGCACAAAAATGCCTCAGTAACCACATAGTGACTTACTAAACACCCTCTGAACGTCACAGCACTGGCATAGTTACAACCCGGCAACCATCCACCGCACCCTAGCAGTTAAACTCTCAAAACACATTAGGAACTGCATAGAAATGCCTTAACAACCATCCTCAACACTTTAAGAACATCTAGGATCATGCTAAAACACACTAGCAATCACATCGCATCTTTCTAACATCATAGAACCTGCATAAATACATGCTGGTAGCCATGCACAACACCCTAATAACCATATAGTAACAGCCTGTCAACCATATAGCAACACCCTATCAACCATTTACAACATCCTAGAAACCATATAGCAACTTACTTTAAAAAAACACTCAGAACATCTTTGCAACTACATAGAAACACCCTGGTAACATCCACAAAACCCAAACAGCTATATAGCAAAATCCTGACAACCATCTCTACAACACTCTAGCAACCATATAGCAATGCCATGGCAACCATCCACAACACGGTAGCAACCATATCTACAACATCCTAGAAACCATAACAACTTACTAAAAAAATACTTTGAACATCTAAGCAACGGCATAGAAATACCCAAACAACCATCCGCACCACTTTAACAACCATATAGGATCATGCTAAAAAAAACTCAGAACATCTTAGCAACCATACACAACACCCTAGCAACCAAATAGCTAAATGCACTTTCCTGGCACCCATTCGAAACACTCTAGCAACCCTGGCAACCATCCACAACACTCTAGTAACACCCTGGCAACTATCCACAGCGCTTTAGCAACACCTTGGCAACCATCCACAGCACTCTTATCAACACCCTGGCAACCATCCACAACACTTTAGCAACACCCTGGCAACTATTCACAACACTCTGGCAAGACCCTGTCAACCATCCACAACACTCTAGCAACTCCCGGGCAACTATCTACAACATTCTAGAAACACCCTGGCAACCATCCACAACACCCTAACAACCATATAGCATCATGCTAAAACACACACACAAACTCAAGGCATTTCTATTCAGTTCTGAGTGTTTTTAGTGTGATAGTACATGGTTGCTAGGGTGTTGTGGAAGGTTGGCAGAATGTTTTTTTCTAGCATGTTGCTGTATGATTGCTAGGACAATAACTGTCTGAATTTGCTCTATATTTAATCTCAATAATGTGTACAAATACCAGTTGGAGTTTTATTTCTCCTATGTAATTTTAGAAGAAACATATGAGATGCTTACACATTAGTGAGAGGAATGTAACAGAAGGATATAGAAAGATATACTTCAGACTGCAAAGTATCAAAGCCTTTGAACATATGCCACAATCCTCTTTATTCAATTGTCAGTGCAATATTATCTAAGAAGCCGTTTTCCACTTTTGCACTGGATTACATGTCATTTTGGGGTAAGATGGAGTGGATGCAAGGGTCAGACTACGGATAAGGATCAGAGAGATCAGACTTATGGCCGCATACAAACACAAACACACTTTGAAGGTCATTAGTCCAGCATAGGTGAAAAAACTGCCTAGACCAGTGGTTCTCAATCCTGGTCATGCTCTGCACATTTTGCATGTCTCTCTTATTTAACACACCTGATTGGGATCTTCAGCTTGTTAGTTCAGTTCATGGATCTCTCTCCTAATGAGCTGATCTCAATCAGGTGTGTTAAATAAGGGAGACATGCAAAATGTGCAGAGCAGGGGTCCCCCAGGACCAGGATTGAGAACCACTGGCCTTGACCACATCACATGATCAAAACTCTCACACGGAAATAAAGAAGTTTCACTTCAACATGCTTACCAGGACATAAAGGCCTTTTGAATGTCAGCTTGTATTGGAAACTAGTTTTATTTATATCATTTTATTTTAGATCTGCAATTATGCAGTGAAGTACAAGATGATGTTCTATATTTTGATTTAGTTTTTAATAATTGAGTTTCGCATGATAGCTATAATCAGTGTACTGACCAATCAGCATCTAGAACCAGAACTATACATTTTGTAATCTGTTAAGGCACAAAACACAAACTCTGATCCACTAGTTTAATAGTGGATTGGTGCATTTCTATAGAATGAAAATAAAACAAGGTAACTTTTTTCTCAGAATTTTGACATATAGGGCTGGTTTCACAGACAGGGCTTAGACTAAGCCAGGATTAAACCATAGTTCAATTAGGAGATTTAAGTAATGTTATAAACGTGCCTTAGTAAAAATCATTACTGGTGTGCATCTTGAGACAAAACAAAGGCACTGATATTGTTTAAGATAAGTCAGTGCAAGTTTCTTTCAGTTAAGCTTAAGCCTGTAATATAAACTCACAAATGTGATAAAAAATAAAGTCAGAATTGTGAGATATAATTCTGACCTTTTTATCGCAATTGTGGATTTACATCTTGCAATTCTGACTTTTTTTCACGCAATTGCAAGTTTCGGTCTTGCAACTCTTGACGCTTTTTCTCGCAATTACGAGTTTACATATCACGAGTTTTGCAATTTGCGAATTTCTGTCTCTAATGCTGCCTTCATGTGATATGGGAAAGATGATGCTTTCCACTTGTGAAGTGGAAATTACCAGTGTGTCGTATTCAGGTGCTTTTGTTGTCGTAGTGAAGAGAAACATGGCGAACTCGGAATTTGTCCTCACATGCTACTTAGGTAAAAGTTTTAAAACGGTTATAAACTCCCTAATGCATCTGCTACAGGATGCATCAAAACGCAAACGGTAAATTATAGGCTGTATCTTATTGATCATGAATAGTAGAGTTGTTTTAAAGACAATACTTACTAATGGTTATTTTAGCTAGCCTATATATACGTTTTTATATAAGCCTATATAGTATATATATATTTTATATAGCCTATATAAGTTTTTTTACTTTTAACATCATGCAATGTTTACCATTCATTATGGTTTCGTTACTGTCCGCCATGTTGAAAGGTCAAAGTTTATCCCATCTCGGCAACTCGGGTATCATAAAAGTTTTCGAGCTTTCCAGTGGAAATTACAACGTGAGTGGGTGTTCATGTGCAATTTCGATGTCGGATTTTGGTATTTACCATAATTACGATAGCACATGAAGGCAGCATTAATTCAGACTTTTTTCTCACAATTACAAGTTTATATCCCACGTTTCTGACTTTTTTCTCACTATTACGAGTTTCTGTCTCTTAATTCAGACTTTTTTCTTACAATTGCGAGTTTACCTCTTACGATTCAGACTTTTTTCTCGCAATTACAAGTTTATATCCCACGTTTCTGACTTTTTTCTCACTATTACGAGTTTCTGTCTCTTAATTCAGACTTTTTTCTTACAATTGCGAGTTTACCTCTTACAATTCAGACTTTTTTCTCGCAAATTACGAGTTTACATCTTACGATTTAGACTTTTTTAATGCTATTACGAGTTTCTGTCTCTTAATTCAGACTTTTTTCTCGCAATTGCGAATTTCTGTCTTGCAATTCTGACTTTTTTCTTGCAATTCTGACTTTTTTCTCACAATTAAGAGTTTACATCTTACGATTTTTTCTCGCAATTCTTAGTTTTATCTAGCAATTACGAGTTTCTGTCTCTCAATTCGGATTTTTTTCTCGCAATTGCGAGTTTCTGTCTTGCAATTCTGACTTTTTTCTTGCAATTATGAGTTTACATCTAACAATTCTGACTTTTTTTCTCGCAATTATGAGTTTCTGTCTCGCAATTCTGACTTTTTTCTGGCAATTATGAGTTTACATCTTACAATTCTGACTTTTTATCACAATTACGAGTTTCTGTCTCTCAATTCAGACTTTTTTTTTTACATTCGTGAGTTTCTATCTCACAATTTTGACTTTTCTCGCAATGGTGAGTTTACATCTCGCAATTCTGACTTTTTTTCTCTCATTTGTGGGTTTACATCTGGGGTTTTTTCTAACAATTGCAAGTTTACATCTAGCAATCTTGCAGTTTTGTCTTTTTTCCTTGCATTTGTGTGTTACTTTTACCTTCTTTTTAAAATGTATTCAGTGGTGGAAACAGGCTTCCATGAATGAGATAAACAATTTCCAGCTTTTGTAGGCTTCTGCTCTATTTCTGACTTCAAAAAGTAGTCAGTATGCTTGTTGAAAGCTATTTTCTTACCTAATGATCACCAAAGGGTTCGTTTCAGAATTGAATTTTGGTCAATTTCAAGAACTTTATTGTTCCGTAATCTAGTTTCAAAATGGCAGGCCTTTCAATTTCATCTGGATTTTCTTGAAATTTAGATTAGATTTCAGCAACAGATGCCTGAGCTCAATGAGATCTCTAGGATCAGCGAGTTCAGCAGTCCGTCAGCAAGCCAAATCTTTCATAATCTTACCTGAGACCAGTTTTGCCCAGTTCAACTGATCCATAACAGTTGCATTAAAAAGAGATCTTTTTATAGATGTTTCACTGGGTTCATAAATATTGACACCCAGAATTGAAGCACAGTGCAGGCTTGCCTCACTATTGATTTCAGTGGAGTTTGGCGTTTTTATATTTTTATACCAACAAAAGTCTGCATCCCACATTGGTCTTTTCATGATGTTGTGTCAAAGCCTTACTTACCCCACTGTCCTCCAGTAACATGGAGCTGCGCTGCTGCTTACTACTCAACTTCCTGATATACAGCAGATCACAGGAAGCCTGGTCTTCATTCAGCATGCTCTTCCCAGCATTTATCACCCTGAAAGAGAGACCAAATCACTTAATCAGTAATATTGTGAAATATATTACAACTTAACTATTTTCCTGTAATGCAATGGTGAATTTTTAGCATCATTACTGTCATTACTATTTAAAGTCTCATAATCCTTCAGAAATCATTCTAATATACTGATTCACTGCTCAAGAAACATTTATTGTGATGCATGTTTAAAACATTTTTTAAAAACATTTCATCAATGATGACTAAAAACTTACAAAAGAACAGCATTTTTATATATATATATATATATATATTTTATCCCATTAAACTGAGTTGGAAAGAGTTCTTCAATCTGTCTAAATGAGGCTACCTTATCAAGATTTAAAATGTCAAGGATTTCATTTACCACAGAGGAGAGGGAAAACACTATCCCAGAATGACACAGTAATCTGACCCACCATGCAGAGCTATCCTGGCCTTTCAAACCTGATCCATATATGAAAGCATACAGTGAGAGATTAATGGATTTTATACTATAATGTAAAAGAACAAATGATGTCAGAGAGTTCATGATCAGTGCTACACTGCAATTCTCCAAAGTATAGTATAAATTGTAGTATAATGAGTATATGTTCTGTAACAGTAAGGAAAAACATGTAAAGTTTGCCTTATCAGCTGCAAGAAAAAGAAGATTTTTGTGAATGGTTTCGCATAGAGACTAGGTAATGCATGATGCAGTGAGCGACACAATGACCTTCGCTGTTTGCCGCAACCATGCATCAAAATTAAATGGCTAAACAATTCTGTTGTCACAGGGACACAAATATAGTTTAATAATTTAAAATATTTATGTACTGGCAGGTTCTGTGCTCTATCAGTAATTTGTCATGTTCTATACCTATTTGTGAAAGAAAATTTCATTTGACCTATATTGAATAACAGATCCAAAGCAAAGATATTCATTTGAAATGACTTATTACAACAACAAAACAGCTCATCACCCTCTTTGCAGTTTCAACTAATTGTGTTCACTTAAAACAATAACTTTCAGATATGATATGAAAACACCTATTATGCAGCTGAATGTCATTTCTAGTATGACGGCATGAAGGCATAAAGCTATTATTGCCCAAATCTGGATTATAAAAAGCCATTCTCTTCCTAATCTGCTAAGAGCAGTAAGATGCTTCAGAGGCCACAGCCGTGACCCAGCAGACCTGATGAGATATTTAGAAATGTTATGGGGTTTCTCTTCAAAAGTTTGTGATTGTTATTCAATATTTCTTCTACAAATGGATAGCTAAGCAGTTCAAAAGTCCAGACTGATTATTTAAGATCTGACAATGGAAAAAAGCGGGCCAGTCTTAGGTTTACAACAGTGCTTGTATCAAATAAACTGACACATCATCTAAATTTAACAATATAGCCACAATAAGTATCATAATACATTAACTGTAATGTATAAACATTCATTTTATGCTGTGTTTTCACGATTACTCTTACCAAAAAGAAGTATACTGCAAGTTTATTTTTACGTAAATATCAGTGTACTAGTAGTATACTTATAAGTGTTCTACTCCTTGGGACTAAATTGGCCCACTTTCTAGTATATGAACGTATACTTTCAACTATGCTTTAAATATAACAGTAGTAAACTTTGAATACACAACTAGTTTACATTTATGTTTTTAGTTTTTACTGCAAGTATACTAAAAGTGAACTTTGACGCATACTGATAGTTTACTAATTAAAAGAATGTTTTCCACATTTTTAGTACACTTTGAAGTATAGTCTCAGTAAACTACTAGTTTAGTAGTTTTATACTGCAAGTATACTCTTAAGTTTTCTTTAAGGTGAGAAACTACTAGTAGTTATCACCTTACTTACCCAGTTGACTGATTACATTGATAATTCAATTTCTTTTGTATTACAAGTTTTCTAAAATGCTAGGTTTAACTATGCAAATGATTTATTGAAATATGTGCTAATTTGCATACATTTCTAGTACAAAAATCTAAAAACTGGATCTCATTTTGTCATTCCATAATTCAGAAATAAACTTAGACAGGAAACACTCTTTTTTACCATTTTTGGGGGATATATAATCAAGCAAATTATATATGTGACCCTGGACCACAAAACCAGTCTTAAGTCGCTGGGGTATATTTGTAGCAATAGCCAAAAATACATTGTATGGGTCAAAATTATAGATTTTTCTTTTATGCCAAAAATCATTAGGAAATTAAGTAAAGATCATGTTCCATTAAGATTTTTTGTAAAATTCTTACTATAAATATATCAAAATGTAATTTTTGATTAGTAATATGCATTGTTAAGAACTTAATTTGGACAACTTTAAAGGTGATTTTCTCAGTATTTTGATTTTTTTGCACCCTCAGATTCCAGATTTTCAAATAGATGTATCTCGGCCAAATATGGTCCTATCCTAACAAACCATACATCAATAGAAAGCTTATTTATTGAGCTTTCATATGTTGTATACATCTCAGTTTTGTAAAATTTTACCTTATGACTGGTTTTGTGGTCCAGGGTCACATATGAACAAATGCCTCTGTAAAAACCTTCAGGATATAGACAGGAATAAAAAATTTAAAGTTTGATGTGTCTAAGTGTTTCTGAAGTGGAGATTTATGGCTCAATGTAGAAGAAAAAACTCATTTTGAGAAAACAGCCTTTAAAATATGCATTGCAATTGAAATCTATTGACGCAAATAGATAGTGCTATAGAAGAAACACTTAATAGTGTTTTTTGGATATTTTCTTCCCACTAGTCTGAAAAAACACTCTATGATAAACCAAAAAGCCCAAAATCTCAAACTTGATAGGTGCATGAAAAAACTTTCTGCCTCCAGTGTCTCCCCTTAAGTGAACTGTACATCACACTTTAAGTACACTACTTAATGTCCCTATTTAGTTATTAATTTGTATATATTTTGTTATATGAATATCTGAACATACAAAGCATCAAAAGAAAGAACAGGGTATCTGCTTGTAAACAAAACCATTTTGTTCTAGCTTCATGCATTCATTGTGGGTAAGTTTCCAAAAAGACTATTATGAAAATCAAAACGTAGATGGATTTAATCAACACCTCAAAGCTTGACAGTCATTATTACCTCTTCATGGTCGACATTTTATTCCATAACGTTACACAGTTTTACATATCTATGGATTTGCTGCTGTTTCATGTCTGAGGATTGTGTCAGATTACATGTGGAAGCATTTGTTGTTTCGGTTTCTTCTTCACTTGTGTTTTAGAAATTCTGTACAGAAGATGTGCGCCCCTAGAGTATAACAATGAAAACACAGATTCTCAGAGCACAAGTAAAGTGTAAAGACAGGTATAAGTCATTTTAAGTATATTTCTGAGACATATATATAGCACATTTCTGAAAAGTACTATTTTAGTACCTATTTTAACGTTTAAAAGAAGTATACTAATAGCACACTTGCATAACTTTATTGTTCGTAAGGGTAGATTCAGCTGACAAAGTCTCACTATAAGCTCTTTTCAAAAGAGGAAGTGTCTCCTTGTAGCAAGTTCCTTCTTCTGAAGTTGCTTTACTTCTGCCACATTAGGTTTCAAAACAGTACAATTTCTTTAAATGAAAGTAACGTTTGAAATGGAAAATTGTGATTTTCAAGAGAAGCACACCCATACTTGTACAGTAAAGGAAGCAGAACTAAAGTCATTGTCTGTGGAAAATACAGAGCAGAGCAATGAGCTACGGCCACAACACTGAACCTTGTATTAGCAAGGCTTACCACTAGTGTTCTTACAGATAAAAAAAGGCATAACTAGCATTTCCTGTCTCTGGTGACTTTGGTTAACTGACAATTTTCTTTCTTTAGAAAAGCAGTCTGTATTCCTCATGCATTTCTAGAAAAGAGGCCTAAGGTTCATGCATTCATTGTGGGTAAGTTTCCAAAAAGACTATTATGAAAATCAAAACGTAGATGGATTTAATCAACACCTCAAAGCTTGACAGTCATTATTACCTCTTCATGGTCAACATTTTATTCCATAACGTTACACAGTTTTACATATCTATGGATTTGCTGCTGTTTCATGTCTGAGGATTGTGTTAGATTACATGTGGAAGCATTTGTTTTTTCAGTTTCTTCTTCACTTTAGAAATTCTGTACAGAAGATGTGCGCCCCTAGAGTATAACAATGAAAGCAGAGCAATGAGCTACAGCCACAACACTGAACCTTGTATTAGCAAGGCTTACCACTAGTGTTCTTACAGATAAAAAAAGGCATAACTAGCATTTCCTGTCTCTGGTGACTTTGGTTAACTGACAATTTTCTTTCTTTAGAAAAGCAGTCAGTATTCCTCATGCATTTCTAGAAAAGAGGCCTAAGGTTTATTTATATTTTTTTCTTTGCAAATTGATTTGTGAACCCTTCACAGTCAAAAACTGAAGGTTTGGCTGGTTAGCATTGGTCAGTTAACCTGCTGGCGGAATAGTAGAACTACAGTAAAAGGCATTTCTCTCCATTGACTCAGAATTAGTTGTATATTGTGAAAAAAAATTATAAAAAGAAGTTTTGCTACAGAATAGATTATGACTTTACTGAGTGCTTTTTACATGCCATTTAAAAAACATAAGCTGGTATGTTGTGCACTAAATAGTAAACTCCAAATGAGAACAATATCATGTTTCACATCATTGATCTCACACTCTCAGAAGAGTTTCAATAACACAGTGCATCTTCAGACTAGACTATATAAACATAATGTCTTGATTTAGACATATACAGTGGTGTGAAAAAGTGTTGGCCCCCTTCCTGATTTTTTATTTTTTTGCATGTTTGTCACACTTTAATGTTTCAGATCATCAAACAAATTTAAATATTAATCAAAGATAACACAAGTAAACACAACATGCAGTTTTTGAATGAAATATTTTATTATGAGGGGAAAACAAAATCCAAACCCACATGGCCCTGTGTGAAAAAGTGTTTGCCCCCTAAACTTAATAATTGGTTGGTTCACCCTTAGCAGCAACAACTGCAATCAAGCGTTTGCGATAACTTGCAATGAGTCTGTTACAGCGCTGTGCAGGAATTTTGGCCCACTCATCTTGGCAGGATTGCTGTAATTCAGCCACATTGGAGGGTTTTCAAGTATGAACCGCCTTTTTAAGGTCATGCCACAGCATCTCTCAATAGGATTCAGGTCAGGACTTTGACTAGGCCACTCCAAAGTCTTCATTTTGTTTTTCTTCAGCCATTCAGAGGTGGATTTGCTGGTGTGTTTTGGATCATTGTCCTGCTGCAGAACCCAAGTTCGCTTCAGCTTGAGGTCACGAACAGATGGCCGGACATTGTCCTTCAGGATTCTTTGGTAGACAGCAGAATTCATGGTTCCATTTATCTTCCAGGTCCAGAAGCAGCAAAACAGCCCCAGACCATCACACTACCACCACCATATTTTACTGTTGGTATGATCTTCGGTAACACTTTCTATGAAGCCCGTATTTATAATACATAATAAAGGTGTTCTTAAGGCATTATAATGAATGCATAATGCATTATAAAAAACTATATGTATGTAATTATTATTAGTAGTATGCAAAATATATGCTAACACTAAATTTTGATGTTTCCCCAAAAGACAAAATATTATATTATATTATAAATAACTTTGCAAGTACATGAACCTTCTAGCCTAATCTTAACCTAAGTCTACTAATACTCTAAGGAGAGTTGACATGTAGTTGGGAAGTTTAAGCTTATAGTCAATAGAC
Source organism: Garra rufa (assembly GCF_049309525.1). NCBI lineage: Eukaryota > Metazoa > Chordata > Actinopteri > Cypriniformes > Cyprinidae > Garra > Garra rufa. Next base: position 38,587,584 of record NC_133372.1, read on the forward strand.
TAAGGGGACCATCAAAATAAAATGTAATATAATGTAAAAAATGAATGTAATATGATATAGTCCATTATAAATTAAGTAGATTTAATATGGCATCCATTGTGTGTTATCAATAATCATAAAAGTTTACCCTCATAACCTCAAATACTCAAATATTATAATGTCTTATAATTGTTGTTATGATTATTCATGAGATGATATAACATATTATAAGGTTTTTTATAATGCATTATGCATTCATTATAATGCCTTATAGAAATACCCTTATAATGTATTATAAATAGGGGCTTCATAGAAAGTGTTACCTGATCTTCTTTTTCTGAAATGCTGTGTTACTTTTACTCCAGATGTAATGGGGCATACACCTTCCAAACATTTCAACTTTTGTCTCGCTAGTCTGCAGAGTATTTTCCCAAAAGTCTTGGGGATCATCAAGATGTTTTCCGGCAAAACTGAGATGAGCCTTTATGTTCTTTTTGCTCAGCAGTGGTTTTCCAACACTCTTCACCCAGGGCCATGTGGGTTTGGATTTTGTTTTCCCGTCATAAAAAACCCTTCATTTAAAAACTGCATGTTGTGTTTACTTGTGTTATCTTTGATTAATATTTAAATTTGTTTGATGATCTGAAACATTAAAGTGTGACAAACAAGCAAAAAAATAATAAAAAAAAAATCAGGAAGGGGGCCAAGACTTTTTCACACCACTGTAAATATCCATTTTATAAGTCACATAGATTGCTATCACAGGAAATGTGTGCTCACAACAAATATCCTTCCTCAAAAAAGTGACTGTAGAGTATTCTTAATCAAACCTAGTAATCACTTCCTGTGTGTTTTAAAAAGAAAAATACCATGTGCATTCTATAATCGTGTACAGTTTTATCCTCACATTGCTGTGAGCTCAGAAGACGGATACCGCTTCAATATAACTCGATAAACCTGATGAGCAATTCTTCACCTCCACCCACTGTGTTTAAGAATAGAGAATAAATGAAATCCTTTTTAAGGCACTGTGTGTCTTGAATTGTGCCTGCTGACTTAGTCAGTTGTCAAGTAGATTAAGAAACCTGAAAAGCAAAGAAATAAATGTTTATCCTATTAGTTGGCTGATTAAGATTCTTTGCATTGACCCCTCCTTCAATCGCCAAAGAGATGTGCCACACAAACTCAAGAAATGATTTTTGAATAGGGTTCTTTAATACAAAAGTGCTTGTTTTTAAAACTGACTAGGTTTTCCCATACAAATTAGAAACAGTGCAGCATCAGCACGCTAATTAAAAGAGGTCATGAACTGACTTTTTATTATTTTGTGCCGTTTCTGAAGTGCCTTTATAACGTTATCAAGATTTTTACATCAAAAACCTCATAATTTATAAGTAATAGGCTATTTTCTGTCCTGTTTTAACTCCCCTCATTAGAATGCTCTGTTTGCATTGCTATATGCATTTCTAGGAACTTCTTATGGACAACTTTTAAAGCGATTTTCTCAATATTTAGATATTTTTGCATCCTCAGATTTTAGATTTCGGCCAAATATTGTCCTATCCTAACAAACCATAGGTTATTCATTCAGCTTTCATATAATAAATATAATAATATAATAAAATCTAAAATTCTAACATAGCTGGGTAGATTACTTACAAATTATAATCCATTACTGATTACAAATTACATGACAAAAATTGTAGTTAGTAACATAATCCATTACATTACACATTTTAGGTAATATAATCCATAAAACTCTTTGATTACTTTTAGATTACTTTTGACTTAACTCGTAATCTTACAAAGTATACTGACGTAAAAAATACAAAGATTAAAACAAATAGGAAGAGTTCATTTGCAAAAATTGTGTTTTTTCATTGTGCATTCCAATTAATCTAAATCAAACTGCAGTTGAGTTATTTTGATATAAAGTAAAAAATAATAATAATAATAATTAAATAAAAATACAGCTAACTAACACAATAAAGCACCATAAAACATAACATAATTAAAAACAAGATTTTTAAAATTAAAAAAAGAGTTATCTGTTTTTGCAAATAAACTCCATTTGTCATTTGTTATTAACAACAAGTGCATTAAACATTATATTACATCAAGGTTTCCAAAAAGATGTTTGTGAAAGAACTGCATGGGGTTTAAGGGTTTTATAAAGACCTAATAATTAATTAAATCATAAGAATTTTATAGATTAAAATAAATCATTTTAAAAGCAAATCAATCTAAATAAAAAACTTACTAAAAATATTTTAATGTTTTATTTGTTTATCTACATGCCATGTCACCATAACCAACGTCAGATAACAATGATCATGCAAATGTGATATTTAATTATTAAAACATTTATTTTAAAATATTAAATAGTATTTCAAGTAAATATATTAGGTGAATTTGGTCATTTTAATGTGTTTGAAAGTCAAAAGCCTTCAAAAGACATAGAAATACACAGTTAAATAACCTACAGAGTGATACTTAAAAAAATAATCAGTAGTTGATGCAATGTTTGCAACTTGTTAAACCTGAAATGATTTTTGTAAATCAATGGTCAAATGCTGTGTTGCCACCTGAATAATGACTGGTCCGTGCTGAATGTCCACAAAACTGGAAGTCGTTCTGAATGTATATAAGCAGTAGGCTATTTTCAAAAGATGAAAAAGAGGAATTAGGGACAATCATGTAATCATGTAATCCACAAAAAGGTAACTGTAGTCTAATTATGCATATTTAAAAATGTAATTTAATCTACTTACAACAATTAGTTAATTTTTGGAATCTGATTACGTAATCCATAAAATATGAAAAAGGCATGGCGGATTGTAAACTCAGAAGGCTAACACTTGTGTATGTTTGACAACCTACATCCATCACAGATGGACGCTGCTGTGATTGAGGTCAAAAACACTTAAATACTCAGTACGTATCAAACAATCTGTAATAACAGACAAAGCAAAAGTGACCAAATATTAAAAATAGTTCCTCACACTTGTGTGTTGCGACTTTACTGTCGGATTTAATATAGTCGACACAGCATTGTCTTTTAGTTTCAATCTTTCTGAAAACCCTGCATCGAATTGTACCTTGTTTGTAAACAAATCTGCGGTAAAATGAAGTAAAGAAAAGACCAAGTTCATCCGTGGAGGCGGTTTTTAGCCGCACTATTACATCACAGAGTGCCACATTCCACAACCTGTCGTTTTGGCAGAGTATAAACTGTTTTTAGACTAACAAGAAAGTTTTGAGTTCTGAAACTATAAAACAGGATGTTTTACAGTAAAATTACCTCTTAAATGTCACAATTTCAAAGGAGTTTTGGTTTGGTTGCAAAACCGCATTTTTCCATCTTAAAAATATATCGAAATTACGACCTATGCTATCAATGTCAAATGCTGAAACATTAATTCATGCGTTCATGACCTCAAGGGTAGATTATTGTAATGCTTTATTGGGTGGTTGTTCTGCACGCTTAATAAACAAACTCCAGCTGGTCCAAAATGCAGCAGCTAGAGTTCTTACTAGAACTAGAAAGTATGAGCATATTAGCCCGGTTCTGTCAGCACTGCATTGGCTCCCTATAAAATATCGTATAGATTTTAAAATCTTGCTAATTACTTATAAAGCCCTCAATGGTTTAGCTCCTCAGTACTTGAGCGAGCTTCTATCGCATTATAGTCCCTCACGTCCGCTGCGTTCTCAAAATTCTGGCAATTTGATAATACCTAGAATATCAAAATCAACTGCCGGCGGCAGATCATTTTCTTATCTAGCGCCTAAACTCTGGAACAATCTACCAAACACTGTTCGGGAGGCAGACACACTCTGTCAGTTTAAATCTAGATTAAAGACACATCTCTTTAACCTGGCTTACACATAAAACATTAACACATTTCTATAATTCAAATCCGTTAAAGGATTGTTAGGCTGCATTAATTAGGTTAGCTGGAACCGAAAACACCTCCCATTACATCTGATGCACTCGTTGCATCGTAAAAAGAATGGCATCTACGCTAATATTAGTCTGTTTCATTCTTATTCCGAGGTCACCGTAGCCACCAGACCCAGCCTGTATCCGAGTCAGATGGTCACTGCAGTCCCCCGGATCCAGTCCGCACCGGCTTAGATCATGGATCACCACCTGGAGATGACTTCAATAGCCATGGATGTCAACCAGATGAGCTCCAGAGACGGATCATCAATGAAGACCTCGCCAACCTAGACAGCCATTGGCGCTACACCACAGGATCCTGACGAGTTCTCTACAATCAGACATTGGTACAAACTGCTGGTTTCGTCTAGCCAGAGGAGAACTGGTCCCCCGACTGAGCCTGGTTTCTCCCAAGGTTTTTTTCTCCATTTCTGTCACCTGTGGAGTTTTGGTTCCTTGCCGCTGTCGCCTCTGGCTTGCTTAGTTGGGGACATTTTCCAGCGATATCGTATACTATTTGAACTGAACTAACGATAATATCACTGAATTCATTGATGAACTGCCTTTAACTGAAAATTGATTATCTTCAATAATGCGTTACTTACACACTATTGTTCTGTTTAAATCAGAGGTCTCAAACTTAATTCCTGGAGGGCCGCAGCTCTGCAGAGTTTAGCTCCAACCAGCTCAGCTCACACCTGCTTGGAGTTTCTAGTAATCCTGAAGATCTTGATTAGCTGGATCAGGTGTGTTTGATTAGGGTTGGAGTGAAAATGTGCAGAGCTGTGGCCCTCCAGGAATTGAGTTTGAGACCAGTGGTTTAAATACTGTGCAGTTGCTTTGACACAATCTGTATTGTTACAAGCGCTATATAAATAAAGGTGACTTGACTTGACTTGACTTCTCAGTTCATGACATCTTTAAAGCACTGTCGCTAAAGAAATCAAAACTGAAACATGAAAGAGAAAAAATGTAGATAAACTGGTCTAACTCCCTAATTGACTAGTCCCTATACAGAAAACCAACCATTATAATTCACTAGCAGTCATACTTTTACTGACAGGAGCTCATCTATTGTGGCGTGGGTGCTTGGCTGCTTGCTGCAGCATGAATCTGTTTAACTTTGCCAGCTTGGCATCTCAACGTTCATAGAAAGCCAATCTTTATAAGCCACAGTGGATGACTCAGCAATATCTTATAGATAATAAATGTGTGTGTGTGTATGTGTGTGATTAAGAGTATAAAACAAGAGTTGAGGAAACTGAAGAGTCTATAGTGCTGCCTTTAATCTAAAGCCCACTATGTGTCTTTAAAAGAACATGAATTTCTTTCTTTTTGGCAACAGAAGAGGAACATTTTCTGAAGAATTGTGCAATGAAACTTCAACAAGAGATCAAAAGCACTATAACGGCATGTGTGTATACAATAGCATGTGTGAAAAACAGATTAGCTTACTTTGAGTAGTCTGAATTCAAAGAATCATTTGATTCGGTTCACAAAACCATTTTGTATGATTCATTTATAAATCTATCTGATCTGATGCTCAACTCTCTGATTCAATGAACTGGTTAACAGCTCACTGCAGGATAAGATTATCAATGGACTTTAGTCAGAGTAGCACAATATTTGTTTTTTGACAGGAATGAAAACAAGGCCTTAGTAATGGTAAAGATAGATGAAGTCTAGTGTGTTCAATGCAATAACGATTGTTCAGCTAAGGACATCCTAATAAAAAATGTAATATATTTTAAAAACATTCATTTCATACTAAGTATAGTTCAAATCTATTAACATATTTCCTGATATATCGCTCCAGACTTACTGATATAATGATTAGAAATAAACTTTATTTGGAGTGCTACTTGTGCACAATGCACATTTCTCTTTAGTTTAGCCTAAAATGAGTTTTAATGTGAGTTTTAATATGATCTTTGAATAATATCGGTCTTTAAATGCAAAGTATTTAAAGTGTACCTAAAGTAAAGAACCAACAGTTCCACTTAAGCACAATCAAATATACTTTAGGTGGACTTAAGTAGGACTTCTGCACAATTAAAGTGCAATAATTACAAAATTAGCTGTTCCAGTTTAGCAGACTTTAAGTATACCAGTTTAGTATACCAAAAATACAATTGCAGGATATTTTTATTAAGTATAATGTATTTTTTGTATACTTAGCATTAAATAATTGTATTTCAAATACATTTTGGTATATTTATTTTTCGCTAGGGCATACTCAAAATACTCCATAAACAGTTTTGAAAGTTGTGTGTTGTTAATATTGCATAATCTAGGACCTTTATATAGTGCGTGCCATTGTAAAAAAATACAAATAAAAAAATAACTCCTCATTTTCATTTGTGTTAAATTCGATATGGCAGGTCTATGAAGATTGTATTTTTTGGTGTATTTGGTCTTCAAAACATATCACACAAGACATATGGAACACTTCCATAATACTTTTATAATGCTTTTGCTTCTTGTTTACCGCTTGGAAGCTTTAGTCCTCAATTAAGTGGAATTGCATGGAAAACAGCAAGTATACAGGCTTCCTGTTGCATATTTTAGTCTGAAATACATCACATTAGAACTAAACATGATTGTGAAGACTGTCTCAGACCTTTTGCATTTTATTTTACCTTTGTTTGTTAGCGTGTGTGGCTAAAGCTACCAGCTACAAAGTCTGTTTTTTTCGACACTTGAGAGAATGCACTCAGTTTCAATTGCTGTCATCACACAGCCTCAAACAAAGTTCTCCTCTTGTACTGTGGTTAATAATAGATTAAATAACCAGAGGCTAACCAGGGGCTTGTTTCAGTATCAGGGCCTGCTCTCTTTTCCTTTAGCTGGCCCTTCCTCACACTGGGCTCAGAGAAGGCCTACGTTACATAAATATTACAATTTTCCCAAACAACCTAACATTATAATCATTAATCTGATGGTATGACTCAAAGACTGCATCATCATACCGGCTTTGATCGTGGCTACTGTTTGCAAGTACGGCCTTGATCTTCGCTCAACGGACCACGCCTGATGAAAGTCAAGGTTCCCATCACTTTTGACCATGATTTCTCCATGAGTTTTCCGGTGGCTTGTAATTACAGCATTTTAAATTTAAAAAATGATAATAAAAATGCACCAGCTGCTAAAATGTGACCCTTGACCACAAATCTAGTCATAAAGGTCAAATGTTTTAAATTGAGATTTATACATCATCTCAATAAATAAGCTTTCTTTGGTGTATGGTTTGTTATGAAAGAGCAATATTTGGCTGAGATACAACTATTTGAAAATCTTGAATCTGAGGGTGCAACAAATTCTAAATACGGAGAAAATCACCTTTAAAGTTGTCCAAATGAAGTTCTTAGCAATGCATATTACTAATCAAAAATTAAGTTTTGATATATTTACGGTAGGAAATTTACAAAATATCTTCATAGAACATGAGCTTTACTTAATATCCTAATGATTTTTGGCATAAAAGAAAAATCAATAATTTTGACCCATTCAATGTATTTTTGGCTAGTGCTACAAATATACCTATGCTGCCTATACCTATATACCTATATTGGTTTTGTGGTCCAGGGTCACTCACAAATGTATCCACTGAAAATGCAGTTAGTAATTTTACTAAAAAAAAATTATTGAAAAGTTTTCATCTGAGATTACAACTTGAGACCTTTATCACCCAATAATGATATCCACCACATTTTTGCTCATGTCTTAAATAAGTTGTATTATTTTCATGTGTAATAATTAATACTTAAATGTTTTATTATATAAAATATTATAATATAATACAGTCTAAAATTTTAAAATGCATTAAAATCTATTTTCTAAATAAAATTACTAAAAGTTCTTGATTTACTAATTGCATAAATGCTTTATAGCATTTATAACATAAGCATACAGTATAGTTTACATTCACAGTTACTTATTTTTGACCAGTTTACTTCCTACAGCTTAATTGTTTTATTTATTTTCCCCCCTACTTTCAAAGTCATAAGCCCTAAGATTTCCCTTGGAAATTACACCTTTAAACCATTAGTTCACTTCCAAAACAAATATTTACAGATAATTTACTCACCCCTTGTCATCCAAGATATTCATGACTTTCTTTCTTCAGTCATAAGGAAATGTTTTTTTGAAAAACATTTCAGGATTTCTCTTCATATTGTAGACTTATATGGTGCCTGTGAGTTTGAACTTCCAAAATGCAGTTGAAATGCGGCTTCAAAGGGCTCTAAACAATCCTAGCCGAGGAAGAAGGGTCTTATCTAGTTAAATGATTGTTTTATATTATATTATATTATATATACATTTGAACCTCAAATGCTCATCTTGTCTAGCTCTGCATCAACCCTGTGTATTCTGGTTCCCACCTCATTTTCTCCTCCAACTTCAAAATTATCCTAGATCGCTGCAGAGGTACCGACCCAGTGTTTACAAAGCGAACATGCAAAGAAGACCAAACACTCTTAACAAAAAAGGTAAAACAGCAATGTCGGGCGATTTTGAAGTTGTAGAAGAAAATGAGATGGAAGTTTTTCGACATACCCTAACTGTCATGAACCAGAATACACAGAATTGAAGCAGAGCTAGACAAGACGAGCATTTGAGGTTAAAAAGTATATAAATTGTCAATTTTGTAAGAAAATAACTGATCGTTTCGCTAGATAAGACCCTTCTTCCTCGGCTGGGGTCGTTTAAAGTGCTTTGAAGCTGCATTTAAACTGCATTTTGGAAGTTCAAACAAAGAGGAAAAAATCCTGAAATGTTTTCCTCAAAAAAAAAAAAAAAAAAAACTTTCTTTATGACTGAAGAAAGAAAGAACATCTTGTATGATAAGGGGGTGAGTAAATTATCTGTACATTTTTGTTCTGGAGTGGAACTTCACCTTTGAAGAAGTACTCACCCCCTTGTCATCCAAGATGTTCCCTTTTGAGAGCTACACTCGATGCTGCGCTTGCTAAAGCGCTATGGGAACGTCTCTATTCGTGACCAGCTGTGAATGATGTGTGTAACACGTCAACAGAGTTGACCCGGAGGTATTATAGCCTCGGTTGATGACGTCATCAGAGCGCACCGTGACACGTAGGCTATAAATAGATGAGCCGCAGGTGCATCGTCAGGTCTTTTGTCTTCAGATCATTCTGTGCGTGTGTGTGGCAAGAACTCTCTCTCTCTCTCAAATCAAACTATTGATCTTGTTAGGAGTTAGTTGTCAGCAGTCAGTGTGCAGAACTTTCATTCTCTTTCTTTCTCTCTTGTTCAACGTGTTTAACAGTTTGAAAGCAGAGAATGAGTCTACAAAGCTGTAAGCGCTGTGTGCCTCCTTGCTCTCGTCCTATGAGTGAGTTAGACACACACGATTACTGCTTTGTTTGTTTGGGGGAAGAACATGCGGTTATGGCGATAGAGAAAGGCTGATGCGAGCACTGTGATCTTCTCACAGTTTAAATGCTTCGCTCCCGTCTGAACTATTTCCATTCCGCACCCACATTAACATCGTGGGGTTCTCATATGGATTTGGTTCATGAGCAAGAGACGGGTCTGTCCCTTTCGCTTGCCGTGTCACCAAATCCTAACATTCCCTCTCGTGATCACGAAGCGCGCTCTTGCTTCTTCGGTTCATGAGAGGGATGACGTTTTTCTTTGTTCGAGCAGCCAGCCTTTGAGCATTTCTCACACGAAAGAATCTGTAGCGGAATTGCTAGAGGTGGTTGCTCGTGCTGTTGCCAGGTTACAGCTTGACTGGCTATGCAAACAAAAAACCCCCAAACATAATAAACTGTTTTAATCATGAATTAAAACCATATACTTCTCGCGTCTTTGTGCCTTCGACGTCGACTTTTTTTTCGACTATCGTGGGTGTAAATTCGCGAGGGTATACGGAGATGCCTCGGGTTTGAAAAGACGCTCGTGAGCTATCTCTCGCCCGCTTCGGCATCTTCAATTAAAAAGCCCTTCCCCACTAAACCGAAAGTGAAACCTATCGTATTACATTAACGTTAGTGGGTAAAGCTTACTAAGCTGCAAGTCAGGCTTGTACTGCGCTGCACATAATGAAACTATGTTGCAGGCATACCAGGCCGACTTATTGAAGGAATTGAGTGTGGGCGGAGCTCCGTTGAGCAAAGATCTGTCTCTCTGTGCGACCTAGCAGACGGCCCGTGTAAACCATCGGCCGTTCAATGATTGCTTTAGTCAGCACAGAGAGGCATTTGCGGCTAAATCTAACAGGATTTAAAGAGAAAGATACTTTATTCCTGTTGGATTTTTTCCCTTGTGTTTTCCTCTGGCTTATTTGTTGACTCTGTTGACTCAGTAGTCACCAGATTTTAGGGGATTAAAAAACATGAAGCATGTAGAATTTTCAGAAATTCTTTCCTCGCCGCACTCAAGGGGAGGGGCTGTCTGCCACCCAGCCTCACCCCGGTCCTTCAAAACCCAGGGAAGTTCAAAGCTGAGCGTGGCTGAGCGCGCTCCCCCTCGTGGGAATTGGAGGGTTCACCACGTTCAGCAAAATCCCAAGCCGGACCTCAGGACTTTCATTAACAAAAAGAGGAAGTCCTAATGGTCCGGCAATCAGTGGGGTAGCCCCCCCCTCGCGGAAGGGGGCGCAGTTAGATCTTGTCGCCCCTTCCTAATAACATCATAAAACTCTCCTTCCCCGCCACTTCGTGTGTTTCGGGGGGCAGAAGTTTCCAGTGAAATGTTGGATGTTCCGTTGCTTCCAGCTGTCATCCTGGACGCGGAACATCTGACACCCCCTCAAAAGGAAGTATCAAAATTATACCACTCTCAGAGAGTCTGGCAGCATGAAAATCTCTGTCAGGCATCTCCCTTTGGGTGCTAAAGACAGTAAAATACAGAATTCAATTCTGTCATCATCCTCTGCGTTTCAACGGCGTGGTTTCTCACTTCCGTGAAGCCGGAGTTGATGCACGTATTGTCACAAGAGCTACAATCTCTTCTGAGCACAGAGGCCATATAACATGTTCCTCTGCCAGAGAGAAAGTCAGACTGTTACAGCAGATACTTCCTGGTTCTCAGTAAGATGGGGGACTGCGTCCAATCTTAGATCTTTGAGGCTTAAACCATTCAGTCAAAGCACTCAAGTTCAAGATGTTAATTATCAATTTGGTTGTGAATCAAATTCAACATTGCGTTTGGTTTGTCACAATCGATCTGAAGGACGCATATATATATATTTCTTTCATAGAAATATTGCCACATCACAGGAAATTCCTGAGGTGCGCTTTAGGGGGCAAAGCGTACCAATTTCGGGTTCTTCCATTCGGCCTAGCCTGGTCACCCGCACATACACAAAATGCATGGATGCAGCACAGGGCTCCATTATGACTCCTGGGCATTCGCGTTTTGGGCTGTATAAACAATTGGTCAATTCTGAGCACAATCGCGAGAGATGGAGATCCATCACGAAACATCGTGTTAGCTCATATGATTTTTCTAGGGTTGAGACTCAACACCAAGGAAAGTGTTCTTTCTCCTACCTTGAGAATTATTTATTTCGGAATCTTTTGGGATTCGGTTACGATGTGGGCGCAGCAGCTTCCCGCTCGAATCGAGACCATTCAGTAGACCATGACCAAGTCAGGCCAGGCCAAGAATGCACTGTTCGTCAGTGCCAACAATGTTAGGTTTCATGGCATCAGCATCCACGGTGATTCCCTTGGTGCTGTTGCTCATGAGACAGTTTCAGTTGTGGTTAAAAGCCGAAGGATTTTATCCAAGAGCCAATCCTTTAAGGCAAATAAAAGTGGCGCGCCGTAATGGCTTCGTACACTAACTATGTGGTTCAGACCCCGGTATTTTACTTTGGGTCCCACTCTAAGGGCTCCTTGTCGTCGCAAAAATGCTAACGACGGATGCCTCCCTGATGAGCTGGGTAGCGGCCTTAAGTGGTCGTCCAGCTTAAGGGGCACGGGAGGGCCGTCAGCTCGTTTGGCACATCAGCTGCCTCGAGTTGATGGCTATATTTCTGGCTCTGAAATATTTTCTCCTTCAATTAAGAGGCTGTTATGTCCTAGTGCGGGTGGACAACACAGCGGCAATCTCTTACTTAAATCACCAGGGAGGTCTTCGCTCTCGCAACCTAGCAGGATAGCGAGACAGATTTTTCTCTGGGCCCAAGGAAAGTTCCTGTCATTCAGGGCAGTGTACATTCCAGGGCATTTGAACGTGGGAGCAGATTCACTGTTCAGACAGACACTACCAACAGGGGAGTGGAAACTCCACCCAGAGATAGTGAATCAGATCTGGAACAGTTTTTATCAGACGGAAGTGGACCTCTTCGCCTCTTTTCAGATAGCGCAATGTCCCCTCTACTTCTCTCTAAGTCACCCAGCTCCCTTGGGTCTGGATGCGATATCACACACATGACGCAAATTGCGCCTGTATGCGTTTCCTCCAGTCTTTCTCTGCCCCCAGGGGTTCTAGCCAGGGTTCGCCAACAAGGGATTTGCCTCCTGTTGGTGGCATCATGTTGGCCGAACTAAGCATGGCTCTCAGAGATAATATCTCTCCTCGACGGCTCGCCATGGCGATTCCGCAGAGGAGGGACCTTCTATCTCAGGCGGGGGGAATGATATTCCATCCCAGGCCCGACCTGTGGAATCTTCATGTTTGGCCCCTGAGGGGAACCAACTGAGGGACACTGGGCTTTCACCTGCCGTTATTGAGACCATCCTAAGTGCTAGGGCTCCCTCCACTAGGAAAGATTATGCCATCAATGGGGACCTTTTGAAAGGTGGTGCGCAGAGCACAATGTAGATCCAGTTAACTGCCATATTGCTTCAGTACTGGACTTAATGCAAGGTAAGTTATTAACAGGCAAATGTCCTGTTACTCTTAGGGTTTATGTGGCCGCTCTTTCGGCTTGCCACGCCTTAATTGACGGTGCACCACTCGGGAGACACCCTCTGATCTCTCGCTTCCTCTGCGGAGCCAGACGACTGAGGCCTCCAGTTAAGACCAAGATCCCTTCCTGGGACTTATCTAACAGTCCTGGAGGGTCTGGTTGGACCCCCCTTTTTGAACCTTTGGAGTCAGCGTCTATGAACTTCTGACTTTTAAAATGGTTTTTCTAATGGCAATAACCTCTTTAAAGAGAATTGGGAATATGCAGGCTCTGTCTATCTCGTCATCCTGCTTAGACTTTGCCCCAGGTATGGTGAAAGTAATTTGCATCCTCATCCTGATTATCTGCCCAAGGTTCCATTCTCGGCTGGTCATCCGGTCATTCTTGAAGCCTTCTGTCCTCCACCGTTTTTTAACGCCGGAGCAGCAGGTATCTCATAGACTGTGTCCAGTCCGTGCTCTTCAGGCTTACGTCCACCGCACTAGCCAGTGGCGTAAGTCAGAGCAACTTTTCATCTGTTATGGTATCCATAACAGAAGGGCAGCTGCCTCCAAGCAGACTATGTCTCATTGGGTTAGGGATGCTATTGCTCTTGCCTATGAGGCGCGCGGTCAAGCTTCGCCTATAGGTCAAAGGGCTCACTCCACCAGAGGGGTCGCCTCGTCCAATGCGTTGGCAAGGGGTCCTCCCCTGCTACAAGTTTGTGGTGCGGCAGGCTGGTCCTCTCCGCACACATTTATAAGATTTTATAGTTTGGATGTTCATGCCACTCCGGGCTCTCACGTCCTTGAGTCGACATCGCAAGCTAATGTCTAGGCCTCCTTGCGTTCTTGTGAAACACACCTGCACAGCCATAGGGGTCCAGACATGTTCAAGCACGGCGGCGTGGGTATTCTCGTTCCCATAGCGCTTTAGCAAGCGCAGCATCGAGTGTAGCTCTCAAAAGGGAACTCTCTGGGTTACTTTTCAGTAACCTTGTTCCCTGAGAGAGCGGAACGAGATGCTGCGCTATCATGCCGTGCTGAAGATGTCCAGCAGGACTGCTCTTCAGACAAAATATCCTGACGATGCACCTGCGGCTCATCTATTTATAGCCTACGTGTCACGGTGCGCTCTGATGACGTCATCAACCGAGGCTATAATACCTCCGGGTCAACTCTGTTGACGTGTTACACACATCATTCACAGCTGGTCACGAATAGAGACGTTCCCATAGCGCTTTAGCAAGCGCAGCATCTCGTTCCGCTCTCTCAGGGAACAAGGTTACTGAAAAGTAACCCAGAGAGTTCATATCTTTCTTTCTTCAGTCATAAAGAAATTCTGTTTTTTGAAGAAAACATTTCAGGATTTCTCTCCATATAGTGGACTTCTATGGTGCCCCCGAGTTTGAACTTCCAAAATGCAGTTTAAATGCAGCTTCAAAGGGCTCTTAATGATCCTAGCCAAGGAAAAAGGCTCTTATCTAGTGAAATGTGCGGTTATTTTCTAAAAAAAAAAATAATAATAATTGATATATTTTTAACCTCAAATGCTCGTCATGTCTAGCTCTGTGTGAACTCTGTTTATCCCGGTTCATGACAGTTAGGGTATGTCGACTTTGTTCTTCAAAGTCATCCTACATTGCTTTTTTACCTTTTTTGTAAAGGGCTTTTGATCTTCTTTGCATGTTTACTTTGTAAACACTGGGTCAGTACTTGTAGGATGATTTTGAGGAGGAGGAGAAAATGAGATGGAAGTTTTTTAACACACCCTAACTGTCTTGATCCGGATGCATGCGCAGCGCATAGACAAGACAAGCGTTTGAGGTTAAAAAGTTTCTAAATTGTTTTTTTTTTTTTTTAAATAACTGATCATTTTGCTAGACCCTTTTTCCTTGGCTGGGATCGTTTAGAGCCCTTTGAAGCTGCATTTAAACTGCATTCTGGAAGTTCAAACTCGGGGCACCATAGAACTCCACTATATATATATAAAAAAAAACAGCTAATACCAGCCTAGGCTGGTTGGCTGGTCTTAGCTGGTTTAAGCTGGAAGTAGCTGGTTTTAGCTAGTCTCCCAGCCTGGCCAAGCTGGTCAGGCTGGTTTTAGCTGGTGATTCCCCAGCCTGACCAGCTAAGACCAGCCTGACCAGCCTGGCCAGGCTGGAAAAGTGTCCAAAACCCCTCTAAAACCAGCCTGCCTTCCAGCTATGACCAGCTAAAACCAGGCTGGTTGACCAGCTAAAACCAGCCAACCAGCCTAGGCTGGTTTTAGCTGTTTTTTTCACCAGGAATGGAGAGAAATTCTGAAATGTTTTCCTCAAAAAATATAATCTCTTTATGACTAAAAAAAGAAAGACATGAACATCTTGGATGCCAAGTGGTAATTACATTATCTGTAAATGTTTGTTCTAAAAGTGAACTACTCCTTTAAGTGCGTTTAACTCCTAAACACAAGCATTCTGACATAACTAAAATGCACCAATATCATATAGGGCCTTAGCACCCCAATGCATCACTGAAACCTGGGACTGTTCCCAGGTATCTCCGTCTGAACAGCCCTGAAACTGCGCATAACCAGTGTAATGTACAAATGAATGACTGAAGAAATTCACATTCTTGACTTTTAGGCCTGGAAATCAGGCTTTTGCAGGTTACTAAACACTGTGTGTTGTCTCAGCTGCGCACAGGCACTGTACTGTGGTACATTGCACTTCCTGTACTCTGGTAAAGATGCATCCTACGGATATAAACTATGCGTATAACCTGCAATATACACCGTTTTCATGTTTAAATGTAATGATCTGTTCAGTACACCGTAGGCTGCGTCATCAGTGCAGGTATAACGCATTCCTGTGAAAACATTCCAACATTCTCTGACTCTACAGCGCTTGAGGATGATGATGATGATGATGAGCCATTGCCCTTGGTTAGGCGTGACATATAACCTTCCTCGGTAATGACGTCACTCGCACCGTATCGTTTTTTTAACCAGCATTTGATTTATTATGCGCATCTTAGACAAACAAAATAGACGACTCACTCCGCGTATCCCGTCCGCCAGGGCAGCCTGCTGTCTCTCTTGAGCGTGATGACCGGTCTGGACGCGTGTTCGGTGGAGTACTGCAGTAGCTCCGGTGTCAGGTCCAGAAACTCGGGTCGGCTGTAGGGGAAGCGCGGCGGCAGCCCGTCCGTGCCGCCGTTCTGCGCTGATCCGTGCTGCTGCTGATGATGGTGGTGGCCGTGCGGGATAATTCCTCCCACCAGCGAGGACATGGCATTCTTAACTTTGCTTATCATCGCTGTGAAATATGTGACATCAGCGGCGCGCCAGGAACGGTAATCTTGACGGTACAAGCCTGAACGAGCCGAGCGGCAAAAACAAAACGCACAAAAGCGTAAGATACGTTAGTTCAGTCTCGATGCAGGAAGCGATTGACCCCATGTGACGATTTGACAGAGAATGTTTTCCTCATCGAAAAAATCCTCTCCCTGCAGAGTGTGTATCATCACCCGAGAGGCTTATATCCGCCTATAGCACGGAAGATGTGTGTGCTGTATACTACAGCACTCTCAGCCGACCAGCCAGTGAATGTACACAGCGGACACATATTATATATATAATAATAACAGACTATTTTAAAAGGATTTTCGTTTTTTAAATTAACGTAATTATTATTTTTAATAATAATAATAATAATAAGGGTTCATCTACCAATTGTAATTAGCACAGTATAAATTAATATAAAATAATAAAAAATATGCAAAATATTGTTATTGTAATATATATTAGATGTGTGTGTATATATATATACACATACACGTTTTTAATAATATTTATATGATTAATATTTTCATATATATTAATGCATTTTTTATTTTAAAAGAATTTTCTTTTTAATGAATGTAATTAATAATAATAATATAAAATAAATATAATAATTAATTATAATAAAAGCTGACTATTTTAAAAGAATTTTCTTTTCAGTTAGTGTAATTAATAATAATAATAATAATATAAAATAAATATTATAATTAATTATATAATAAAAGCAGACTATTTAAAATGATTTTCTTTACAGTTAATGTAATTAATAATAATAATAACAATAAGGCTTCATTACCAATTGTCATTAGCGTAGTCTAAATGAATATAAAATAAAAAATGCAGAAATATTGTTGTTATTGTAATACACACACACACACACACAATAAAAACATTTTTACATGTTTTAAATAATATTTACATTATTAGAATTTCATATTTATTAATTGCTAAATTTATTAATGCATTTTTTATTAGATTTTATATTTCAAGGATGATAATAATAATAATAATAATAAATAATTATTATAATATCTTATATATATAATAATAGCAGACTATTTTAAAAGGAATTTTTAATCTTTTCAATGGATGTAATTAATAATAATAAAGGTTAAAATCTACCAATAGTCATTAGCGAGAAAAAATAATATAAAATAATAAAAAATATGCTAAATAAATGTTGTTATTGTTAAAGCTATATATAAATATATATACATTTATTTAATATTTTCATAATAATAATATACAATAATAATAATAATATACAATAATTATTAGAAAATTTTATAGTATTTATTTTATAGTATTATTTATATTTATAGCATATACACTTGAAAAAAATTGAACAATGCTTTACTGTTTAGGAGGGGAGTAACCAAGGACAGATTTATTTTTATTTTTTTAGTGGACTATCCCTTTAAGACAGAATACAAGATACACTCTCTGTTTTGACAATAACAGCAGGCTACAAAACACTGGTTTCCAGCTTTAAATTGGGTAAAAGTATGTGTGGTAATAATGGAAAGGTGTACTTTTGTAAAAGACTGGATTTAAGGTAACAGGCTAAATAGATAGATAGATAGACAGACAGACAGACAGACAGACAGACAGACAGACAGACAGACAGACAGACAGACAGACAGACAGACAGACAGACAGACAGACAGACAGACAGACAGACAGACAGACAGACAGACAGATAGATAGATAGATAGATAGATAGATAGATAGATAGATAGTTTTTTAAATTTAAATATTTTTTGTGAACTGTGAACTGTATTTAAGACAAAATACAGGATACACTCCCTTGTATGTGGGCATCAAATGTGACACATTAACACATGATTTCCCATCATTAAAACATCTTTTTAAAAGTCAAATGTGTCTTTGAAGCTCTCTGGGAGTGCAGTGTTTCCCATGAGATGCCTTGAAAAGAAATGATGCACTAATAACCATATTTGAAACCCCATTGCTTTGTTTTTCAGTAGCACTCACACAGTCAGAGACAAGAGACACATGCCAAATCAAAGATGCCTTCAGATGCTCACTATTCTCTCAGAACCCTGATGTGCTTCTCCTGAAGGATTCTCTTCGCTCTCCTCTGTGTTCTGAGACCAAGAAGTGTCCGTGACTCAAACATACGGCCTGCCCTGTTGTCTAATATGACACTGTAAACATTTCAAATGCCATGTCTGATTCTTTTGTCATCAAAGCGTGTCAGGGTTTGCCACAGCGGTTCTTTTTCATTTCAGACGCTGAGCTTGATAAAGGCTAAACCGACCTATGGCATAAACCACAGGCTTCCTGCCTGCATGCAGCCTCTAGATCTCTACTCTCAGCAAGACTGTTTATCTAGAGTTCGGCACTATCTAATATCAAGCTGTACTTTGGTAAGGAAGCGGATTTAAGGTTCTAATTTATGACAATAATACGAGATAGATAGATTAAATTAAAGTATTCATTTTTTCACATTTTGTTATGTTGCTGCCTTATGTTAAACTGCTTTAAATTACTTTTCCCCCACATTATTCTACACTCCATACACCAAGATGGCAAAGCAAAAAACACGTTTTTAACATCTTTGCAAATGGATTAAAAACTAAAAACTGAAATTATTCCATTGCATAAGTATTCATTAAGTATTTTCTGGGACAGTTGAAATTTAGCTCAGGAGCATTAATATTGCTTGTAGATATCACCACACTTTGAGTGGAGTTAACCTGTGGCAAATTCAATTTAATGGGTATGATTTGGAAAGACAAACATCTTATTAAAAAGGTCTAACAGCTGAAAATGCATATCAGAGCAAAAACCAAGCCCAAAGGTAAAAAAAAAAAAAAAAACTGTCTGTAGAGCTCAGAAACAAGATTGTATCAAGCCACAGATCTGGGGAAGAGGTTAGAAAAAATTCTGCTGCATTGAAGGTTCACAGAAGCATGTAGTCTTCTTAGTGAAAGAAGTTTGAAACAACCAGAACTCTTACTAGAGCTGGCTTCCTGGCCAAACTGAGCAATTAATGGAGAAGGAATTTGGTTAGGGTGGTGACCAAGAACCTGATGGTCACTCTAGTTGAGCTTCATGATCATATATGCAGATGGGAGAAACTTACAGAAGGACAAACATCACTGCAACACTCCACCGATGTGGGCTTTATGGCAGTGTGGCCAAACTCAATTCTCTCTTCAGTGAAGATGCATAAAACACACTTGAACTTTGCAAAAAAGCATTTAAAGGACCCTCAGACTGTGAGAAACAAGATTTTCTGGTCTGATGAACCTCCAAGCATCATGTTTGAAGGAAACCAGGCACTGCTCATCACCTGCAGAGCACCATCCCAAAAGTAAAGTGCGCTGGTAGTAGCCTCATGCTGTGGGGCTGTTTTTCAGTAGCAGGGACTGAGGGACTTAAGAGTAGAAGAAACGTTCAGTGCACTCAGTACAAGACAGCCTAAATGAAAACCCAGTCTAGGGCATTCAGAACCTCAGACTGGACAGAAGGTTCATGTTCCAACAGGGCAATGACCCTAAGCACACAGCAAGAGTGGTTTATAGACAACTCTGTGAATGTCCTTGAGTGGCTCAGACAAAGTCTGGGCTTGAACCCAATCGAATATTTCTGGAGAAACCTGAAAATGTGCGTCTGCCCCACCCAAGCTGACAAAGCTTGAGAGGTGAAGAGGTGAGTTAAAAAATGGCAGATAATTGCCGAATGCTGATGTGCAAAACTTGTCGCATCATACCAAAAAGACTTGAGGCTGAAAAGGTGCTTCAGCTAAGTACTTAGTTAAGGGTATGAATACTTATGCAATGTACTTATTTCAGTTTTTTTTATTTTAATACATTTACAAAGTTGTGACACTTCTGTTTTTGCTTTGTCTTAATGGTGTATGAACTGTAGATTGATGTGGAAAAAGTATTTTAAAGCAGTTTAACATAAGGCAGCAACATAAAACGTAAAAAAAAATTAAAGGGGTATGAATACTTTTGCAATCACTGTAGATAGATAGATCTCTCCATCCATTCTCTCTCAGTTTCTCTTAACACACAAAATGAAGCAGCTACTTGAAAACAATAATCTTCGAGTGTTATCATCAGTATTATCATTGCACTGATTGCCCATAAGAGTAATTTACATTTAGTTGCCTAGCAGGCATCTTAATTCAGATTGACTATGCAGAGAGCGGCTCAACCAGCTCTTCACAGTCATAGCACATACACTTATATCTCTGTTCATTCATCACATTAGTTTGAGCCTAGTAAATGCTGTATAGGATGCAAAATGATCAAATCATGTGGACATTGAATCAGTAGTTCACAAAAACAAATAAAGACAGGGCCCATTTTAAGAGAATCACTAATTCATTTTGAATTTGTTCATCACACAAAGTGCTCATGCAATATGTTTCACTACTTTTATGGTGTTTTATAGTGTTGTTTAATAGTTTGGTACTTTAACCACTTCATTTTTCCTGTAAGAACAGCCGTGGCCATTTTGTAATTTTAATGTTTTTGGCTTCCGGTGTCATTGGCTTCCAGCTATAGAGTATTTTCACAATACGTCATCAATTGGCCATATTGGCGACACTAAATGCAAACAATGCCACTGAACCAAACGAAAAACATATTTCTGTGATTATTGCTGCTGAAAATAGTCAATTATTGTCAAGTTTTGGGCTGTACTAATTGGTCAGACCGGGAAAAACATTTGGAGTAGCCTACTATAGTCAGCAAAAAGTTATGACAAATCAAAGAGAAGAGAGCAAAAAACAAAAAACAAGAGGTGCTTGTTGCTGGTTGGCCAAACTGAACCAGGATTCCAGGGCAAGAATCTTGACAACACTGTGCTTGTTCTTATCATTTCCAGTCAGGTAGGTTAAATATTAGGCTAATATCTTATAATACTGCTGGTACACATCTTTACATCCTATTAACTTTAGTTTGTCAAAATATTGCGCCATTTCCTGTCCTTCTCTATATGATTTAGCAGCTTCCACACGTTTTTCCGTGGTTTAAACAGCATAAATTAGCAGAAAACATATTCAGTAGTACATTAACCATGCTATCAGTGCTGTTATTTACATCCGAGCATCGCGAATATGGCCGCGCATCCGGGTAAAGGCCCTTTCACACGGGACGCGGCAGCCGCGAGTGTCTAGTTCATTTTCAATGGGAGACATGCGGCAAGCGGCAAACCGCGGGCTGTTGCGCTGGCGACGCGGAGGCGGAGCGCAAGCGGTGCTCGTGCACCCAAAATCATGCCGCTTCCACGGGCACGGCGCTTCGCGGCAGGCGCCGCCAAAGATAAAAATATTTTATCTTTTTGTGAGCGGCAGCGGCAGCCGCGTCGGCTTTAACCAATCAGTGAACAGATTTTTAAAAACCAATCATAGAATATTTAACTGAATTTATAACGGATAGTTGAAAATAGAGGAGAAGATTGTTTTAAGTGTGCTTGATTTCCCAGAACTGTATGAATCATCTAAAATCTCCTATTTAGGGTGAGCACACGGGTTAGTTTGCCAGGTAAAATTACAAATATGTACAAAGTGTCCAAACAATACATTATTATGCCTGATGACAATAATTAATGACAGAATGACACAAACACAATTTTCCGTTTTATTTAGACTTTTAAGCAACTGTAACTATGGCAACGTCCGCCCCCAGACCGAGTCGCGAACACCGCCTCAACTGCACAAAACGCTTCCACTACAAGAGAAGGCGGCAGCCGCGCGGCGATTTTACCGCTTGCCGCGTCCCGTGTGAAAGGGCCTTAACTGACCAAATCGAGAAGTAAAAGTGCATACCCTCTATTTTTAGCTGTAGAAAACAACTAGTTTTGCTGCTTGATATTGTAAACTGCTGTGTCGTATCATATTAGTTTAATGTATTATCTTAATTATGAACACACGGGTTTGTAATGCAAACAGTTCGACTGTTTATTGCACTTCTCCTTATTTCCCTAATGCGGCTAATAAAGCGGAAGTCTCGCACATTCACGGAAAAATAAAAGATGGATAAGATATAGATCTAGGTCATGCATAGATTTCATAATATGTAATAAACATTGTAGACCCCAAATGAATTAACCACTTATTTTCACTAAAGGATTGTTTCTCTTTGATTTTGGATCCGTTTTTGAGTTCATGGCATCATCATTTTGTATACATATGTTGATCTATTTGTTGTGAGGGATGCTAAGGATAAATTGGACTGTAATTACAAAAACGACATTTTCAAATGCGCATAACAGTCGGTTTTAAAAAGAAAAGAAAACTAGATCAAATCTTTGCACAGCACTGAAGTCTTCCAGGACTCTTTCTCATTTTAAGCTAAGACTGACATCTACTGGCTCTCACATGACATTGCAAATACTCGCCCATGCAACCAAACCACCAATACAGAACTGGACTATACCCCTTGGATTTACAATTTTTGTTTTATTGAACTGTTAATCATACATTTTTTGAATTTTGCCAACTGAAATATTTCTATTTTCTTTTCCAAAGGAAGCACATTAAAATGTGAGGCATTGGATCAACCATTCTGCTGACAGCTGTCTGGTACAGGTTTTATTATGAGAATCTATTGATTATAGTGTAAACGAGCAAACAGTAATGTGTACATTCGTGCTCAGTGTGTTGCGAACCTGTTGCATTATGTTGGCAATAACAGGAACTCACGCTGAATTATTGATTCACTGCTGCTTTCCCCTGAAACCATTACTTCCTCATTCTCTCTCTCTGCATTACTTTTTTTTTTAAAGCACATGACAAGTTGGACTCATCACATTCACAGACAAGCCTTTGTAAGTTCAAATGAAGGACACTGTGGTAGTGTTCAAGCCATTTTATTTTAGACTCATTTAATATAGCTGTTAGGCTGGAGGATACTTTAGTCTGCCTGGATGTGAGGACGTGTAAAATCTTTAAAAAATAAAACCCTATGGGTTTTGTGCTTACTGGCTGGTATAAAAAGCACTTTCTAAGAAAAGAGTGAATGGCCCATGAAATAAGTGAAAGGAGCTACCTCAGGAGGTCAAATTAAATTCATATGAACTCAATTCATTTTCTATGAAGCTTGCAATATCTTAAACCCTATTTCCATAATTTTGGGTTATAAATACAGTTTAAAACCCATAGTTGTGTGATTGCATTATTTAAAATATAATCATAAAAAAAAATCATACGTCATCTGCTGAAACACCTCTATTCTTATGAATTTGAGTACGAAAGTTAGCTGAACTGTTTATAAAGTTTTAAATATGGATATTTTTCTTACACAAATGCATCGATTCGCTTCAGAAAGCCATTATTAACCCAACGGAGCCATGTGAAGTACTTTTTATGATGGATGGATGCACTTTTTTGGGCTTCAAAATCTCAACACCCATTCACTGCCATTATAAAACTTGGAAGATTCAGGACATTTTCTGATAAAAGTCCGATTGTATTCATCTGAAAGAAGAAAGTCATATACACCTAGGATGGCTTGAGGATGAGCAAATCATGGGATTTTTTATTTTTAATTACTTTAAGACACCTTTTTACTATAAAATGTAAAATGAAGCTTATTGTAGGACAATAAAGATTGTTGTTTTAAATTAGTAGCAATAACATAAAAAATAGATTAAAAAATGCAAAACAAAATATTTATTTAAACATATTCCTACGTCATCCGCTGGATAAAGTTTGGAAGAAATTCTGTCCATTTCATTAGAAAATTCAAGGAAAAAATACAGTTTGGATGCTCTTTAATGTGGCATGATAGATCGCAGTGTAGCTTCTAAGTTTTAAGTTGTAAGTGTAAGTTTTAGTTATGGATATTTTTCATACACAAACACATCGATTCACTTCAGAAGGCCTTTATTAACCTCACAGAGCCGTGTGGAGCACTTTTTATGATAGATGGATGCACTTTTTTGGGCTTCAAAATCTCAACACCCATTCACTGCCATTATAAAGCTCGGAAGAGCCAGGACATGTTTTAATATAACTATATGAAAGGCATATACACCCAGGATGGCTTGAGGGTGAGCAAATCATGGAGTAATTAAAATTTTTGGGTGAACTATCCCTTTATGACACTTTTTTTAACCGGATAGGAGTGTGTTAAGAAACATAGTCATGAAAGTGCACTCTATATATTATATTATATTATCTGAAAATGCAGTTCTTTAAAAAAAACTTTTACTATATGAAGTACATTTGAAGTACACGTTCAGTATAGCACTTCAGCCTTCAACATACAGTTGCTATATTTCTTTAGGTCTACACTCAGTGTGCTTTAACCTTCAAGAAAGCACCAGCAGTATGATTGACTGCTTGCTCTTGAAGCAATAAAGGTAGGAAACATATAACATACATTTCATCTTAGAGGCTTGCATTTCACCCTTAAGCGAATGACTAAATGAGATGTGCAAGAGCCGGCTCTCAAATAAATAAGAACCAATGTGAGCAGTCCTTATCCTCAGCATAACGCAGATGTGATTCTATAGTCATCGCCGAGCCACTTGTCACTAGTTCTCATCAGCCTTTCACTAACAGTTTAGTAAGCCATTTGAATTCAGTGTTTGTGCAAATGACCCAGTGCACGTTGATATTCACATCTGTTATTTCACAATCACGTCATGCATTGCACTAACCTGGATATGCAGTGCTCTGCTTCAATTTTGTTTTGATGCACTGCCATCAATTCTTTGAGAATATTACACGGCCAGTGAAGATGAAGCACCTTCAGTGCAAAGGTTATATAACGCAGTCCCACAGACACACATCCATCACTCATAATGAGGACGGATTACTCCACAATTCAGCTCCTTCATGTTCTTCATCTTCTGTGTGCTTCTCCACCGCAGCTGAGGATTCTTATATTGGATAAACTGCGCTTCTGTTTACTAGTTTTGGATCCGTTTTGATCATTATTTTCATGTAACACATAAAGAACATATAGCATAAAACAGCAGTGCTGTTCATCTGAGGATAAGGGCTGCAAATGTTGGTAGTTTTCTAAATCACATCATTGTTTTATATAGCTAAAATGTTTTACTGTTAATTTCCCATCATCATAATGCAAAAAAAGTGCAACCAAAATATGTAATTCATATTTATTTGGCGTATTTAAACATTATGGTATTTTTTTAACTGTTAATTTCTCATAATCATAATACAAAAAAACTAATATTATTTATTTATTATTTTGAAGTGTTTAAACATTATGGTATTATTGTTTTACTGTTAATTTCTTATCATTCTAATGCAAAAAAGTGCATTATTCTCATTACCACAATGCAAAAAACAAAAAAAGAAACAAAAATATATAATGCATTTATTTATTTAGTTAGTAAGTTATTTGAGGTATTTAAATATATCTAATGCATATTATTATATTATATTTACTGTTCATTTTTCATCATCGTATTTGCAAAAACAGTGCAACAAAAATATATAATGCATATTAATTTATTTATTTTAAGTATTTAATCATTATGCTATTATTGTTTTACTGTTAATGTCACATCATCATAATGCAAAAATTGTGCAACAAAATATATATATGAAATATATATAATATATAAATAAATAAATATATATATATATATATATATATATATATATATATATATATATTATCTGTTTGTTTGTTTCTTAATTTATGTCAAGTAATATTATGGTATTATAGTGTCAATTTAAAGACATTATTAATAAATTGTATTTAATTTCAATAACAAGAATCACCTTGATAATAACAGGAATTGCAAATAAACACTTTACGGTAGAATATATATTTTGTCTTTTCATTTTAATGGGGTAAAATTGGACTTGAAGATGTTTGTGTAAGAATTATCCATTGGATACTGACTTCATATTAGATTGCATTTGGGTCACGAAATGATCTGATTTATTTATTTGTTTTAAAAATTTATCATTTAAAATTTCAACATTACAAAAGGCAACAACAAGAGCAAAAAGCATTGATCGGTTTGTGCAGGGCACCGGCCATCAGCAGGAGGGTTTGTTTATGATGCTAGTAGAGTGTCTATGGTCATTAAAGGTGAGCACTAATGTACTGTGCATCATCCCTGAGCCAAAGCAATCACTGACCTCATTGATTAGTCTTTCCATCTGCTTCTTATGGAAGTGGGAAGCCAGAGCAATCTGATGAAGTCATAATAGTACTGGAATTACCATATGGAGCCATTTTATAGAGTAGAAACCATGTTTTGTGCAAAAACATGCATGTTCAAAGATGAACGTTTTGTTTAGCAGCATCTTTGCAAATTAGATTCATTTATGCATTTCAAACTCAGTCGCAATAAAGCTTCTCAGTGCAAATCATGTTAGAATCGATTGAACAAAAGTGAATTAGAAATGATTAGTGATTGAAGATGTGTGCCATTTGGGGTTCATTACCAAGTGTGTTTTCAGTTATTCAATCTGTATTCCATTACTTTTGATTCAGAAAGTATTACAGTTTTTAGGCCACACAATTAAAAATGTCTTAATGCCATTCCGTTATCTACAAAATATCAAAATTAAGTTGCATTTGTGAGAACATTATTCATTTCTTAACCATTATTATTATTATTATTTTTGAAGAAAGACCTAAATTGTAGCTCTAAGACAAAATATGTAAATATTAAATAATAAAAAATGTAAATATTAAATATTTGTCATTACTTTAAAGAATACAAAAAAAAAAAAAAACAGGAATGACAAAATACTTAACATTCACATATTTTTATTTTTTTTATACACATTTTACATATATATATATTTTTATCATTCCCGTTATTCAGTAGTATTTTGCTCTTTAAAAATGAAAACATTAATAAAATAATAATAATAATAATAATAATAATAATAATAATAATAATAATAATACAAATATGTAAAATGTAAAATATGCAAAGTGTTTATGCAGTAGTAAATAAATGATTAAATAATAATATTTTAACATTTGATTTGTCATACTCAAAGTAATAATAATAATATTATTAATAATAATAATGTTTTTTTGAGTAAGACAAACCAAATTGTAGCTC
>NC_133372.1:38615235-38689928 GCF_049309525.1 Garra rufa
CCACCACAGCGCAGCGAGCTCAACGATCTCCCATGGGTTCCGAAAGGATGCTTGAAGTGCTGAACACTAGAGAGGCGAGTCGAGCACCTCACCATCCCTCTCCACACAACACAGCGAGCAGCCATCCTGAACACATGACTGCAGCAGCCAAAAGCCCTCACTCCACTACCACTCGAGAAGCCTATAATGGATAAAGGGATTTTGCAGATTTGAACCCTTCGTTACAATAACTGCAACTAAACATCTCATCATACATGCTCATTCAGATCCGTTCCAGCGCGCAAAGTTCAGACGCATCTGAAGGAACTTTGGAGAGTGGGAGTTTGGAGGACTCATTTCAGACTTTCTGAACTGGCGCAAGGAATCCTTGTAATTTCATTTGCTTTCTTGTTTGAATCTGTAGGTGATGCTTTTCCTGGGATCGTTTTTGCGCAAAGGGAAATTATCAGTCGTTGGCACTGCTGGGGTTTTACTTCTGACAATGAAAAGCAAATGAGAGCGTTATCCCTTCACTTTTATTGAGAGCTCAACGACAGGTAAGACCTGGATTATTTCATATTAGAAATTAGCATTTCAAACGGTATAAAATGAGAAAAATGTTTGCACATCTTGTCAGTGATAAATATATAACGTGTCTGTCTGCGAATTTGTATTCATTTTTTAATACTTATTTTTAAATGGTTTGAATTGTAGTTCCAATATTAGAACGCACAAAATACATGAATAAAAAATAACAATAAAAGAAAAATGTATATATATATATATATATATATATATATATATATATATATATATATATGTGTGTGTGTGTGTGTGTGTGTGTGTGTGTGTGTGTGTGTGTGTGTGTGTGAAGCACTTTACTGTCATAATCATACCTGTTCTACCTTGATTTAAAGTGTATTAATACCAGATTTGTGATAATTGTGATTTATGAGAAACATTGGTTACAGAAAGATAATATAGAGCTGAGCTGATGGTCATGTTGATGTTGATGGATTGGGTGGTTAATAGAAAGATGATGGTGCCCACTAAAGTTGGACATTGCCTAATATGGTGGAACACATGAGGAAAATTCAACCGACCGATGCGAAATTCTCTGTGTTGTTGGGTTTGAATGGGAAATTGACTTGTGTTTGGATCTGAATCATTGCTGATTGTTGTCGGGTTGAAGATCAATGTCACATTACCCATAATTACCAAACATGTATTATTATAGTCAGTCAGCATCTCAGATGCAGGCCACAGCACAGGTGCACCTTTGTGAATCATTTTGTGTCTAAAGTCTTCAAAATAATGTCAGTGTATGTTGGAATCGTTGGAATCAATACATTGTCTGCTTAAAGTTTCAGCTGACATTTCTTAACTCCTCCCCTAAAAACCAAACCTTTTGCAATCCAATCAATTACAAAATTTCTTACATTAAGCCCCTCCCCTTTTCCTCATTGAATATCTGGAAGTACGTCACATTAGGGAAGTAAAATGCATTTCGATCACGGTTTCGTATTGATTTTAACATCCCATCTTTAGAGACTGTGCCATCTAGTGGTTATTAGAGGCATTATCTATTTATTCTTCACTAAATGAATTTCACAATTCTCTGTGTGTGCAGATAATCACTTAAGCAGCTGGTTTAAAGTCTAAAAATGGCGCAGTTGAAAGCAAATTAATTATTAAATGCCATCTTTTTTTCAACTTGAATTGTATTCTTGCTAAGTATTGCCGTATTCGCTTGGTTGTCTAAAGCTCATTTAGCTACATTTGTTCTAGATCATGAGTATTCAAAGCCTTGTAAGAAATTTAGTTTTGAAGTCGTAATTATGACATGGTGATTCACAAGTGATTTGTTTCATTGGAGTGATTTGGTTTGGAAGTAAGTGGACATAGTTAGGAGCTTTCATAACTTTAGCTCTTTTCATCTCCTGTCAAAGGAAGCTTTTTAGCGTTATTGCAACAAAGTGGACAGCAAAGGTTGCACAATAGGAGCCTAACTGATGTTTTATCTGTGTATTTTATCATTCTCCAAAAAATAGGTTTCATAAACTATATAAATAAGTAATTTTCTGGCATGCTTTTCACTATTTTTCAGTCAACACTTCCAAATTACAACCCTATAAATCCTACTGCTTGATCACATTTGATCCATTTATTTCTAACGCCCGTGAACTATCAATATTATCAAAACTTTGCAGAAAAGCTATCTTTTATATGCCATCCCCCTTTTGATTTATAATTCATTAATACTTTTAGATTTTTTTTTTTAATAAAAGGCCTATTAGTATGATTCTAAAAAGTATGCATGAATGAATGCATGAAAAACTATTTTTATTTATATTTCAAGATAAACATTTACTAAAGATTTTTAGATTGTCTATACATCTATACATGTCTCAATCATCATTGTATTTTATTGCATTATTTTTTTGTCCAGAGCTTTGATCTTAAAACTCTTAAAACTAAGCATTTAAATATTATCTTACTAAGACATTAATGGTGACAATCGATATGTTTTTTTATGAAAGTAGTCTGCTACACTGTTATAATATCATTGATTTGCATTTTAAGTTCTCAAAATGACATTTTTTTTCGTCATATGTGACCCTGGACCACAAAACCATTCAAAAAGGTCAAAAAGCTGAATACATAAGCTTTCCATTGATGTATGGTTAGTTAGGATAGGGCAAAATTTGGCCGAAATACAACTATTTGAAAATCTGGAATCTGAGGGTTAAAAAAATCGAAATATTGAGAAAATTGCCTTTAAAGTTGTCTAAATGAAGTTCTTAGAAATGCATATTACTAATCAAAAATTAAGTTTGATTAAGTTTTGTTCCTTATGATTTTTGCATAAAGGAAAAATCGATAATTTTGACCCACACAATGTATTGTTGGCTATTTCTACAAATATACCTGTCCTACTTATGACTGGTTTTGTGGTCAAGGGTCACATCTGATACATTCATTTCTAAGGCCTGTGAATTATAAATACGATCAAAACTTAGCAGAAAAAACCCAACATTTTATATACTTTTTGGTCCTTTTTTTTAGTAAAAGACATTTTAGTATGATTCTAAAAATGAGTAAATGCAAGAAATTTTTAAGATGAGCACTGACTGAACTTTGAGATGAGCATTTACTGAAGATTTTTTGATTATCTATACATCCAAACATCTCTCAGTCATCATTGTATTGCATTGCATTACAGGTTTTGCCCAAAGCTTTGATCATAAAACTAAGCATTTAAATATCATCTTACTAAGACATATAGTGGCAATTGATATTTTTATGCTTTTTATGAAAGTAGTCTGCTATACTGTTATAAAAATCTCATTGATTTGCATTACAAGTTCTCAAAATGTCATCTTTTTGGTCATATACTGGATTACAACACCAGTCATAAGGGTCAATTTTTTGAAACTGAGATTTATACATGAATAAAAAAGCTGAATAAATACATTTTCCATTGGTGTATGGTTTGTTAGGATAGGACAATATTTGGCCGAGATACAACTATTTGAAAATCTGGAATCTGAGGGTGCAAAAAAAGCTAAATATTGAGAAAATCGCCTTTAAAGTTCCAAATGAAGTTCTTAGCAATGCATATTACTAATCAAAAATTACATTTTGATATATTTACAATAGGAAATTTACAAAGCATCTCAATGGATCATGATCTTTACTTATATCCTAATGATTTTTGCCATTGTTTTTTGGTATTGTTGGCTATTGCTACAAATATACCTGTGCTACTTATGACTGGTTTTGTGGTCCATGGTCACATATAAATAACGTCTGCACCAAATTGGCTATCTTTGCTCAGTTTGGGCCTCTGAATAAAACTGAGGTGTTTTTTCACCTCAAGTGTGAGCTCCATATTCTCGCTATATCACACTGCATATTAATTTTTCATTTAAGTTCACTCAAAACTGTAAATTTGGTCATCATTTACACCCTCATGTCATTTCAAACCTGTATGGTTTAAGATATTCCAACTATACAATGAAAGTCAATGGGGTCCAAAACAAGCCTTTAAAGTCCCCATGAAATCAAAATCGAAATTGGCTTTTAGTGTATGTTAGCCCTAAGGTTATCTATAAGCTAGAGTGTTTCAAAACAATGACAAAATTCATATTTGCAAGATATAAGCAATGAAAACTTACAGTCTCTCACTTCCACCAATATGAATCAATGATTTTGATGACATCACCCTGCACTTTAGCTTCTCATCAATCTCACCTCTCTAGAATCCGAAGCGTCCCGCCCCCTACACTATAAATACACACTGAATCTGTGGCAGAAATCAGTCATTTGTTCGCAGTTTTAATATGTTCTGTATGGTGAATGGCACGTAGTGCACTATATAGGGGATAGTGAACGATTCCGACAGTGTAAATACAGTGCCTTGCAAAAGTATTCATACCCCTTCATTTTGTTTTGTTGCAGCATTATGTTAAACTGCTTTAAATTCGTTTTTCCCCACATCAATTTACACTCCATACACCATAATAATGACAAAGCACTAACCAGATTTGCACATTTTACAAATGTATTAAAAATAAAACACTGAAATAAGTACATTGCATAAATATAACTCAGTACATAGTTGAAACACCTTTACAGCCTCAAGTCTTTTTGGGTATGATGTGATAAGCTTTGCACATCTGCATTTGACAATTATCTGCCATTCTTTGCCTCACCTTTTCACCTCTCAAGCTCTGTCAGCTTGGATGGGGGCTGGCAGACATTTTCTAGAGTCCTAGTTGTTCCAATCGTCTTCCATTATGGATAATGGAGGCTACATGCTTCTGTGAACCTTCAATGCAGCAGATTTTTTTTCTGAACTCTTCCCTAGATCATTGCCTTAACTCAAGTCTGTCACTGAGCTCTACAGGCAGTTATCTTGACCTCAGGACTTGGTTTTTGCTCTGATATGCATTTTCAGCTGTTAGACCTTTCCTGAGAGGTGTGTGCCTTTCTAAATCATAATCCTTCAAAGGATTTTGCCACAGTTTAACTCCACTCGAAGTGTAGTAACATCTAGAAGCAATATGAATGCTCCTGAGCTAAATTTCGAGTGTCCCAGAAAAGGGTATGAATACTTATGCAACGGGATCTTTTCAGTTTTTTATTTTTAATAAATTTTCACAAATGTTAAAAACCTATTTTTTGCTTTGCCATTATGGAGTAGGGAGTGTAGATTGATGTGGAAAAAAAGTAATTTAAAGTGGTTTAACATAAGGCAGCAACATAACAAAATGTGAAAAAATGAAGCGGTATGAATAATTTCACAAGGCACTGTATGCTTTCCATTATGGCTAAAGAAGTCTGCTTTCACGCTGTCTCACACAAACCAGTCTAAACACTATTGGGTATTTAAAAAAGAAGCAGGATTGCTTGATATGTCCCGCCCTGTCTTCCTGTTTTAGTAGTTTTAGAAATTACATCAACACATAGAATAACGCTGCATGTTTCAAAGCACTTCAGTTGACCTTCAAATGAACAATGCTGTCTGTTAAATTAGATGAGCAGGCTGACTTTGATTTGAAAACAACCTATGTAGAATAGCAGATTCACTTAATGAATCCTAAGTGTAAAAATGAACAAGTATAACAAGTAGCAGAGCAGCAGAAATGAAAGCGAACACCCCGGCTTATCTTGTCAGCAGGGTCGGCCCTGACTTCACCAACTCGCACACAAGTTCTCCTCCTTTTACACCCCCCTCCTTTGTCTCCATCCTTTTCATCTGCCCTTCATCTTGCTTTCCGCGTCTCGTGTGCGGTCAGCTGTTTTTTGCAATTAGCGCTATCATCGCATTTCATCCAGCAGAACAGTGGCTGTAATAACCTTACGGCTTTTGTTGCATGCTGATACTCTTCGTCCTTGATTAATTGCGCTCCCGGGAGAGCGACTGGAGAGCCGCCGTAGATCTTCCCTTTCACGCCCCATGACAAGTGACCCATTACTGTGCTTTATAGATCGCCGTCAGCAGCCTTTGAAAACGCCTGTGGGCCTGTTGGGCGATGATTTTATTGTGCCGTGTTATTTGTGGGAATTGCTGACAGACGGACCAAAGGGCAGCTGCGGATTTTTTTGGAGGGTTTGTTTCACTGAAACGCGGCACTGCTCTGTTAGTTTAAGTCAACGTGTCTGCTGGGCAACTTAAATTGGTTATGCTCTCCGGGTCACGCAAACAAAGGTCACAGCATCGCAATCTGTCTCACGTCTCAGAGCATCATTTGACAGACTGATGACAGATCACAGTGCATTACCGAAACAGACGCTCCGTTTCACCCACATATTGGCATTTTGGATCATTTTCTGCAGCACCACTGAAATATGTGTTGGTTTTTTATTACAGGAACAGTTAATCCATTCATTTAAATTATGAAATTCAAATAAAAATGTCAAATTCATTATTTACTCACCATGCAAACCTGTTTGTGCAGGACTTGTGCAGAATGTCCCCATATGGAATGTAATAAATGACATAGCTTTATATAATAAGGTGATATATAAAAACACAAAACTAGTCTTAAGTAGCACGGGCAATAGTCAAAAATACATTGTATGGGTCAAAATTATTGATTTTTCTTTTATGCCAAAAATCATTAGTATATTAAGTAAAGATCATGTTCCATGAAGATATGTTGTACATTTCCCCCAGTAAATATATCAAAACGTAATTGTTGATTAGTAATATGCATTGCTAAGAATTTAATTTGGACAACTTTAAAGGCAATTTGGTCAATATTTTTATTTTTTTGCACCCTCAGATTTTCAAATAGTTGTATCTCGACTAAATATTGTCCTATCCTAACACATACTTCAATGGAAAGCTTATTTATTCATGTATAAATCTCAATTTCAAAAAATTCACCCTTATGACTGGTTTTGTGGTCCAGGGTCACATATGTGACCCTGGACCACAAAACCAGTCATAAGGTTAAATTTGACAAAACTGAGATTTATACATCATATGAAAGCTCAATAAATAAGCTTTCTATTGATGTATGGTTTGTTAGGATAGGACAATATTTGACTGATATACATCTATTTGAAATCAGAAATCTGAGGATGCAAAAAAATCAAAAAGACTGAGAAAATCACCTTTAAAGTTGTCCAAATTAGGTTCTTAACAATGCATATTACAAATCAAAAATTACATTTTGATATGTTTACAGTAGGAATTTTACAAAAAATCTTCATGGAACATGAACTTTACTTAATTTCTCAATGATTTTTGGAATAAAAGAAAAATCAAAAATTTTGACCCATGCAATGTATTTTTGGCTATTGCTACAAACAAACCCCAGCGACTTAAGACTGGTTTTGTTGTCCAGGGTCACATATGTACATTTTCTGAGTAGATGAAGATTGTATGTTCATGATTTATATAAAACCCCCATATTATGTACACATGTTAATCAACTCGGTAACACTTTACAATAAGGTTTACAATACGTTTTGGTCATAAAACTACGCATTTAAATATCATCTTCCTAAGATATACTGTATATAGAGTGACAACTGATATTTTTATGCTTTTTAAGAAAGTAGTCTGCTATACTGTTATAAAAAGCTCATTGATTTGCATTCCAGGTTCTCAAAATGTCATCTTTTTGGTCATATAAATAACAACGTCTGCACCAAATGGCCTATTTTTGCTTAGTTTAGCTCTCTGAATAAAACTAGGTGTTTTTCCTTCTTAAGTGAAAGCTCCATATTGTCACTATATCACACTGCATATTAATTTTTCATTTTAGTTCAATCAACAATGTAAATTCTGTCATTATTTACTCATTCCCATGTCATTCCAAATCTGCATGGTATTGTTTTTTCTACAAAGTTTAGATAAATGTATTCTGACTGTGCAGTCAAAGTCAATGGGGTCCAAAACAACCCTTTAAGAGGTCTGTTAAATTAGGCTACTTAGGTCAAATTAACTAAAAAAGAACAATACTTCTACAGCATTTATAAATCTTAGATATTGTTCATTTCAAGTTGTGCTTGCTAACCTTAATTAATGCACTGTAAACTAGTGTATTAAGTCTATTGTTCATTGCTTGTTCATAAACGAATATTAACTAATGGAACCTTATTGAAATGTGTTACCATAATATCTATATGGATTTTTAAATGCTATTATACGCAGCAGTCATATCAACAAAGAAACAACATCTGTAAGTTTATATATGTTTTTGTATTTATGTTGGATATGTTTATCTTTTATATTCAGTTATATGTCAAATTGTATTGACAGGGTTTATGAGGGATATGACACATACATACAAAATATGTTAATATATTAAAATAATTCCAATTATTAATAGGTTTTACATATGTTTTTACTTCATATGACAATATGGAAATTTAATATATGCACATATATTACATCAGCATATGGGTCTTGGCTCTTTATTTCCATACACTTTCACTCTTTTTGCTAGTATTTTACAAATAATTGTATATAAAATGACTTAAAAGTACATCTATCTATCTATCTATCTATCTATCTATCTATCTATCTATCTATCTATCTATCTATCTATCTATCTATCTATCTATCTATCTATCTATCTATCTATCTATCTATCTATCTATCTATCTATCTATCTATCTATCTATCTATCTATCTATCTATCTATCTATCTATCTATCCATCCATCCTGTAGGTTTGAGGTCATTAAGGCGAACTATTCCTTTAACTAAAGTTGCAGCCAAGCTCCACTTTCATCTATTTCAGAATATTGCTCTTGACAAGATGAAAACAATCCCTGGCATTTCTCCTTCCTCTTGCAAAGAACAATGTGTTTTTTCTCTAATGAGCTTGATATCTTGCACTGAAAATGACACCGTTTTAATGAAGAGCGCTTTTGTAAGCGGTTTCACTTGACAAGATAGTGAAAGGCAGTTAGATATGAACAGATGTTTCTCATTTGTAGCCGTGGTCAAGCTCAGGTAGTATCCGCTTGAGAGTGTGTGACCTTCTGATCTGTGAGATATAGATAGATGGCGGTCTGGCACGTAGGAGGAGCTCTCAGACTTCTTCTTGAAGGCAGGTCAATGCAGCAATCGTTAGAGGTAATAGGATGACAAGATACTTTTTTACAGACATTTGCGGTAGCAATTATACAGGACTTAACATTTGCTTTAAGGTCAGGAACATTAGAACAAGACTAATGGATTGGCGAACTACACATGAAGCATATCTTTATCACTTTTAGTTTTCTCGGCAAGTATATGTATGTGTAAGAAGCAGGTGCATGAATCACTTCTGCTATTGCACAATGATTTCAGGAATAGAAGTTTCTGGTAAGCAGGTGGTGTCTGGCAACCTTTTTTGTTTTCTACATCAGTGGACTTGCATAGAAATGAGTTGCAAAAAAAAAAAAAAAAATCACAAAACATAATAATACTGTTGTGGAATTACTAATATATAGAATATATATTCTATATATAGTGTATATATGCATTACATAAAATAAATATACTAAGTAGTATATATTATAGAATGTACAATTTGTGTATGATATAATATACTATACAATATAAGAGGTAAGACAATATCATTATAAATATTGTTAAATAACTTACTTGTTATATTGTAGCATATGTCTATATATATCTATATATATATATATATATATATATATATATATATATATATATAAATGATATGTTATTATATGTTACATAAATTATATTGTTATTAAAATATTATATAAAAATTATATTGAAAAAAGTTTATACACAATTTAAAAAATAAACATTATATAAAATAAAAATTATATATAAAATTATGTGTATATATATAAACTAAATACTCATTTCAATCTTTCTATTTTATGAAGTAAAAAATAAATGACTGATGTATATAAGAAAAATTATTGAAAAAAGATTATGCACACTAAAAAAAGCAATTGCTATTTTCCATCCATTCCCTCTTGATAAATCACATTTATAATAATATTGTCAACAACAACAACAAAAAAATATATTAGATTTTTTTTTATTTATCTAATTATCTAAATTATATTGTTATTGAAATATTATATAAAAATATAATAATAATAATATTGTCAAACAATGTTCATCTTTTTTTATCTAATTATCTCAATTATTTTGTTATATAAATTATATTGTTATTGAAATCTATAACAAAATTAAATTGATATTGAAATATTGAAAAAGATTATGCACACTAAAAAAGTTCAATTAAATAAAAATTATATATATATTGATTATTAAATAAATTATTTTTAATATTATTAAATATTAGTATAATATAATATAATATAATAACTTATGTTATGTTGTATTATATTTTATGAAATACTCCTTTTCATCCATTCCCTCTTGACATACTACTAAATACTACTATAATATTGTAAAAAAAAAATTATATATATATATATTAATGTGTGTAAAAAATACAATAATTTATCTAATTATCTAAATTGTATTGTTACATTAATTCTTTTGTTATTGGAATATTATATAAAAATTATATTTAAAAAGTTGGTGCACTACGTAGTGCACGCTAAAAAAACTACTATATATATATTATATATAACTATATATATATAAAGTAAAGATTAAACTAAATATTGATCTAATTATCTAAACAATACATTAGTAACATTGTTCTATATAATGTTAATATATAATATTATGTTAGAAAAAGTGTATACACTAAAAAAATAATTTATATATTTAATAATTTATATATATATATAATTTATATATAATTTATAATTAATATATATATTAAATACATGTATTCATATAATAAATTATTCAATTAATATATTAAATTAATAAATGCTTTAGCTAAAAAATTAAAGACTAATCCATCCATTTCCTTTTGATATGGGATTTATCCAGTTATGGAGAATTTATTTCTGTCTCATTTGCCTTATATATATATATATATATATATATATATATATATATAGAGAGAGAGAGAGAGAGAGAGAGAGAGAGAGAGAGAGCCAGCTGTTATATAAAACCAGTTGAGAGCCACTGCTCTGTATCTCTCATAACAGCCCAACTTATACTTCTAGCACCACCGACCAATCACAGATCATCGCTCGGGCAGATTATGTTCACAGGGAGGGGTGTTTAAGATCACTATACATGCATGAGATGGCAGGTGATTTATTGCGGAGGCAAAGCAGAGGTGCGAGAGGCCTGTCCAGCCTCTTTTGTTTCCTGAGGAACAGAGCGCTGCCATTGTGTCCTCGGCCTTTAGCCTGTCGAATTCCAGAGGCTGTAATTTGGAGATATTGCTTTCCATGCTTGTGAGAAGGAACTGCAAACCGATGCGAGATGGATTTGCCATTGTCTTGCTGCCTCAGAAATGAGGCTCCGCTCGGTGCAATCACACCGTTGCTGTGTCAAATTAAAATCATGCAGCCTGTCTGGCCTGAAACGAATAAAATGCAGGGAACTTGCCACAAACGCTCAGGAATTGAGGTTTTATACGTTACTCTTTGCATTTCATGAATCGTTTAGTGTCTCATAAATGTGTCACTTAGCTGGAAAATCTATTTAATAGCAGATTCTATTGTGACAACTTACCCCATGTTTTGTGATAACAAGCCCTAAAGCTTTTTTTTGTACAACAACTATCCCCAATCTTCCTATTTAACGTCTTGCTTAATGTGTTTTCGTACATTTTAGCGCATCCACCTGTTTTTTACATACTTACAGAGCTAGCATGGATAATAAAGCAGCGTTGGGGATTTTTCCTCCTTTGAATCCTAATCTTTGGGTTTGTAATTAAAAGTACTAAAGCAGTCTCAAAACAGCATGCTTGAATTACCAATTCAGAGCCACTACAGAGCATTGAATCTGCAAATATAGCAGCTACAGCTCGCATTGAGATGGATGTCACACTCTACGTAATGTGTCCAAAGCTCAGTTGCGTAGCCAATTGAGAAAGCTGTGATGGCTCATAGGAGCCGCGGCTTATCTCACTGTGTGTGTGTGTGTGTGTGTGTGTGCGAGAACAATGACAAAGCCTCAACAAAATAACAACAAACAGATTGTCAAGAAGAGAAGAAGATTTTTAATGTAGATGGTCACAGAGTTATATACAGTGGCATGTGAATGTTTGGGAACCCCTTGCAGAATCTGTGAAAATGTGAATAATTTTAACAAAATAAGAGAGATCATACAAAATGCATGTTATTTTTTATTTAATACTGTCCTGAGTAAGATATTTTACATAAAAGATGTTTACATATAGTCCACAAGACAAAAAAAAAATAGCTGAAATGAGTAAAATAACCCCTTCAAGAAGCTATTGGAAAGCCTTGTGGTTACCTGGATGATCTACAACAGTTTTTTTTTGTTTTGTGATAGTTATTAACGAGTCGCTTGTTTGTTCTGAACAGATAAACTAAGCACTATTCAGAAAAATCCTCCAGGTCCTGCAGATTGCATTTTTCTTTTTGTTTTGCATATTTGATCCCTTTCTAGCAGTGACTATATGGTTTTGAGATCCATCTTTTCACACTGAGGACAATTGAGGGACCCAAACACAACTATTAAAAAAAGTCCAAAAGCTCACTGATGCTCCAGACGGAAACACGATGCATTAAGAGCCGGGGGGTGAAAACTTTTGAACAGGATGTCCACATTTCTCTTATTTTGTTGAAATAGATTTTTTTCTATTTAGTACTGCCCTTCAGAAGCAACAGAAGATAATTGCATGTTTCCCAGAAGACAAATTAAGTGCAATTTACCTTTATCTTAAAATTCTAAAAATGTTCACCCCACGGATCTTAATGCATTGTGTTTCCATCCTTCAAAATTATTGATTTTTCTTTTATGCCAAAAATCATTGGCATGTTCTATGAAAATATTTTGTAAAAAAAGAAATTTATTCAGCTTTCAGGTGATGTATAAAACTTAAAAAAATGGACGCTTCTGACTATGGCTATGGACACAAATATTTCCAATTTTATTTAAATATTTAGTTATTATAAAATATGTATTAATATATTTTATATTATATTATATATATAATTTTTTATATATAATTATATTAAATATATATATATATATATATATATATATATATATATATATATATATATATTTATTTATTTATTTTTAATATGTCTTTCTATTGAAAATAATTGTGATTAATATCATGATTTTGTACTTTGGACAGTCTTTGGACAAATTTAAACAATAACAGTATCTAAAACCTTGTGTTAACCTCAAATCATATTTTTCTTCTAGCACACCCTTGTGGCCCATTTGGCAAGTAATTTCAATAAATGTAACTGAATATGCAGTTAATAAAATCCCCAGGATTAAACTTTCAGTTTAAACATTTAAATTAATGTTAACTTTTGCAACCCTAGAAAAAACTGATTGTAACAGCGCTTAGTTTTCTAGACTTATATTGTGAAATTAAAGGTGATTTTTATACTTTTTTCTCTGTTATACAATACATTAAATA
This sequence comes from Garra rufa, assembly GCF_049309525.1. Classification (NCBI taxonomy): domain Eukaryota; kingdom Metazoa; phylum Chordata; class Actinopteri; order Cypriniformes; family Cyprinidae; genus Garra; species Garra rufa. Next base: position 38,628,707 of record NC_133372.1, read on the forward strand.
TAATATATAAAATATAAAAATATTATATAATATATTAAATATTTTCTCTAGTTTATCAAATAAAAAAACTAATTAATCAAAGTTTTTAAATATACTTTAATATTGTAGTAATTTCTAATTCAGTCTTCAATTAATGTAGAAACAACATAAAGACAGTATATTTTAAATATTTAAAAAAAATTGATAACTGAAGGCCAGTATCACTGATACCAATATTACTGATGTCTCTAGGAAATTACTTTTTTCCTTCTAATATTTAACCATCAACTATAGCCATTCAACACTACAGTATGATTGAGAGCTATCAATTGTAACATTTATTAGACCATCCATTATTTACCCATGCCCTTCAGCAAGTAGGAAATATACAGAAATTGAATAAAGTTATCAAACATTAAATACTAAATTTAAAATAGACGAATCCTTAAAGCTACAAAAGTTATTGCCAGTTTAATATAGGATGATTCTCCTGAAAAATATGATGCTTTTGGAATATTATACTGTTGTTTCAATAATGTCTGAGGCGGGGCTTTCTGTTTTTCCAACCAATGAGAAGCAGGGTGATCTAGAAAACAGTCTCCATTAGCGTAAAGTTACTTCACCTTTAAAATATTTTAGTCAGGAATATCCACAAAATGGAATTGTTTATAGATAAAGAGCTACTTGCGCTAAACTCGCATATCCTTGATTATGCAACAGCGTAACCTTGCGGATATTTTGCGAGTGATTATTCCCTGTGCCGATGTGCTCTTTGTCGAATGCAGCTCGGTGTGTGATTGGATTTAGCAGAGAGCAGGGCGGCTTTGTGAGCGCAGAGAATGTGAGTGGGCATCCTGGAAGCTTCTGTGCCACCACATAATGCTTGACTGATGTGAGAAGTGAGAGACAAAGAGAGAGAGAAAGAACTGAAAGAAACAGAGGGAGGGAAGGGATAAAGAGGAAAAAAAGGGGGATATGAAAACGCCGGAGCGTGAGAGAGGGATGAGGAAGACGGGCAAAGAGGCCGCATGTTTTATAGATGCCATTTAAAAGAGCGTGCTGGAGTGGAGGCAGACTGCAATGAACTGTAACCGCGACAAAACACCAAGACAATAAACAAACAAATTGGTTGCCTAGGAGTCGTCAGTGTGCCATCGCCGCCTCCCACCAGAGCGAGAACATCCCCTCATCCTGCACGGTGTGTTCCTTTGAGATTAAAACAGGAAATACATCTCTCGCAGACTCATTCTTTCTCTTTTGGCCACCGGGTCTGGATCACGCTCATTTTTTACTTCTCTATCTCTCTTTGCCTCCTTATGTCCCCAAAGGAAAATGTTATTGCTCAGCGGTTGAGTTTTCATGGCTCATGAGATCTCAGTTATGTTTCATTCAGGGATGAACTTTGTGTCAGTTTTTTCTTTTTCAATTTCAGTTGGTTGTGAAAACACACACACACACACACACACACACACACACACACACACACACACACACACACACACACACACACACACACACACACACACACACACACACACACACACACATGTTGGGTTTACATGTTTTATGGGGACATTCCATAGGCGTAATGGTTTTTATACTGTAAAAACCGTACTTTCTATCGCCCTACACCTAAACCTAGCCCTCACAGGAGATTGTGCACACTTTTACTTCCTCAAAAAAACTCATTGTGCATGATTTATAAGCCTGTTTCCTCATGGGGACCTGAGAAATGTCCCCACAAGGTCAAAATCTACTGGTATTCCTATCCTTGTGGGGACATTTGGTCCCCACAACGTGATGAATACCAGGTACACACACACACACACACACACACACACACACACACACACACACACACACACACACACACACACACACACACACACACACACACACACATATATAATATTAGAAAATCTAACATCTAAGTGTATAAATCACTTGTTTTTCTAAAGAAACTTTGTCCAACAGCGAAACCAGCAGATAAGTTTTAAAGGGGTCATCAGATTCCCATTTTCCACAAGTTCATATGATTCTTTGGGGTCTTAAAGGAACACTCCACTTTTCTTAGAAATAGGCTCATTCTCCAACTCCCCCCCGAGTTAATAAGTTGAGTTTTACCATTTTGAAATCCATTCAGCCGTTCTCTTGTTCTGGCGATATCACTTTTAGCATAGCTTAGCATAGAGATCATTGAATCCTATTAGACCAATAGCAACGCGTTCAAAAATGACCAACGAGTTTCGATATTTGTCCTATTTAAAACTTGACTCTTCTGTAGTTAAATCGTCTACTAATACTGGCGGAAAATGTAAAGATGCGATTTTCTAGGCCGATAAGATTAGGAACTACACTTCCATTCCGGCGTAATAGTCAAGGAAGTTTGCTGCCGTAACATGGCCGAAGCAGGCGGAGTAATATCACGCAGCACATGTGCAAATGCTAATCTAGCTGGGAACTAATTTCAGGCGCTGTGTGATATTACCCCACGTCCTGCGTCCATATTACGCAGTGCAGTTTCTAATATGCTGATTTCTTATTATTATCAATGGTAAAAACAGATATTGTTCAATATTTTTGCAGAAACCTTAATAACATTTTTTAGGATTCTTTTATGAATAGAAAATTCAAAAGAGCAGCATTTATTTAAAATAGTTGTTTGTCTCTCCATAACATTGCTACAATGTTGTTTAAAAATGCTATATCAATTTTATGCATCACTGCTGGATAAAAGTATACATTTTTTTTTAACAGTGTTATATAGATTTTTTTTTTTACCGAAATAAAGACCCCAGTAAACTCACTTTTAATATATATTAAAATTAATAATTCTATATTTGATCTTCATCTAACCTTGCTGTATATGAGAAAAAGCTGAGATATTAAAAAGATTTAATGTAGAAATTTTGTTTCTGTGTGTGCTTTTTATCTCAACAGGGCATTTTTATTGCTCTGAAGAAGCTCTTTCATAACTCGTACGTCTGTTTCACTGACATACCAGCTTCATTTCAGATGTTTTTCCTTAAGAAATAAAAAACAAAATAAAACAGACATGAAAACGGCTCAATTGAGACAGTTTTTGGCTTATGGTATGAGAGCTATAAAATGAATTCAGTTTTATCAGTAACATAGTCCACATGATTTTCCTGAAGAATTTGATGAGAAATATTTGAGTTCACACTAAGATCTCTTTTTGATTGCACATTTTGTATCTTCGCAAATCGGAGCAACTTGACATTGTTTTTTTTCTGAAACAGGAGGAGACACATGTGAGTTTTTCTCAGTGGATAAATCTCCATTTGTGACCCTGGACTACAAAACCAGTCTTAAAGGATAACTGTTGCCAAAGTGCAGCCTGGGCTGTTTTTTTTTTTACTGTAAACGAGACAAACTTATATCTAAAAGCATAATTACGACAAACGAGCCGTTTTTGAGATTGACCGTGATTTCGTTTTGCGGTCAATGGTCGGTGAATGGAAGTACTAGGGGCATAAATTTGAGCGCCTCAAAATCGATATTTTTACAACACTAAGAAGGCTCGACACACCATGAAACTTTGCTCGAAGTATCGCCTGGGTCTCTACACATGAACTCCAGCATTGAGAACATTGTTCGTGTACACACAGTTTACTAAAAAGAAAGGTTTTGAACAACTCACTTACACCGTTTGAGTTTCCGCTCGCGGCCGTCTTGCCAGTCAAGAGATGTCGATCTCCGAATGTGAGGATGGATAGCTCCTAAAGCATATTTCCATATAAATGCACGGCTAATTCGTTGTTTTGTCGCATGTGAAAAACAATATTAACCTTCTAGTTGTAAAAAGAGCCTCATATAAGCCTAATATTTTGTCCTATGGAGTCCATTCATTCGCATTCAGAGATCGACACGTCTGGACTGGCAAGTACTATGTCTACCTCCTGTTTTTGTTCCTACGTGCAAATGCAATCGTGTATGTGCTATAGAAGTTGTGTTTCACTGCAATAGCGTGTGTTGCTCTATCTTAAATGCAATTTTTACAGTCCGCTTGCCGGTCTGTGTATGCCCACTGGTTGCCCTGGGCTCCATCAGGCTGAGTTTATGTGGCAGTCTTGTTGTGAGGCGCTGTGTAAACACAGTGAAATTGCTCAGGGCCGGATTCCTCTCTCCACACTCTCTTTTCGATCCCACCGGACTTATTTTCAATATGCCACTCTCAAAGCAAACCATATTACCATAAGCTCTCTCAATATAGCCAGGCTGTGCAGAAAAATATCGTCCCAGGCTGAAATTTTGATGATCAGCTTAGCGTGACTTTTTCAATTTTCCTTCCTACCTGATTTCAGATCGCACGCTCATTAGTTTACTTTCACTTACATGTTCGGAAAGCACGGATGGACAAATTGAGATGCGGCTGGCATTTAGGCGGCAATGATGTTTCTGGTACAGACGTGTGGTTTCAATCACTGGGTCTAACAATGGTGTGACTTGGTGGCTTATTATTATTCTCAAAGCCAGGGTGAGAACGGATTTTGTTAATTAAACCGTGAAGACGTTAGATTAGGTTGCAAGGTCTATTTACATCAAAAGCAAAGCAAAAATGCATTGCAGTCATTACAAATGAACCCTTGTGTCAATACAGATTGTTGTTTCTGAACACACAATCTAAAAAGCTAGTGACCTTGGACTTAAGTAGCACAGGTATATTTGTAGCAATAGTCAAAAATACATTGTATGTGTCAAAATTATCGATTTTTCTTTTATGTCAAAATCATTAGGATATTAAGTTAAGATCATGTTCCATAAATTTCCGATCATAAATATATCAAAATGTTTAAAGACAATTTTCTCAGTATTTAGATTTTTTGCACCCTCAGATTCCAGATTTTTAAATAGTTGTATATTGGCCAGATATTGTCCTTACAAAAACATACATCAATGGAATTATTTATTATTATTTATTCATATAAACCTCAACTTAAAAAAATTGACCCTTGTGATTGGTTTTGTGGTCCAGGGTCATATCATTAAAATCCATAATTGAACCTTGTTCTGTTACCAGGCAAATTTCATCACCAGAAATGAACTAGATAATTGAAAAATAGGTATTAAAGCATGATTCTGTACTATATAAAAACATTTTCCAGCACACATAAGTATGTATACGGTACCATTCAAAAGTTTGGGATAGAAAAAATTAGTAAATTTCCTCCTGTAAATATATCAAAACTTATTTTTTTGATTAATAATATGCATTGCTAAGAACTTCCTTTGAACAACTTTAAAGGTGATTTTCTCAGTATAATTATTTTTTTGCACCCTCAGATTCCAGATTTTCAAATAGTTGTATCTCAGCCAAATATTGTCTTACAAAACCATACATCAATGGAAAGCTTATTTATTCAGCTTTCAGATGATGTATAAATCTCAATTTAAAAAAAAAATTGACCCTTATGACTGGTTTTGTGGTCCAGGGTCTCATATATTATTAAAATCCAAAATGTTCTTGAATCTTGTTTTGTTGCCAGGCAAATTTCATCACTAGAAATGAACTAGATTATTAAAATCAGTCATTAGAGCATGATTCTGTAATATATAAAAACATTTTGGTTGATTTTCCAGCACACCTAAGTATTCAGAAGTTTGGGGTTGACAAAATTTGTTATGTTTATGAAAAAATGCACAGAGGCTGAATTTAGCTGATAAAAATACAGTAAAAACAGGAATATTGTGAAATATTATTACAAAATAAAATAGGTGCTTTATACTTGAATACATTTTAAAATGTAATTTATTCCTGTGATGCAAAGCTGAATTTTCAGCATCATTACTCCAGTTTTTGTCACATGATCTTACAGAAATCATTCTAATTTGAGCTCAAGAAACATTTCTTATTATTATGGATATTGAAAACAGTTGTGCTGGCTAATATTTCTGTGGAAACTGATTTTTCAGGATTCTTAGATGAATAGAAAGTTCAAAAGAACATCATTTATTTGAAACGAACATCTTTTGTAACATCACTTTTGATCAATTTAATAAATCTTTGCTGAATAAAACCACAAATTGCTTTAATGAAAGCTTTCTTTTATACAGTAGTGCATATTGCTAGAATTTATAATATATACTGTTGGCTATAAAATTACTCACTATGGTTTGTTATACTTCCCACAGTGTGTCAAATTTATGTTCATAAAAATAAATCGTTTTTTGCCTGAGGAGGTAATCATAACATTTAGGATTAGTATATGACAAGAGAAAATGTTTTTGCTGCTAGAATTGTGTGTTTAAACTACCTATATAAAAATTCTAACTCACAGACATGTCAAACAACAGATTTACTGCCGCTTTCGTTTGATGCAATTAAGCTAAACATATTTATAATGATCATCTCATTTGTTTCCACTGAGCACAACATATAATTGAGACATGAGGTGTTTGCAAATGGAGACCATACGCTGTAGAGTTGTGCTCCTCCATTACAAGTCACGGATGTACCGCCCACGTTCCTGACAGCATAATCGCGGCAGAGCTGGAACCGGCCTCAGAGGCTGCCATCTAAGCTGGAGTCGTCCCACTTGCCCTCCCCTACTGTGGGTTCCCGCTCCTGCCACACACCCATGCCACGCTTGTTGTAGCGTGTCGGCGTTTGGCAGCCCTTATTCCTTCCCCTTTCTGTTTTCCCGAATCTCCATTATCTCCAATGCCGCAGAACGTCCTGAGGCCTTTACTGTCAGCTCTCGACACGGCGCTGAGCGTTCGGTTGGCTTTGCGTTTTCAGATAAAGCGGGTGTTGATCTTGTGTTCTGTGATGGAACAGGAGTTGTTGTAATTGGGTGTTTCTGCAACTATGGGCAGTTTCACCCCGTGGAAAATTAATTTCCTCAAAACATTTTTCAAACTCTATACTAAGTTTGTCTACTAGTAGCGTCCAGCAATGCACACAAATGCATCACAGAAGACTTTCGTAATTTCTTATGACTGTCATTGTCACCACATCGCAGATCACCATTATGTCTGGAAATGACAATGGAAATGTTTATACATTTTTAAAATAAATGCATAGAAAAATGGATTATAATATTTATCAGACTTTGACATCCTAAACAATGCACAATAATTAAGATTTTACTTATTTTAAAATGAATACTGTTTATTTTATTTTTCACACCTATATCATACTTTTTTATATATTTAATAATAATAATTTTTCACACATTAAACATGCAATTATTGTACCATATTCCACTTATTGTTTAGAAGGTTACAAAAATGTAACAATTTATATTTTTATGATGGATAAATGAATACAATAATAAAATTATTAAAATTATTAATAATAAATAATAATTTTCACACATTAAATATTGTACCAAAAAGTTTTAAATAATCAACATTTTCTGATTTCATGATGGAATACATTAATGAATGATTAAATAAAAAAATAAGAACATATTTACACATTAAATATTGTACAATATTTACGTTTTTTTTAAATCGTAGTTTAAAACAAAATAACACTTCCTATTTTTTATAATGGAATGGATAAATAAATAAATAACAACCATAATATATTCACACATTAAATATTGTACCATATTTTTAAAAAACAGTTTTAAAAATGTAACACTTCCTATTTTTATTAAATAAATAAAACAATAAGAAAATATTCACACATCAAATATTGTACCATATTTCACAGTTTAAAAAAATAACACTTCCTATTTTTAAATAAATAAATATGTAAATAAACAAATAAACAACTAAATAAATTAATAAAACACTAAGAAATATTCACACATTAAATAATGTACCATATTCCACTGTTTTACCTTTTTTTGACATTTTTTAAAAATGTAACACTATTTTTATGATAGAATGAATGAATAAATAAATACATAACAACAATAATTATTCAATATAATTAACAATAATTATAATTAACAATATATATTCACACATTAAATACTGTACCATATTTCTCAGTGTTACTTTTTTTGACTAAATAAATAAATAATTAAATAGATTAAACAATAGGAAAATATTTACACATAAAATATTGTACCATATTTTACTTTACTAGTTAAAAAAATCGTAGTTATTTAAATACTTCCTATTTTATGATGCAATAAATAAGTAAATAAATAAATAATTAAATAACAACTATATATTTACACATTATATATTTTACCATATTTCACAGTTAAAAAAATATTTTAAAAAAATTTAACACTTCCTATTTTTAGAATAAATATTGTACCATATTTCAGAGTTTTAAAAAATGTTTTTATTCAATAATAAAAAAAACAATAAGAAAATATTCACACATAAAATATTGTGCCATATTTCAGTAAACAAAACTAATAGTTTTCAGTTAAAAAAACAAATTTTTGTTTAAAGATACATTAAAATTTTCACACATTAAATATTGCAACATATTTCACTGTTAAAAAAATAACAGCACCAATAATATATTCAGAATTAATATATTCAGAATAAACATTTAACACTTCCTATTTTTTATTGAAAAATAGAAAAACAGTAAAATATTCAGACATACACTATTGTACCACAATTTAACACTTCCTATTTTTATGATGGAATAAAAAAATAAAAAAATAACAATATATTCACACATACATATTGTACCATATTTCACAGTTGTGAAATACGCTATTTTTGATTAACTAAAGAGATACATTAAAATGTTCACACATTAAATATTGCAACATATTTCACATATTTTCATATTTTAAGCATTTAAAAAAAGATTTAAGAAAATCATTAGTTTCACAAATCTATTAATTAATATTGTTATGATGGAAAATTAATAATAAATAATAGATTTACACACGATTATGCATATGACACTCATTGTTTAGAAGATGAGTTTTAAAAATGTAATAATAATGATGCATGTGTGTGGGTGTGTATGACAATAAAATGCATGCATAAATGTAAATAATCCAAAGAATTGTATGCCTTCATATAACAAAAAAAAAGAAATCCATACAATGAAACCTGCCTATAGCTGACGAAAGTGTGCTTCTCTGCACTTTCTCTCTCATCTCTTTGTCTCTCTATTTCTCTATCTCGCTCAAGCAGCATTCATGCATCCCAGCAACCTCTGCCAGGTCCGCCCCACGCCTGTAATCATTAGGCTGCAATTTGGGGCTGAAAATCGCAATTATAGGCTACGGCAATCGGTTGTTATTTTTCTCTGATGCTTGTTATTTCTTTGTCGGGGCAGAAACGACCCCTCTCTGATTGTAATTAGGGGAATACGAGACAATAAAGCGCACAATTACGTGAAAGGTTTCCGCGTTTCGCGCTTGTCAGGCAGGGCTGGGGGCGGGAGTCCCCGGGTGCGAACCGCAGCAGTGAAGAGTTGACAGATTGAAATGGGCGCCCCTGGCAGTTTTTGACCCTCTCATGTCTAATAAATAAGCTGGCAGAGCAGAGATCGAAAGATCGACAGAGGAAAGATTTCGCTCGCTTTTTCTCTCTCTTTTTCACCACCTGCTAGGGCACTTTCTTCTGACCTAACATAGAAAGTCTTCAAGTTACTCATCGTCAGACAATTCTTTGAAAGAACAGCCAGAACTTCAAAGGAGGTCTCTGATCATAAATTCATTCCACGCCGCCTTGTCTTGGCCTTGATCTATGACAAAGAATATGAAACACATATCGGAATATTCGCTTTAGTTTTCTCTCTTCCCATCCCGAACCCCACCCACGACTTGGACATGGCTCAAGGGCAGCTTTGGGCACATGGCCTTTTGATCAAGTCATTTTCTCTCATATGTATATGTGAATACGCTATAGCTACATGCGGAGATGGGACTAGATTTGACGATCGAAGCAATTCGCCAGTCGAAATGGAGCCTTTTGAAAAGCTAACGAGCGATCACTAAAGATTCCGTATCGCTGGCACGTTTCGCGGGGGAGGAAAGTCAAATCCTTCACGGTCCAATCGAGCCTGTCAGTTTCAGCAGTCAAACACAATATGGGCTTGTTTTTGCCGTTCTTACGACCATCATGGCAGTCTAACACTGAGCTGAGATTTACAGGTCTTTCATTTACTCATGGGTGCTAGAATGGAACAAATATGCTCTTTAGAGCACAATCGTTAAATAGTTTCACCATGTCTCAGGACGTTATTAAAACTCGTAAGTCATTGGCCCGGGCTGTTGCTGCGGAAAGTCAAGTCAGAGTGGGTTTGTGTTAACAAAATGGAGGATAAATAATACATTTATCCTCTGCTTTTTGATGCTTAAACACTATTTCCTACAGAGTCCCTAAAGAGACGTGGTGATGGGGAAAAATATTAGATTATATTTAAATGCTTTTGCAACCTCTTGTAAAACTTTTGCGCTCCCCTGAGAAACTCACAAAACTTTTGCATTCGCTCGCACAACTTTTGGCGTCCCTTGAGAAACTTTTGCATTCCCTCTCAAAACTTTAGTGATGGAATAATAAGAGGTAGGAGGAAAAACTATACCATAATGCTTTCTGCAAAAGTTTTGTGAGCGAATGTAAAGTCAGTGGGACAATGCATATAAATGCTCACAGCATTTCCATGCCAAGCCTGTAGATGGTGATATTGTTATATAATTGCTTGTTATTTTCCCTCAAGGTTTAATAAAACACTGCAAAAATGTCTCATAATACTCAAAAAAACATTCGCTAGTCGCCATCTACTGGTGAAATCATGTAACAACACTCACTAGTCGCCATCTGTTGGTGAATTACAGTATTGGCTGAAATATTGGGGTTTGTCTATGTGGTGCATATGTGACCCTGGACCACAAAACCAGTCTTAAGTCACATGGGTATATTTGTAGCACTAGCCAAAAATACATTGTATGGGTCAAAATGATCAATTTTTCTTTTATGCCAAAAATCATTAGGACATAAGACCATGTTCCATTAAGATATTTTGTGAATTTACCACCATAAATATATCAAAACTTAATTTTTGATTCGTAATATGCATTGCTAAGAACTTAATTTGGACAACTCTAAAGGCGCTTTTTATAATATTTAGATTTTTTTGCACCCTCAGATTCCAGATTTTTAAATAGTTGTATCTCGGCCAAATATTGTCCTATCCTAACACAAATCAGTGGAAGGTTTATTTATTCTGCTTTCAGATGATGTATAAATCTCAATTTAAAAAAACTGACCCTTATGACTGGTTTTGTGGTCCAGGGTCACATATATAAAGTTCATGGTGATTTGAGAACGATTTTCATAACTTTTAAAACATTCTGACAGTGTCTGCTTAATATCTTTTATATCATAGTACAAAAAAGCAAGGCAGTGGAAAGACATTTTATGCTCTTTGCATATCTAATTTAAATGTCAGAGAAAGATCTTCAAAAATGAGGCTTTCTGGAAATGAGCCTGAAGGAATTTGACACTTTTTTTAACCTGAAAGTATTAATTCACACTTCATCTCATTTATTTGGATCTTCTATAAAACCAAGAAGCTTATAAACAGCATCAGCCAGCTATGTTGTTATTTTTATCATGCCGTGCTCCCTGTCTGTGTAATTCATAAACGCACAATTATTATGCACAGTAAAATCAGATGACTGACTTTTAAACTGATTCCGTTTCGAACATATTTTTGACATTTTCACTGCATGAGATTGTCCTGTTTTGTTTTTGCTGGCTCTTGAAGCTCCGCCCTCTTCTGAAAAGGGGGCAGGGAGCACCAGCTCATTTGCATTTAAAGGGACAAACACAAAAACTGTGCATTTTGGCTCATACCCTAAAAATAGCTAATTTAACAAGCTGTAAAAAATTATCTGTCGGGTATTTTGAGCTTAAACTTCAGATACACACTCTAGGGACATCAGAGACTCATTTTACATCTTGTGAAAAGAGGCATAATAGGTCACCTTTAAACAGTCTGTGCGAATGCATCTAAATGCCGCTTCAGATGCTAATTCTGTGCCACCTCTGAACTGAAAACGCAAATTTTGTTCATACTGACTTCATTTGATTGGTAACAGCTCTATACTGTCTTACTATTTGAATTTATTGATTCAATTTAAGAATTTGACTCAAAAGATGATACATCATCAAATTAATTTAAACTTAAACTGTTCCTCCTGTGCAGAATATGAAGAATATCAAAAGCTTTGGGAGTCAGCTGTCTGCAGCAGTCATAAACCTGCCAAAATACCAGCACAATAACATGCTCAGCAAAATATTGTCTAATTATCGTTATTGCCAAATTTCCAGAAAATATAGATGTCATTTTTTGTGTAACAGGTCTATTACTTTTCCAAGCAATCAAACACATACTCATCTAGCAGTGGAAAGAATTGGTAAAAATCAGGATAGCAACCATCCAGAATAAACATACATCAATTCACTAACACCTTAACAACGTCTGACAACCATGTACAATAACTTAACATCATGGTAGTGAGTTTTGCAAAGGGCTTTTTCTTTAGGAAAAAACTAGTTCTGTGACATGCTCTCTAGTCTGTATAAATCACATTACACTGTATTTTTGTAAGCATACTTTTTAAAAAAACATAAAAATTCGCCAACCCCAAATTTTTGAACGACAGCTGTTTTACAAGCTTCCATAGAAAATCAGAATCAATGAGATAAATGTGTGAATTAACACTTTCAGGTTAAAATAATGTCAAATTCCTATCAAAGTTTGTGATAGCATGCGATGGCACTATGAGAACAGCTATGTTGTTATTTTTATTGTGCCATGCTCCCCATCTGTGTAATTCATAAACATACATTTATTTTGCACAGCACAATCAGATGACTGACTTTTGAACTGATTCCGGTTCGACCATATAAGGCTAAACACCGCTACTGAGAGTTTCTGACATTTTCAGTGCGTGAGATTGTCCTGTTTGGTTTTTGCCGGCTCTTGAAGCGCTGCCCTCTTCTGAAAAGGGGGCAGGGAGTATAGGCTCATTTGCATTTAAAGGGACAAACAAACAAAATTGTGCGTTTTGGCTCATACCCTAAAAGTGGCAAATTTAACAAGCTGTAAAAAATGATCTGTCGGGTATTTTGAGCTTAAACCTCACATACACACTCTGGGGACATCAGAGTCTTATTTAACATCTTGTGAAAAGAGGCATAATAGGTCACCTTTAAATGCATTTATGTCCTGCATAGAAAATGTGTGAATGCATCTAAATGCCTCTTCAGATGCTAATTCTGTGCCACCTCTGCATTGAAAACACAAATTTTGTTTATACTGATTTCATTTGATTGGTAACAGCCCTATACTGTCTTACTATATGAATTTATTGATTAAATTTGATAAGATGATACATCATCAAATCAATTGAAACTTAAAAGTTAATTTCTGTTCCTCCTGTACAGAATATGAAGAATATCAAAAGCTTTGATAGTCAGTTGTCTGCAGCAGTCATAAACCTGCCAAAATACCAGCATAATATCATGCTCAGCAAAATATTGTCTAATTATCGTTATTGCCAAATTTCCAGAAAATAGAGATGTAATTTTGTTTTGGCTATTATCGCACACCCCTAATCCTGAATACTCTAGCAAACATATAGCAATTCACTAACACCTTAGCAACCTCTGACAACCATGTACAATAACTTAACATTATGGTGGTGAGTTTTGCAATGGGCTTTTGTGACATGCTCTCTAGTCTGTATAAATCACATTCTTGCTGCATGCACAAAAATACTTGGATTCTTAATTTCTGGACACTCACTGATAGATCACCAGGAAACCAAAAATGCAGCTCTTTACAAATTAGGCCCATTAGGCAAATACGGTTGGACATCTTGAATATTTATATTCACAGTCACTCTGTGAGAAAAACTTCTCAGCCATTACATTCTCCGGCTTTGCTTCAAGAAGGATTTTAAGAACAGTCCCACAGGTTTTACTTTAGATTGTAGGCATGGCGATGGGTTGGATTTCGAAGTAACATTTTGAGACAGTGTCAGGAATTATTATATAAGAAGAGAGAAGACAATGGCTTATCTGCAGTGCCTCTGCATCTGTGGAGGTGACTAATTTCTCCGAGCTACGGAACCATCACTTAGAGTTCAGTGAAAAAAAAAAAAAAACGATAACGTGTGAGAGAAACAAGCACGCCAAGATTGGATGAGCTCTGCTCTACTTTTCACAGGAAGGAAGAGCTGCCCACATCGCTGGAACCTGACATGCTCTCTTTTCCCACTCTATGGCCTCCTGTCTGTTTGACAGCCTGATCCATGTTTACTTCCTCTCAAAAAATACGGACAAATCATAGATGGCCATGAACGCCTCCTCTTCCTCTCCCTCAGTCTTTTTTTCTGCGTGCGAGTGTGTGTTCGTCTCGCCAACCCTGATGTTCCCTCTCTCCCTGCCGGTATTTCCACTTTCTCAATGCATGTCAGCCAAGTGGAAAAGACCTGTCAATCAAATAAAGCATGCACACACATACACAATAGTGTTTCCTGCAGAATTTGTTTTTTGCAAAAACCTGTGTGACCCCATTTATCCTAACCACATACTTTATTTTTAACAATTAAACTCATTAATTTGGTTGCATTAATTATTAAAACACATTTTACTAAAATTATGCACCCTGATCAGTATGTGCAGTGGCATAACAAGGAATTTTTCTACCACTAGAGCAATTTGGTTTCATGTTTGATTCATTAAAAGATTCCTCTCATAATGCAGCATTTTTTGTTGTCTACAATTTTTTTTTTTGTGCTATGTGCTATCACATTTAATTAAGAGAACTTGGGTAAAATATAATTTCTTTTGTAATGGCGCTGTGCTGGAAACACTGGCATACACATAATTAAACGTCAGAGAACACATGCAGATCTTGCAGTAAAAGTAATTCCACACTTCTAAAATGACTCTGAATTTTGACAACAGACAGATGTTGCTATTGACACAAAACTCATTACACAAAACTTTCTAGATGATGTCTTCTCAAGAAGGCCACAATTAAATGTCAAATAATCACAAACTACCATTCAAATGTTTGGGGTTGGCAAGTTATGTTTTTGAAATAAGACTTTTATGCTTAGCAATATTGTGAAATATTATTCCAAATTAAAATAAATGTTTTCTATTTGAATATTTTAATTCTCAGCATCATATTTAAATTCTATTTGAATGTATTTAACATTATTTATTCCTGTGATACAAAGCTGAATTTTCAGCATCATTACTGTTTATCTGTGTAGAAAACCGTTGTGCTGATTAGTACGTTGGTGGAAACTATGATACAGCCCTTAATGCGTTGCATTTTCTTCTAAAGTGTCAGTGAGCATTTAAACTTTCTGTAATAGTTGCATATGAGTCCCTCAGTTGTCCTCAGTGTGAAAAGGTGGATCTCAAAATCATACAGTCATTGCTGGAAAGAGTTCAAATAAACAATAATGCTGAAAACAAAGAATTTATGGGACTTGAGGGATTTTTCAGAAGAACAGCAGGCAGTTAAACTGTTTAGGACAAAGAGACTCATGAACAACTATAACTAAAAAAAAAAACCCCTGCTGTGGATCACTCAGGTAACAAAACAGTATTAAAAATTTTGAATGGGGTAATTTTTATAAATTCAACTATTTTTTTTTCTCTTGTGGACTATATGTAAACGTCTTTTATGTGAAATATCTTATTAAATAAATTAAAAATAACATGCATTTTTGTATGATCCCTCTTATTTTTGTAAAATAATGAACATTTTGCAGATTCTGCAAGGTATATGTAAACTTTTGACCTCAACTGTATTTTTTTTTTTTAGGATTTGATGAGTGGAACGTTCAAATGAACAGAATTTATTTGATAGAGAAGTCTTTTGTAACATTATAAATGTCTCACTGTCACTTCTGACTCCAAACATTTGAACAATAGCAAGTTATAAAGATCCATAAATCATAATGAAAAGCTTATGGCTTTTATTATACATATAATGTTGTATCTAATTTTATTGAACATTAAAAATACACAGACATTAAACTGAGAAAATCTCGTCTTTAACGACCACAGTGATGAATGCGTCTCACAGACGTCTGGCCATAAAGTTGTACGATCCGCATAAATGGGCACTTAGAGGGTTTTTAGTGAGAAAAATCTTTCTAGGGCTAAATTAACTTTTAAACAGGGCTCTGACCTACAGCCCACATCTCCATACCCACTGACATCCCTGAAATATTTTTAAAAGGATGCTCGGTTTCTCAGTGTGTCCAAACGGTGGAGTTTTTACTTGAACAAACCATTCTCACTCACTTCCATGCATTATATTTTGTTCATTGAACTTGTGAAGCATGTGGCTGCTTTGGCTTTTTCTCACTTCAAAGACTAACTATAGCACATTACAATTTGGGCTGTCAAGGAGTATGTCATTGGTTGGACATACTGAGTATATATACCCAAATACATTGAAGGAGTTGGTGTTTTGAGTCTGAATGGCTTGAGACAGCACTGAACAAACTAAGACATGATGCTTGTGAGCGAACTAACCAAATGAGGTAGGTATATGCCGAATGAGAATCTGCTGACAGTGACTGAATAAACTGGATAACTAGGAAGGGAAAGTTGGTCAAGAAGAACTTTGAATGACTTGACAAAGTCTTGACTGAAATTTAACACATTTAAAAAAAGCCTTTATATTTGAAGGTTATACAGACCTCACAGACTGCAAGACAGACAGGCCTATATAGATAGAGTTTTACTGATAGATTGAAAGACAGGGTTACATTAATGCACAATCTTAAGCCCAAGGCCCTCAGGCTGAAGGAGGGTTCTGGTACTAGAGAAAAGTTTGAATTATTTTAATAGATTGCTTTAAAACTTTTAAATAAAAAACTACTTTTCTGTTAGCAGTTTTCCTCGATACAATAGAAAGTTTGCACTTACGTCACGATTTGGTCAGTAACCCGGATGTGCGGCCATATTGGAGAAACTCTGGTGTAAACAACAACATGGATTGCACGGTTAATGTACTACTGAATACATTGTTCTGCTAATTTATGCTGTCTAAACCACAGAAAAAACATGTGGAGGCTGCTAAATTATATAGAGAAGGACATAGTAAGCAGGAAATGGCGCAATATTTTGATAAACTGGTAATAGGTGGTAAAGAAATGTACGAGCATTATTATTTTTGATATTAGCCTAATATTTCACCTCCCTGCCGAAAAAAAAAAAAACTGCTAAAATCAGCCTAGGTTTTAGTTGGTCATAGCTGGTCAGCAGGCTGGTTTTGAAGGGGTTTTGGCCACTTTCCTAGCCTGGTCAGGCTGGAAGAACCAGCTAAAACCAGCTACTTCCAGCTTAAGGCTGGATTTAACTGTTTTTTTTTCAGCAGGGCTACCTGACCGGAAATTATAAGAATAAGCAGGAATGTTGTCAAGATTACTCTGGAAATCCTGTTTCAGAATTTGGCCAATCATAAATGCCTTTTGTTCCTCAGACGTTTTTCCCACTCTTCTCTTTGATTTGTTATAACATTAGGAAGTCTATAGTACTCCAAATGTTCTTTTCGTGTCCAACCGATAAGCACAGCCCAAAACATGACAATAATTAACTATTTTCAGCAGCAAAATATGCGAGTTTCATTCGGTTCAGTTGCATTGTTTATATTCAGTGCCTGCGAATATTCAGCAGTTTAGAATCAAAACTTTAAAATCATAAATGAATAAATCTTTTGAGTCGGTTCACTCATGTGAATTGGCCCAATGGCATTTTAACATTCTCTGAATCGGTTCTGGATTAAGTTTGAATCTTTTGGATAGTTCACTCACGCACTGAATCGTTTCCAGTTTCACATTGAATGAAACAATTTATTAAGAATCTCAGTGATCAAAGAGCGAAGTGAATACGCATATTTTTACATTATATAATAAAATAACATATTATATATATCTTACAGTGATGTTGCAGCGCTATTTGCTGTTTTCTGTCAGCTGTTTAGAATCAGAACGAGCGATTCACGATTCAGAAGTGAATCAACGACTCAACCAGACGCCATAGAAGCATGGACGGAATCAAACAGCGAAGTGAATACTCATATTTTTTTTACATTACATAATGAATAATAAATTATATATATCTTACCGTGATATTGCAGCGCTATTTGCTGATTTCCGTCAGCTGCTTAGAATCAGAACAAGAGATTCACGATTCGGAACCGAATCAATGACTCGACCAAACGCCATAGAAATATGAACGGAATCGGTTCATGATTCCGTTCGAATCATTTGAGCTCTTTGACGCGAGAGATGTCATTTGAGGCGGTTTCTTATTTTACGAAACATAAGAAACTTTTTGAGCTCATGGAACAAAAATAACACTCGATTAAGTGGATATATATACAATCCATGTAAACTGAACCTGGAGATACCTACAGTCGTTTACCAACTATGAAGAAGTTTCAACACCTGCACACGCCACTCTCGAGTGACTCGCCCGGTAAATAAAAAAAGTATCTACTGTATCACGGCTTTACCTTGTTTTTCGGACATGTAACAGTTACTGTGGTTCTTTAAAGTGCCTTAGACTAAGAGTATCACGCAGATAGAACATCAAGCCTATATATGGTAATCATTCTGTACCATAGCACATAGCAAATTATGGTGTTCCCATATAAGCTGTTGTTGTGAAGGGTATTTTGAGAAACTATTATGTGAATATGATGATTTCGTCTTTGACAGTATGTGCATCTTGCATCTGTCTTGTTTGTTAACCACTCCTCACTTTCTCTCCTCATTAACACACCAGCTGGCAATACAGGTTTTCTGGTGCACTTTTAGAGATGCTTTTTGTCTTTTAACAACCATTGGTTACTTTTAGTTCTATGTTTTTTTAAGTTATCTTAAGAATCATCTTAATTGTAGTTCAGCTTATATTTTGCCATGAATGAGTGTAAATTTTTCTGGCCAAATATATGTGAAAGACGTTAAGATGTCCACGTCAAAAGAAATTTACAAACGTGATTTTATGTCCACAGAAAGCACATTAAGTGTCTACATTTAAGGTTTCAAATACGTTTTTGGAGAATAAAATGTCAAAATTTGGTTGAAATAATGTTACATTGTTTTTCAGTGTAACAATATTTATGGAAAAAGTAAAACAACATGCATATTCTGACTTGTACATATTAAAATAATAAGGGAGCCTATTCAATTTTATTGTGTTTTAAATGAAAAAAGAATCTTACTGACAAATGGGCAAAACCTAGCATAGTGGCAAATTTAAAAAATGTAGAATTACAACTAATTAGTATTTGGGGTGAAAGTAATTTGTCGTTTAATATGTCATAAATTGTTTTTTGTTGTAAATATGCCTGACAAGATTGTTACGCTGAATGACATTTTAGTGGGTGTCTTGAAAAATGTATGTTATTTATTTTTTACTCAGAAAAACAAAAATGCAATAAAATGAAACAAAACATTTTAATATTTTTTGGAAAAACAATAACAATTTAAAGCAGTATTACACTTATTGTTTTAATTCTTAAACCCTTTTTTGACCCATGTATAAATATAACCCTGGATCACAAAATCAGGGTTTTTTAAATTGAGATTTATACATTATCTAAAGCTGAATAAATAAGCTTTTCATCTATATATGTTTGTTAGGATATGACAATATTTGGCAGAGATGCAACTATTTGAAAATCTGAGGGTGCAAAAAAATCTAAATATTGAGAAAATCGCCTTTAAAGTTGTCCAAATGAACTTCTTAGTAATGCATGTTACTAACCAAAAAAGTTTTGATACATTTACAAAATATCTTAATGGAACATGATCTGTACTTAATATCCAAATGATTTTTGACATAAAAGAAAAATCGATAATTTTGACTCATACAATGTATTTTTGGCCATTGCTACAAATATACCCGTGCTATTTGCGACTGGTTTTAAGGGTCACATATAACACAGTGTATCTGTAGATTCAAAAAATACAGATCTGGAAATCCCCAGCACTAGCTGCATATGCGTCTACACACACCCACATCTCTGCATTCATTTTAAAAGCACTATTCTCTATTATTTATGGCCTTGTATCGCAGGCTTACAATTCAGACAATAGAAGAGTGGTTCTTGTGTGTGTGTGTGTTGATGAAGGCAAGAGTGCGTGTGGATGGACATGTCGTTTTGGCCCCTCATTAATGGCAGCGAGAGAGCACGAGTCCTCTCTAATGCATTCTCCTACCTTGTTCTCTCTCCTCCGTAAGCGGCCTTTGCCTTCCCCCTGACAGGACAGAGCGGGTTCTCAACACAGGTGTGATGTTCGGCAGACAATTTCCCAGGCTTTTTTTCTTCACCCTCCTTTTTACCTTCATTCTCTTGGGTCCCAGGGAGCGCCGCCCCTGTGAGATGGAGGGATGAAGTGGGAAGAGCAGGGACGGGAGTGGGCAGGCGAGTGGATAAAAAGGCCGCTGTTCTTTTTCATTTGTGCCTCTTTTTTTTTTCTCCCTCTCATTTTTCCCTCTTCTCTCAGCCAGCTTTTTCTCTGGCTGTCCTGGTTTCTAGTTCTCCAGGGCCAGGGCCTATATTCGGCCGCCATCGGTGTGGGGCTGAGGTTTCTCTCAGATTCTTTAGTTTAATCAACAGTCAGCAGGCTGATAAAACAGAAAAATTCAAAGTGGATATCCAGCTTTAGTTGCTGTCTTGATGGACCGATATGGTTTTTCAATGGCGGATGCTGGTATCTAGAGAACATGGTGGCCTGTTGCTGATATAACATATTATAATATATTATATTGGGCTGAGTCTATATCAAATATTTATCATGTAGCCATGATGATTTTGATGGCAAAGTAAAATTATGCAACATCATGAATACTGTGATGAGCAGTGAGCTTAATGCACTTTTTATTTGCTTGTTAAATTGCATGAAGAGTTTGTAGACTATTTTAGCTTTTTTTTTTGTCTTGTCCCTGACTAAATTCTTTTAGTTGTTAGTTTGGTTCATTTCTGTAAATCAAACTTGTCTAATGAATAATTTGAAAACTTTGATTCGGATCCTATTTAGTTTATACAGTTAAAATTATTCAGACATCAGATATATATATATATATATATTATTTATTATTATTATTATTTTTTTTTTACTTGTGGGTGCAGGGTACAGTTCATTTATGTAAGTGAGGATAGCAAAATAAAGTAAACTGTGGCATATTATACCTAAAAACAATTCATACATTGACTACCAGTAAAATTTATCCAAATTTGGGACCAAAAATTATTCAGACACTTGATCTGACCACGTTTTGCTTAACTGTTTTTTCTTTAATTGCTAATTCAACCTTTTTACACCACAGACTGAAAAAAATTAAGCATTGCTTGGCAATTGCTCAAAAAAGTATTGATAGTTGTGTAAATATTGTCATACTAACAGTTGTCTGAGTAATTTTTGGTGGATTGTAATCCATTACATACCTTTTTATCAAAGATATTATCAAGATGAATTTGTTCTGACACAGTTTAACTCTGAGTTCTTGTCCACTTCCAGAACAAAAATTTACAGATAATGTACTCATCCCCTTGTCATCCAAGATGTTTATGTCTTTCTTTCTTCAGTCGATAAGAAATGATGTATCTTAAGGAAAATATTTCAGGAAATTATTTCAATGGTGCCCCCAAGTTTGAACCTCCAAAATGCAGTTTAAATGCTGTTTAAATTCAGCTTCAAATGGCTCTAAATGATCCCAGCTGATAAAGAAGGGTCTTATCTTGCAAAACAGTTGGTCATTTTCAAAGCAAATTGACAATTTGTATACTTTCTAACCTCAAACGCTCATCTTGTCTAAGTCTGGTTCAAAACAGTCAATACAGCTAGGGTATGTCGAAAAACTCCTGGCATCGCTGTTTTACCTTTTTTTTGTGAAGGGCGTTTTATTTACTTTGCATGTTCACATTGTAAACACTGGGTCATTACTTCTGCAGCGATTTAGCACGATTTTGAAGTTGGGAAAGAAAATGAGATTTTTTTTCAATATACCCCCTACTGGCCAGAAAAAAACATTCACACAGGCTTGGACAGGATGAGTGTTTGAGGTTAAAACGTATATAAATTGTCAGTTTGTTTCGAAAATGACCAATTTTTGCTAGATAAGACCCTTCTTCCTTGGCTGGGATCATGTAGAGCCATTTGAAGCTGCATTTAAACGGCATTTTGGACGTTCAAACATGGGGGCACCATTGACATCCATTATATAGAGAGAATTCCTGAATTTTTTCCTCAAGAAACATAATTTCTTATTGATTGAAGAAAAAAAGTCACAAACATCTTGGATGACAAGGGGGTAATTAAATTATCTGTAACTGTTTGTTCAAAATGATGGTTTCTGTGAAGGATGAGAAAAGTCCTTTAGGCCACTCAAATCAACTTGACAACATTACATGATGGTCAACTTATTATTTTTTTATGTGTCATTACTAAATTTAATAAAGCATGGGCACATTTAATTTAGAAAGTGCATTTCACAATGCATATCACAACTTTAAAGGAATTGTTCAAAAATGAACATTTTCTGAATATTTCAGCCATTCAAGAGATGAGTTTTTTTTGTTGTTCTCTTAGCCACAATTATTTGCTAAATGACAATAAATAAACACAAGAGTGAAATTATATCTCTTGCCGTCTGATTCTCTTCCAATCAGGCCACTATAATGAGACTTAGACTTGCGTAAGCCTTTGTAAATACCTGCAAGTATGTAAATGGCATAAAACGAGGGCTAGCGCACAATGGCTGTCAGCAGACTCTGCAGTGAGAACTATTAAAGGAATTGTTCACCCAAAAATGAACATTTTCTGAATATTTCAGCCATTCAAGAAATGAGTTTTTTTTTCCGATCAGAACAGATTAGAAGAAAAAATTTGCATTACATCACTTGCTTACTGTTGGATCCTCTGCAGTGAATGGGTGCCATCAGAATGAAAAGAATATACAGGTGCAATCAAAATTATTCAACCCCCTTGACCTGCAAGACATTTTGCTGCAGAGAACAACATTTTATGAAAACAATTCAACAAAGGCATCAGTAAACTATTAAAGAATGTTTATTAATACACATTTGAGTAATTCTGAGAACGTAAGTTGATGAATAATGAAAAAAAAAAATCGAATTGGCTCTAAACATTTATGTTCAAAATTATTCATCCCCTGAAAGTGAATTTGGTGTAGAATCTTTTATTCTTTAAAACCACCAATAAACACTGCCCGGAAGTGCTTAGATGCTTCTGTCACCTTTCTGCTGCAATCTTGGGCCATTCCTCCCCTGAAAAAGCTTTCAGATCACTGATAATCTTTGGTTTTTACTTTGCTACTGCTTCAAATTCAGCCATGTATTTTCAATGAGAATTACATCTGGAAACTGAACAGGCCACTTAAAAACATTCTATGACTGATTCCTGAACCAAGTGTAAGTAGATTTGAACGTATACTTTGGGATGATTGTCCTGCAGGAAAGTCCATTGATTATTAGCTTCAGACATTGCACAAAAGGCATCACAATGTTTGCCAAAATGGTCTGATACTTTAATAAATCAATGATATCCTTTGCATGGTCATGTTTTCCACTTCCTGCTACAGTAAAACAACCCCATAACAGGACTGTCCCACCTCCATGTTTGATGATGGAGATGGTGTTCTTCTGCTTATAAGCTTTGTCTTTTTTGCACCAGACGTACCTCTGATCCATACGCCCAAAAAGTTCCAGTTTGGACACATCACTCCACAAAACATTCTTCCAGAACTCCACAGCTCTATCCAAATAAATTTTGGCATGTTCAAGTCAGCTTTTTGTTGTTCTTGGTCAAGAGTGGTATTCAGCAAGATTCCTCAACATGAAGACTACACTTGTCTAGTGTTCCTCTTGTACAGAGCATTGAAATATTTTTCCTCCTTTCGTCGGGTCATCTTGCAAGTCTTTGGCTGTACACTGCAAGTTTTTCTCAGTAGATCTGGTCAAACATTTTATGATATTGTGCTTTTTTGTTCAACAGCCTCAAAGGTTTTCTGGTTCAACACACTTTAATCTAAGGAATACGGCTGCCAGCTGTGTCTCTAGGGACTTGTAATGTCTTAGAAATCTTCATGTAGTTTTAGACTTTCTAATAGAGCAAACGATTTCTTCTCTATTGATTTTGTGTGAGCTTTGTTGACTTTACCATATTTGGTACTCATCTTCAGCACATGTCTGGGCTAAGAGTATACTATGTGTAACACCCCAAGCTAATTCCATTTTTAATAAGTTTGTAAAGGCTTAAGACAAATTTTAAGACAATTTTGGTCCTTACCATAAAAATAACTGTCTTAAAACAGCAATGATGAATAGGGGTTGAATAATTCTGACATAGCTGTGTTATTAAAAAATCCTATAACTCAAAAACATTACATTATATATTGACATTATCACTTCTAATATGCCAGAAAACTGTTGTAGATGCAATTTAGTCCTGGATCTTAAGAAAGAGCAAAATTCATTTGTAAAGTACTGCAGTCTCTGGGGGGGTTGAATACTTTTGATTGCAACTGTAGATATTTTTTTACATCACTTTTGTAGTACATTTAAAATATAAATTATAACTAATGGATATAATCAGTAGCTTTGTATTGTGCAATTGTTTTTTGGTTTGCATCCATTATTCACCTTACTTCATGGGAGCATAGTTAATTCATAAAAGAGTTTTGTACCTTTGTATTTTCTAGTGGGTTTCATTTTTCTTTTTAAACTTCAAATCAAAGGTTGAAATGTTGAGTCATTTCTGAGCTAAATGGTTTGATTTGTTTTTTTATGAAGAAATTGTTTAAAGCTCTGTTGAGAAAAATGGCTCTCAAGACTGCTAAAAATGGATGAGTACTGTTAATAAATGACCTCCTGTTTTAAAATGAACCATCAGGGATCATGCAATCATAAACCACACAATTACTTCCTTGAAGTGACTGTTGTATGTACATTTCACTAATGGCCTTCGAATGGCGTTTCCTTCCTTTAGCAATTCTGAAAGTGCCACTTATAATTCGTCCCGTAAAGTACGGAATGACCTAGAATGAATGTGAATTGCTAGTAAATATAGATTACCATTTACACTAGGTTGCAAATAGCATTTGCCAGACTTTATTTGTAAGGTTTTGTATTAGGAACTGTACTATAACTATATATCTGTATCCGTAAACGGATGTACAATGCTATAGTTCATTCAAAACACGGCTGTTCTCTTAGCCACAATTATTTGCTAAATGACAATAAATAAACACAAGAGCAAAATTATATCTCTTGCCTTCTGATTCTCTTCCAATCAGGCCACTATAATGAGACTTAGACTTGCGTAAGCCTTTGTAAATACCTGCGAGTATGTAAATGGCATAAAACGAGGGCTAGCGCACAATGGCTGTCAGCAGACTCTGCAGTGAGAACTGTATTAAACTTGCACGAGAAAATCAATTCGGAAAATATAGAGGCAATTATTTTGTCTCCCACACAGCCTGACAAAATAACTGCCAAGTGAAGCTGGGAGGAGAAATAAATAATGAAAGAGAGAGAATGAGAGCAAGCAGAGAGGAGACGCGTCTACACGAGACACATTAAGAATCTCACAGCCACCCGCAGCCGCACAAACCCAAACAGATGCTAGAACACGTCTATAGACATATGCGAATGCTATTGTGGAAAGTTACTGTGCTATTGTTTGTCCTGCTAAGTTAAAACTAATTATGTTGTTTCATAACTTACGGAAAGTGAAGTTTTTCTAGCAATACTTGCTTTTGGCTGAGGGTTAAGTTTTATAATTGAAAGTGATATTTTTGTTTCCCTGCGACTATTTTAGGGGAAAAAAAAGGTATTGTGTAGTCAACGCAAAATCAAAATTGATCCTGTCTTTATGCATGTTTCTTGTCTTATTAATGATTCATCACATATTATTCCAAAGATGATGTTTGCCTTTGTAATAATATAAACTGAGATAACTTGTTTGTCTTTAAAATATGTTACAGAAACCATCATGATGATTGAATCACTTCCTGATGGGAACTACATATTTTTTTTCTAAATCTACACAAAAAATAAATACTGTTTAAGTATTTCAATAGTAATTAATAATTGTATAAAATATTGTAAAAAATAAATTAAAAAAATGTCAGCAAAAATTGAGTTGGGAGCTGCTTACCATAGAAGTAAATGGGGCCAATTTTTGGAGAGGGCAAATATAAAAACTTTAACCAATTTTTATAAATTCATTACTTAATCTCTTGTGGTGTTCTTGTCATTTTTAGGGTCGTTCTAGGTGTTATGTTGTCATGACGTGCTTGTCCAGATGCTAATATTGTTTAAATATTGAGTGTTTGCTTATTTATTTATTTTTGTGCTTGTTTGGAGGATGATGAGCTGTCTGGTGCCTGCATTGTGGTGTTGCGGATATCTATTGTGAATAATTTCCTAATTAGGTGAGTTTATTTGTCAAAAACTGTATGCAGAGGCTTTTAAAAGACCAAGGTTAGCACAAATGTTTTGTAAAATGATGCTTTTTTTTATCATCTCTGAAGGTCAGCACTCTTTCCGACCATATTTGAACAGAAAATCCTTGAACATCATCAGAGTATTGTAAAATGGCTGTTCGACTGAAATGTTTTTTCAATGAATGACACTGCATTTAGAGAGTAATTTAGTGTAATTTTTTGCTTCTAGCATTTTCACAAACATACTGTTTGTGATGTCATGAAATAGCTTAGCTTATGAATATTACTTTATGATTATGCACAATTAATCATTAACGTCTTTGGTCTATATGATCTTTTAGTGTTTTGATTTTGAGTCTAGGAGGTTTTGGGTTATAATTATCCCTGATACATTTATTTATTTATAGTAAACAAAGATTGCATTCATATACCATTGCATGGCAGGAACACTTTTTGGCAGCAGTTATCAACTGTAGTAAAATGTCCTCAGAGGACTTCAGTCTTTATTTTATAGTGTGCATAAACCTTTTGATCTACTACAATATATAGCTGGAAGCTCAGAAGTCTCCTGTTAAAGCAAGAAAACAGATATTGCTTAGAAAAAAAGGATTTGTTTTCTATGTTGCAATGGAGCTAATCTTGTTAGTGTAATCTTTAAAGTCCCCATGACATCAAAATTGATTTCATGAAGTTTATGATAGATAACCTTTTCATGAAGGTTATCTATAATAAACAAAACAATGACAAAATTCACATTTAGAAGATCAAAATTTTCACTTCCGCCAATATGGAACAACTATTTTGATGACATCACCCTGCACTTCAGCATCTCATCAAACTTTCTGTCCAATCAAATGTTCTCTAGAATCCAAAGCGTCCCACCCCCTACACTATAAATACACACTGAAGCTGCGGCTGAAATCGGCCACTTGTTAACAGAGTTAGTATTTTCTAGGGCTGTATACCTTGGAGAACCTGGCGATACGATACATACCTCGATACACAGGTCACGATTCGATATGTACCTCGATACAGAGCTGTCTCGATACGATTTGATACAATGTGACACGATTCGATACGATTCAATGAAAATACATGGGCCTGAGCCAATTAGTTAATGCTGAACACATTTACTCAACAAACAGAACTCTGCATTTTTCTTCAATTTATTGCAGACAAAAGTGCATTATAACAAAGTGCATTTTGCTTAAATATTTGCAACTTTAAGTGCTCTGATTAATTGTACACAAATTGTATTAATCTGGAAATTACCACAAGTCAACATTTACCTTTCCAAGGGTACAGTCTGAGCTCACACAAGCACAAAATCTTCTTCTTATTATTCTTAACTTCTTATTAAATCTTCTTATAATTCTTTTTTGTGACACCATGTACTGCCATAACATATTTCACTATGAAATCACTTAAATGCTACATCTAGTTCTTGAATTCTTCGAGCTTCTGGAGTGATACTCAAGTATATTTCCTCATACATACATGGTCTCTTTCTGCTGATCCATGTACCTCTTGCTCAAATCTTGGCAAACAGCAGCTTTGATTTCTTTCGACATTTTCCATGAGTTTTTTGAAACTCGCGGGCGCCGCTGCGCCCCCTAATGGCTAGGCGGAGTATCGATACTAAGGGCTAGAATATCGATACTGTATCTTTTTTTTAATATATCGGTATGTATCTAAGAATCGATATTTTGAGCACATCCCTAGTATTTTCTGTACAATGAATGGCACTTAGTGCACTATATAGGGGATAGGGAGCGATTCAGACAGTATAAATATGCTTTCCATTGGGGTGAATGAAGTCTGGTTTTGCTTTGTGTCTGATGAACCCTTGCAGCGCACATGCAGCCTGCTCTGGTCCAGAGAGATGATAGCACAGAGATCATATGTGCGAGTCAGCGCAGACCACAAAATGATGGGACACATCTGAATTCTACACAGAATGCTATTTTATACATTGTGGATGTCATACACTGTCAAATGCGGCTTTAGCCAGCTCAACAGCTCTGGCCCAAGCTATGATATAAACTAAACGCTATTGGCTATTTTAAAAAAAGGGGTGTGGCTTCTTGATATGCCCCGCCCTGTCTTCCTGTTTCAGTTGAAATACATAGAATAATGCTGTTTGTTTCAAAGCATCTCAGTAGATCTATAAGCTCATCTGTATTTCAAATTAATTTAAATTTTCATGTCCACATGTTTGATTATTTGGTAAGTAACCAAATGGCAAGTGGCATAATGTACTGTACAGTTAGATGGTCATTGTCCCAAAACAAACCCCTCTAGAAGATTTGAACTCCAGTGTTCTTTGGTGTTCTTTTTTCTGTGTCTTAAAGGCAGTGGAGAAATACTAAAATATCCTAAAGAAGAAAATACTGATCTGCTTTAACAGGCAATTTCATCGCGTGAGTGGAAGCATTGTGCATTGGTTTAGTGGATTTTAAAATGGCCCTGCCAGTGTTAAAACAGAACCTGCGTCCTTGGAATGAATTATGCTGTTTCTGTAGAATTTCATTTTGATGGCATTGGCAATTATCGGGGAGCTTAAAAGCATTTTGTTGGGTGCACTTTTGGTAGAGCTGATGGAAATTACTTTGGGCTGTCGTGTTGGACAGAGAATGAGCCAGATGAAGGCTCGGGATCCATCAAGATGAACTCATTAACTTGCATTCTACCGAGAGCTGACGAACGGACGGAATGTATGATTTTAGAGGTGTGACTAATACACAGGCTCCTCCCATTTTCTGTCTGTCTGATGCTCCCTTTCTCTCTTTCTTTCCCTTTCTGCCTCTGTTTCTGGCCCTTTGGGTAGGCTGATGTAACCGTGTGACAGAATCGTGCAAATAGAGGAAAGAAAGAAGAGGATGGAGGGATGAATTTGTCAAAGATCGAGTGGGAGTTTGAGAGGACAGAAAGACACCAAGTGGGAAGATCAGGTGATCTGATTAGACCAGGAAAGCACGACTAGTTCTCAAGGGCTTGACTGTGTTCTCAGGGGTCTGATTATTTTTGTCTACATTTCAATTTGACCTTAGAGGTTATACATGACTGGCGAACCATCCATCCAGTCAAAGACAGTGAGGCGGGTCGACTAAAGTGATGCTTTAGCTGTTTTTTTTTTTTGCGCTAACCATCCTCAATTCAACTTAACCAGTGAATCCATCAGTCAATAAGGTAATACAAACAGAACGGCGATATTCATTCATGGTTCATTTTCACCAAAGTCAACATTTTGTCCGCCCACGCCTGCAGTAGGGGTTTTATTTTGAGTGATTCAGGGGTGAATTTTGAGTGAGGTCTCTTTAAACTCAAATCATATGGTGTGTGTGTTTGTGAAGGTTGTTATTTGATTTAATAGCCAGTATGTCAGCGAACTTTGAAATATTCATATATTTGGATGTGACAGCTCTGAGAGCTGGAATATGGGAATGCGTGCATTCATGACAGCTGACGCAGAGATAATGATAAAGGTGACAGAAAGAGAGGCAAAGTCGGTCAATTTTGTGCCATTGAGTGTTTCTTTTATTGACTTATTGCTGTTTTTGAATATAGCTGCTGTAGTAAACACTTTGATGTGAGTTACAGTACAACTTACAGTAGATACTAGAGCTGGGCATTAAAGCTAAATTGATCTCGGTATTTTCAGCCTTTGCAGGGTATTTGTTTTATTTATAAGATGCTTAACTTGATATATAAATATTTAATGTCATATTTTTAAATGGATATGTTATTTATCTAAAGTGCTGGAGAGGTAGAATTCATATATGTATTTATTTACTTTGTAATGTAGACAATTTTTTAGAGATGAATGTGATTTTCAGAAATGAATTTATTTTTCCAACTTCAACAAGGAAGAATCATGTCTTTAAAAAATGTAATAGCCAAATAAGTGCTGTAAATTCATTAAAATATTTACACATTTGTTTAACTAATAATTAGATACACTACCAGTCTAATGCTCACATTAGAGCTCACAAAGCCTGCATTTATTTGATCCAAAATACAGCAAAAGCAGTAATATTGTGAAATATTTTTACTATTTAAAATAACTGTTTTCTGTTTGAATATATTTAAAAATGTAATTTATTCCAGTGAACAAATCTAAATTTTCAGCATCATTACTCCAGTCTCCAGTGTCAAATGATCCTTCAGAAAACATTCTAATATGCTGATTTGCTGGTCAAGAAACAATATTATTATTATTATTATTATTATTATTATAAATATTTAAAACAGTTTAGTACTTTTTTTCCCCCCAGGATTCCTTGATGAATAGAAAGATCAGCATTTATCTGAAATTACAAGCTTTTGTAACATTATACATTATACTATTCAAAAGCTTGGAGTCAGTATCTTTTTTTCTAGAAAAGAAATTATAGAAATTAATACATAAATTAATAGTTTTGTTTAGTAAGGATGCTTCAAATTGATCAAAAGTGATGATAAAGAAATGTATAATGTTACAAAAGAATTCAAATTTTGATAAATGCTGTTCTTCTGAACTTTTCCTTCATCAAAGAAACATGA
The DNA here is from genome assembly GCF_049309525.1 of Garra rufa. Lineage (NCBI taxonomy): Eukaryota > Metazoa > Chordata > Actinopteri > Cypriniformes > Cyprinidae > Garra > Garra rufa. The sequence continues at coordinate 38,659,646 of NC_133372.1, forward strand.
AAAAATTCTAAGCTGTTTTCAACCTAATAATGTTTTTGAGCAGCAAATTAAAATATTACAATAAATTCTGAAGGATCATGTGACTGGAGTATCGATGGTAATAATTCAGCTTTGAAATCACAGGAATAAATAACATTTTTCGAATATATTCACATAGAAAAGTTCTTTTCTATATTCTTTTCTAGTTTTTTGTGCTTTGGAAAAGTGTATTTTTGAATGGTTCTACCTAGACATATTCAAGTATAGAATGCATTTATTCTTTACAGCCTTGTTTAACACGACATCTTCTATATCTAAGGTCTAGGGCTTGTTGAATGAATGTCTGTGAGGAGGGAGATGTGTGAAAGCATGATGTAATGAACAAATGCTCTCTGTTGTCTGTCAGTAGCTACTGTACTTTCCACCGCTCGTCTTTGCAGACTCTCATTGTGTAGATGGGAACTTGTTCTTGGCTTATACATTTGAAACCGCAAACAGCAACGTGTCATGGTGAATATATTATGTCCATTTAAACTGTTATACTGTCTTGTCCTATGCATTATTTAGGGAATATGTAATAGAGAAGTGCTCACTACATAAACAATTAATCTCAGCACATATAGTGAGCTGCATTTGGATGCCACAGCAAATATTGAATCAGCTAAACCACACCTTAAATAAAATAATACTCTTATACTCTATGGGTGATGATATGAAGTGGTATGCTGTGAGTATCACACATAGATGTAGATGTATACTAAAACAAACAAACTGTTAAATTACTGACTGCAAAATTACATTTAACAGTGCAGACCCTTAATTTAACTTCTGTTTAATTATCACTAGCGATTGCCCTGTGAATTCTGGTATTTTTGGCCATTATTAGCAGGAATCCACAAAAAGACGTGTTTAGAACTGAGATGACTTTTTATTATATACTGTTGATCACCTCGTCTAAAAATACAGTAATCTACTGAGAAGTCATTTGCGTCATGTGGATTCTCACAGCAACGTTTCTTTATTTGGTTTTATTTCCTCCGTTGTTTATCTTATATTTTAGCATTGTCTAGGGACTTGATTTGATCTTAATGATGTGGCATCAGATTGTATAATGATGTGTTCATTCCTCCGAGCCACTTTCTTGTTTTCTTTTCAGTACTGTAGAAGAAGAGCACTGGAGAGGCCACCCGGTAAACAAGGCTAAAAATAATGACTCCTAAGCAAGGTTTGATTCGGCCAGCTCTGTCTTCTTTTCCCACAGGAATTGCCCTCTGAATGCGCACAGCACCAGTTTTGCCTTGCATTTTTCCTTTTCTATTCCTTAGAAACAAACAAATGCCCATTCAACGGCTTTGGTTTACTAAGCTAAGCACTGACGTAAGAGTCCCCCTGTAGTTAACCATAGGGTTCCTCTGTGTGTGCGTATAAGTGAGAACACATACACATTCTACATTTTTATTGCTCCGACTATGTTATTTTGTAGGAAACAAAGCAGTTTAGGCCTTGTGAAGATGAAGATGCAGTATAATATGGCTTTGTGCTATGGTGGTTTGCCATGAGAATCAAATGGTTGATTTAACAGTGCTGTTTATATTGAAGTGGGTACCTTTTTTTTTTTTTTTTAGATATGTTTTAAAATGGAATTTAAAACTTGGCACAGCTGGATTTTTTTCCAGTCTTCTGTGTCTCATAATACCTCAGAAATCATTCTGATATGCTGATTTTGTGACCAAGAAACATTTATTTGTGTCAATGTTGAAAACAATTGGTTTGGTTCATATATTTGAGAATTTTTTTTTTCAGGATGCTTTGATGTTTAGATCTTTTTAATTAAAATATAAAACTTTTGTAACATTTTGCTATGCCGAAAACGCAAGTTTTGAGTACACTGAAGTCAAAACGTGATATGGACTAGTGTCTGTGAATATTAAGCTGCAAAATACCTTTTAAATATGAATCCTGCATGTTTTGAATGTCTCTGTGTGAATGAATGGTGCAGACACATGGTTTACTACACACATACCTAAGCATGTGTGACCCTCGCAGTGTTTACAAAAAAAAATCTAAGATTACGAGATTAAAGTCATAATATTTTAAGAATAAAGTCGAAATTTTGAGAATAAAGTTGAAATATTTTGAGAATAAAGTTGAAGTGTTTCGAGAATAAATTCGTAGCTTTAACAAGATTAAAGTTGTAATACTTTAACAGTATATTCTAGCATATTGCGCATGCAAATGCTCTGGATTGGGAGCACCAGGAGATATCTCCGCTTTCAAATTCTGTTAGTTTTATAGCGAAATACAAACAATATGTTGACATTATTCTCATCATTTCGACTTTATTCTCGAAATATTAAGACTTTAATCTCATCAATTTAGATTTGTTTTTTTAAAATGTGGCACTAAAACGCTGTCTTTATTATTATTATTATTATTATTATTATTAATAATAATAATAATATTGACAAATTAATTCTTTATAAAATCAACTAATTAGACATCCTTTTGGTTATTAAAATTTAAGGAAACCAATAAAATGGAATCCAGACAATTAATAGAAAACGTGGAATTTGGTAAATATGTCTGAATTTGAGGGGGAAAAAAGTGTATTTCATAGGGCCTAAAAAAATTAGTTTTTGTTAAACTTTTGATAAATTGCTGTTAAATTATGTACATTTCATGAATTCAATTAATTAGACATGCTTTTTGATATTTTTTTAATTTAACCATTAAATTAGAGTCTAAAATACAGAAAAATTTAATTGGAAAACACAGAATTTGGAAAAAATTAAAACTGATTTCATAGGTCCCTACTTAATTTTTTTTATTTTTGTTAAACTTTTAATAAATTGCTCTTTAATTGTAAAGTTTTATGAATTTAATGAATTAGAATTTTTTTTTATTAAATGTTTTTTTTTTTTTTTTCATTTTGCAATTAAAACAGACTCTAAAAAAATGAAAAAGGAAAAAAATGAATTTGGTGGGAAAAATAGAATTGAATAGTCCCCTAAACATTCTGAATGTCTTTACTTTCACTCTTAAACAATTTAAAACATTTACTGACCCCAAACATTAAAATATTTGATTTTCCATCCATGGGTGACTGATAAAATTAAACTATTATATTATATTTTGCCTTAGTAAAATATACTGCAGTATATAAATGCACCAGACAGACCAGAAGCTTGTGAAATTGGTTTTACCTTTGTTGTTGGAATTTATTTTTAAAAACAATTACAGATTAAAATCTCAAATTCAGTAAATGCATTAAAGGAACAGTTCACACAAACATTTTTTGTTCTGCAGAACTAGTTTTGGAGTGACATGAGAATGAGTAAATGTGCTTAATAGAAACAAGGATATCATAACATGGTAAATGCTGGTACTGTAAAGCGGCAGCAATATCCATGCTATCAAACTGCAGATAGGCTCTATTACAGGGACACCCTGGGTAGTGACATTTGGAATTATGATTCGTAAGTGAGTACTGCACACAAGTGTGTGGCTTTACTTTGATAAGTGTAGCTTTTGACTCCAGCTTTTAAGGGCCTTTCAAGTTTCAAGACTTCCCGGAATTCTCACGGTAGACTGGCTAAAGCATTTCCTGTGATGTAAAAATGGAGCTGTAGGATGACAGAGCTTGCTTTTGTTGAGATGACGCTCACCTCCCTGTAGGTTTGATCCATTTGAGAGCCTGTCTCGCTCGCGTTCTCCGCCGTCGAATTGAAACGGCTCCGTTTCCCCGAAGCCGAGACATCCGCACATCAAGCCATCTCGCCTGTGTCTCCCCTGCCGGGCCCGGTCTCTTTCACAGCTCCGGCTGAAGACTCGACAATGGCGGCGATGATGTTCGCGTACCTGTCGTGTCAAAAGATAAAAGCCTCTCGTCTTTGTGGCGTCTGAATGCAGATTGCGGAGCGGTGACACTCTCCTTTCTCTGACCTCCTGCCCAGGCATCTGGCGTGTTTTTTGCGCTAATGAATTGCCTTTGCGTAATTAGAAATGTCACGTTCTTCTCGCTGACAGATAAGCCAGAATGACAGCTAATAAATAAAAGCCGAAGAAACAAAAAAAGCACAGGGTCTTCTGGATTAGAGAACAGATGCTGGGGCTGCTCGCGTCGTGCTGTATTTTTCCCGCGTTTGGCGGAAGCCCGCGAGGAACGTTGCCAGCCGATTAACAGCTTCGTTTGGCAGATTCGTTGTTTTCGCACCCTCTGATGTGAAACAAAAAGGAAGTATGACATCACAGAAAGCTTGACAGGAACATGCAGAAACCGTGGCTGAAGGCTGCTTTCGCCTTTATTCGTGAGTTGCCCTCTCCAGCTTTGCGCCGTCTAATCTTCGCCCAAACTTTTGAGAAGAATGTCAAAGTTCATTGATCTTATATCTGAGTACAGCAGCTCTGCAGCGTCTTGAAAGAAGAATCTGATCATTAAAGGTCATTGATCCTTTTCTAACTGGAGAAAGACAAGAGGTGAGCTCAGAGCTCACCTCCAAACCTCTTCAAACCTCCAGCTCTCCTTCAACACGCCGCTGGTTAGCATTCAGCTCGCCGTCAGTTCCACTCTGACAGGTTACAGCCTAACTGAGAATTAAAGATTTGTTTCCCTGCAAGGATGGGAGTATCTGCGAGTATCTGCTTTCAAGCTAATGAGAGGGGCTCAGGGCATTCCTGTCCTGGCGAAACATCTTCAGCATACTCATCCAGAGGTGCTGGCAGTGCTTGAGGTGTAAGCGGAGATGAGACGTTCTTCAAGGCTGTCATAAGTTAGCCTTGAGAGAGGCCTTTCTTCAGCAGTGGATGAAGAATCGTGGTGCCATTGGATCATTTTGTTGGATCCATTTGCTAAAGAGTGGCTCTGTGGTATTTCAGTGCAAAATCTGGGGCTTGCTTACTTGACTATTTGGAATTTACCCTACTATTTAGTTGTATTACTTTGTTATTGTTTATTTTATTTTCCATCAATCAATTCTCTGAACATCAATCGTCTGTAGTGTTGCAGGAATTATTTTTTATTTTATTTTATTTTTATTTTATTTTACTATAATTTTTATGTCCAATTCTATCCTTTATATTTTAGGTATTTATTTGACTAGTTTCTGTATTTATTTAATTAAATTTAATTACTATGTTTATTAAAGTTTTTTTTATTTTATTTAAAATTGTTCAGCCAAAAATAATTTTTATTTCATTTTATTACTTTATTTTATTGAAATTGTTTATACAAAAATATTTATTTTATTTTGTTTTATTTTAACCAGTTTCTGTCTTCTTATTTTATTTAAATTGGTCAGTAAAAATATTTATTTTATTTTATTAAAATTGTTCAGCGTAAAACATTATTATTATTTTTTTAAATTTAAATTCTTCAGTCAAAAACTTTGCGTTTTATTTTATTAGTTTTGTTTTTTCCATTTTTTAAAATATATTTTATATTTATTTTAACCAGTTTCTGTCTTCTTATTTTATTTAATTTTATTTAAATTGGTCAGTAAAAATATTTATTTTATTTTATTAAAATTGTTCAGCATAAAACATTATTATTATTTTTTAATTTAAATTCTTCAGTCAAAAACTTTATTTTATTTTATGCGTTTTATTTTATTATTTTTGATTTGTCCATTTTCCAAATTTTATATTTATTTGACCGGTTTCTGTCTTTTTGTTTTATTTTATTTTATTTTATAATTTATTTAAATTGGTCAGTTAAAAATATTTTCTTTATTGTATTTAAATAGTTCAGCATAAAACTGTATTTTATTATTTTTTTTTTATTTAAATTGTTATTTATTATTTTATTTTATTTTTATTTAAATTGCTCAGTCAAAAACATTTTTTATTTTTTTATTTAATTTTAATTTTATGCTTTTTAGTTTTATTTTGTTTGTTTTTCCATTTGTATCCTTTTTATCCTTTTTTTATTTGATCAGTTTCTGTTTATTATATTTCCTTTAATTTCCTTTACTCACAAACTTTCTTTCTTTTGAGGCAATATAATTAATATCTTTATATATTATATATTATCAGGTTGAGTGAATTCAGTACTATAGCAGCTGATTTGCGTTAATACTGATTTTTTTTACAGTAAAATTGGGGCATTTTTAAGAAAGTAATACTGGTGAAAATAAAATTGATTTAATTTTGGCTAATCTACAGGTATTCCTCCAAGGAATTTTCTTTTTATTCTCAAATTGGAATAATTTGTTTTGCATCAGCGGGCGCAGTATATTCTTGGTGAAAAAAACAAAAATAGTTGCACATCTTAATATAACAACTTCTAAGTTCAAATCAAGCTTCCTTTTCTAAAATATGATAATTGCTGATGAATTGGTTGCTCAAAATGACAAACATGTAGATTTTCCTCTGAACAACAGTGCTGCAAAATACCAGAGAGATACTAATTATGCTAAAAATGAACCCATGGCACACAAACTGTTCACGGCGGGAGAATGCTAAATTTGCTGCAGTCTTTTGTTTATTTGATCCGTCAGTTTCCCCTGTTGTTTGCAGATGCAGTTCTGGAGGAGAAAAAAAAAGCCTCCGAAATGAAATAGGTTGGGAATTTTGCTGCTGTGCAAAGCAACATAATGTTCTGCCTCCAATTCCAAAGAGTTAGATGTAATGCCTGATACATTGTAATGCTAGTATGTTAATATGCTTCGGGATTGTTGCTGTCAGAAAATGAAAAACAGTTGGTCACACATTGAGCTGTTTCCCTCACCTTATCTCAGAGCCCGGCCACAATACAGTAATGAAAACCGCAGGCTGTTCCTTTCAGAGCTCGCCTTTCTTACGGTGATAAGGTAGATGCGAATACAATGTGAAAGGCTAATGGATGAAGATGTCCAACAGGTTCATGCTGTCATGCGACTGAATTAAATAATGCCACCATAAATCAAAGAACGCTGCTATAAAACTATAATTCTCTGTCATTGCTCTGACACACACACACACACACACACACACACACACAGAAGAACACTGTGCAGGCTTTTAGTCTATTACGCAGAAGTCTTCCCTGTAAACATGGTCGTGATGAATCATCTTCTTAATTAAAAAGCAAGCTAATAAAAACTGTATTTTTTTGTGAATCTTGCTTATTATTATTATTTTATCATACTAACCAGTTTGTGCTACAGGCATGTATGATGCATCAAATTGTCTTTTTTTTTTTTTTTTTTTTTTTTTAACTGTGCTTTATGTGATCAGAGTTACTTCACTCATGGCTGACATTAAAATGTTAAATCTCATAGACTTAAAAAAGCAGGTTTTTGAAACAAACTTTTCTTCTTTTCTTTAAAAATTGTAATTTTTTTCTCCAAAATTATTTTTTGTCTTTTAAAACTTTTTTTTTTACTTTAGCATCTGTTTTGCAATATATTAGCAACCGTGTAGATAATCGTAAAAAAACATGATTACGTTTGTTGCATAAATTAAAAAATAGTTCTTTAAATAATATTTGCCTGCTTTTATTGCATTATGAGGGCCCTGTGAAATCCATTTTATTTTTTCCCAAATTCAAATGAAGTTTTATTTATTTATTTTTTTTAACCAAATTCTGTATTTTCCATTAATTTTCCAGATTCCATTTGAATGGTTCCATTACACCGATTTTATAAAAAATAATTTATTATGATATATATATATATATTTTTTATTTATTTTTTTATTTTTTTCTCAGAATATTTTTCTGGTTAATATTCCTTTAAAAATAATTTTTAAAATGTTAACTTTTTTTTGTTAAATGTTAACTTTTTTTTTTTTTACTTTAGCAACTGCATTGCAATATATTAGCAACCAATCACATAATTTTAGCATCTTGTTAGAAAATGTATTATTATTGTTATAAAATGTTTTATTTTTTTCCAGGTTCTGTTTTATTTATTTTTTCCAAATTCCATTTTTTTCTGTTTTAATTTTTCTAGACTTTTTTTTTTTTTTAGTGGAAAAAAAAATTATTAATCAAAAAGAATGTCTAATTAATTGAAATCATGAAACTTGCACAATTTAACAGGATTTTATTCAAAGATATTAACAGGATTATTAACAGGATATTAACATTTTTAAGGTCTTTTGAAATGTTATGTTTTTTATTTTTTCCCCTCAAATTCAGTTTTATTTTATACTAAATTCTGTATTTTCCATTAATTTTCTGGATTCCATTTTAATTGTCCATAAATTTTTTTCTGATTAACCGATTTTTATAAAAAATTATTTATTATTATTATTATTTTTTTTTTTCAGAAATACTGTGTTGTGTGTGTGTGTGTGTGTGTGTGTGTGTGTATAAATTTTTCTGATAAATAAATTCTGATAAATGTGGCTTAATATTCACAGACACTAGTCCATATCGCATTTTGATTTAAGTCTACTGACCTACTTTTGATTTATTAATTTATCAGAAATTTGGCAAATTCCATGACATTCTGCATTATACAGTCACTTTCATTTTTATGACTGGATATATTATAGACAGCCATTTAACTTTTTGTCTCTGCATGAAACAAGGGATAAAGAATGTAATGTGAGTTCATGTAAATTGGTTTAGGGTTAGTCTAATTCTTGCATTTGTAAAAATAGGCAAGAAGTTAAACAAAGGGAGGGTTTTACTCATCAGTTTTGTTTTGTTTTCAGGCACAGTCTATCGGGGATTATAGATCTTAACTAGGTTTTTACTTTGTCAATAAGAATGATCTTGTGCTATTTTGAGCATTTGCTTGACAAATGATTCGGGCATTCAATGAAATTCATTTACTTTATCTTTTGGATGGAAGGGCTTATCGTCTTCACATTAAATGTAAAATCAGATAAGCCCTCTGGAAATAAATCTGTAGAGTGCACATTATATTTATGGATTTTCAAAATACAATTTTATAGCTTCTGCCAACACAGAGAGGAATTTATTTCAGTATTTATTATAGTAAATATTTGGCTCTACTGTTTCATAGCAAGAGATCTGAAGGAAATAAAATGACTTCCCATTTGCATTTTTTAGGCCTGAAAATTACTCTTTGTGAAGTCTAGCACTTATAGATACACAAGATTGATTAAACATAACTCTATGGTACTCAAAGGTGTCATAGCTGCTCTTTTCCACACTATGAAAGTGAACATGGATTTATCTTTCAAAGCTATAACATCCCTTTAAAAGTCTTGAAATATGGTGCATAAGTCACAGTATTTATTTTGTTTTTATGGTGCATTTTTGGCCCCGTTTCCGTCCACTTTCATTGGAAAGAGCAGCATGAACATTCTTCACAACATCTCTTTGTGTTCCACAGAAGAAACTACATCATAAGTTAAAATAAAATCATGCATTAGCCAAGCATTTGTGTTTGCATACAGTACCAGTCAAAATTTTTTTTTTATATTAAGATTTTTAGTTTTTTAAAGACGTCTCTTCTGCTCACCAAGCCTGCATTTATTTTATCCAAAGTACAAATAATTTTTTACAAATATTTTTGCTATTTAAAATAGCTGTTTTCTATTTGAATATATTTTAAAATGTAATTTATTTCTGTGATTTCAAAGCTAAATTTTTAGCAGTCACATGATCCTTCAGAAATCATTCTAATATTCTGATTTGTTGCTTCAAAAACATTTGTTGAAAACAGCTGAGTAGAAATTTTTCAGGTTTCTTGGTGAATAGAAAGCTCAGAAGAACAGTGTTTATCTGAAATAGAAATCTTTTGTAACACTGATGTCTTTTATCATCAAAATTTAATTAAAGTATTATTTTCTATAATTTCTTTAAAAAAATGATACTGACTCCAAGTTTTTGAATGATATAGTGTGTAATGTTACACAAGCTTTTTATTTCAGATAAATGCTGATCAAAGAATTCTGAAAAAAATGACTCGACTGTTTGAAATATTGATATTAATAATAATAATTAAATTCTTGAACAGCAAATCAACTTATTAGAATGATTTCTGAAAGATCACTGAAGACCTGAAGTAATAATGCTGAAAATTTAGCTTTGAACACAGAAATAAATTACATTACAAAATATATTCAAATAGAAAGCAGTTATTTAAAATAGTAAAAATATTTCACAATATTACTGCTTTTGCTGTGTTTTGAAATAAATGCAGACTTGGTGAGCAGAAGAGACTTCTTTAAAAACATAAAAAAATCTTACTGTTCAAGCTGTTGAAGCTGCATTACCCATTTAAATTGCATTTAAGGGCAATGCAAGACATCTAAGCTTGAACCTCAGTGTCCCGACATATTTGAAAACTCCTAAGGGCTGTCTGTGCACAGGCCAAATTTCAATGCCACTATGTTAAATCTGTATAATATTGAAAATGATGTCAAAACTGCCTTGGAGGGAAGTGAAAAGGAACGGAGGACGTGAGGAACATGTTTCAGGACCACGGACACCAACCCAAAAAGGCACTACATATTAGCAAGTGCTTAATGTCTAGTCTCTGCTCGTTCCCCAGAATGATAGAATTGGGTGCAAATGGTTTATAATTTTTTTTAGTGTTCTTCAGTCTGCCAGCAGCACTTGTGTTTAGTGCAGTAATGAGGCTCTGTTGACGGGACCTTGTAGTCGAGCTAATAGAGCGTGGGATATATTTGACCGGCTCATCTCATTAATTGTGGCTGCGGTAGACACAAATGTGTGACATACTATTACCACCTCGACCCAGATTAAGTGGACTATATTTTAACATTCAGAGGTCAGCGGTACTAGCTCGCTTCCAGATTGTCCCGGTCACTTTGACTTTTTAAAGTCAGTGTGAAATGTGTTTGCAACCCATTTTACTCCTGTAATATGACATGTTTCTAAGTGAAAAAGATTTAATGAGGAGAAAATGTAAGTGGGAGTTGTTTTTATCATTTGGATCAAGACTGGTGGTCATAGTGTAAGGACTATAATGAATAATTATATAATTACATGATAAAAGATTATGACTATTCTTCAAAATTCTGGTGAATCGTTCAGGTGCTCGTACGGAGGAAGTAAATGGGATATGTTTAAATCTGTCTCTCTCTGTTTTTTGGCATGATCTAGTGCCCTATTTTTGCATCTGGAGTGCTGAAAGGATTCCAGCCACAATATTGCCTTGAAGAGATAATTTATGTAGAGACAATTATGCATATCTCTGATTTACATACACTCATTAATAATTGTTCTATATTAAGTTTAAAAGAATATTCTGGGTTCAAAATAAGTTCTATCAGTAGATCATTTTGTCCAGCAGTTTGCTAAAGGCACTTACAGTGGAAATCTAAGGGACGTCATGTTCTAAAATGCTTGGAAACAGTTTTTGCATTAGCATAATATTTTTAGTTCAGAACAAGCTAAAATATGTCTTGGAAGTCTATGGATAAGGCATTGTGTAGCATTTCTGCTCGTGTTAAAGCATTGATTTTAATTATTTAGAGCAAAAATCTGACATTTAAAGGGGTCATATGACGCGGTTTCTTATTTTACTTTGTCTTTGGAGTGTTACAAGCTGTTTGTGCATAGATAAGATCTGTAAAATTGCAAAGCTTAAAGACTCAAAACCAAAGATATTTATTATAAAAGTTAAGACTCAGCCACACCCCCTTACAAGGCTTGTTCAAACACGCCCCCACTTGTCCATGTCATGGGATTAGTAGATTAGCATAACACCGCCTATATGTATATGGAAAGAAAGAAGGCGTAACTTTTACCGGCTGTAGTAGTGTTGCAGCCGCCATGTTGTGGAGACGCAGTGTGTTTCATTGCGAAAGCACTTTGTTTGGCCTTCCAAATGAAGACACAACTAGAAATCAGTGGTTAAGTTATATTTACAACACTGTTCCGGAACAGTACAATGCAAATATTCGAGTGGGTGCTCCGCATTTCACGGAGGACTGTTTTCTGAACCTGGGAGAGCAGCTTACAATGCCAGCTGTACACAAAGGGTTAAGGCTATAAAGTGGGCCAGTTCCAACGTTGCAAGCATAGTCTGTGCTTCTGACTTTATGGCCTGTGAGTACGTTTTCATATTTAAAGAATGCAGTACTGACTATTCAAACTCAAGTTTTGATCAGTGTAGAGTAGTGCTTGTTGTTTATCATTCTATGATCACAAATGAGACATGGTGTTATGTTTATGCGACTCGGCGTAACAAGTAAAAAGATAGTACGAGTCATTATAATCAGTAGTTATGTCCCCACTGGATTCAAACAAATGCCTCGTTTATAAAGGGTTTTATTGTTCCCTTCCGGGAACTCGAGCCGCGTCTGGAAACGCTATGGGGAACGCCATTGGCGGGCCGCACTCTGAATCATGTCTAACAACCAATGAAATGACGGGGGTGACGTCAGAGGCGCGGTGACGTCATCAGCCAGGAAGTATAAAGCACGTGCGTTTGACGCCCGCGGCAGCTTTTGTCATTCAGCGAGAGCGCTCTGTGTCTGTCTGTCTGCCATTTTGCTGCTTTTTTGTGCCAGTTTGCACAGCTTTTATTTGAGTAAAATGGCTTCAAAACAATCAAAAAAAGATAAGGTGGCTGTTACTCATAGACGGTGTGTTCCTCCCTGTCAACGCTTTATTGTTGCTGGTGATACACACAGTCTATGTGTGGTGTGTTTGGGAGCGGAGCACGCACAGTCAGCCCTCGAAAAGGCTGACTGTCCGCAGTGTGAACTTCTGCCGCTGCGGCTGCTCCGTTCCCGGAAAGCCCTCTTTGAGGAGGGGGCTTTCACTAGCGTGCCTCGCGGGTCTGGCCCCGCTGCCGCCGAGGCGGAGCGGTTGCGCCACTCGTGGGGCTCGCAGCTCGACCTGCTGGAGGGTATGGAGACGGGTGATCCCCTATCTCCTCCCTCACTCAGCGGCGCGAGCGATCTCTTATTGGATGAGGAAGCCCGCACTGCGGCCTCTTCCCTCCAAGAAGAGATCCCAGAGCTCCATATATCTTCCTCCGAGGAGGTTGATATTGAGAGCCTGGATGAACCACCACAGCCACCCCGGTCGCCTCACTATGAGGAGCTCGTGGAGGTGCTGACCACTGCGGTAGCCAAATTAAACATCTCCTGGCCCGCAGAGCAACATCATGAGCCGCAGGGAAGCAAATTAGATGATCGCTTCCTGCGGACAAAGGCAGCACCTCCCAAACGGAGCCTTCCATTCTTCCCAGACCTCCATAACGAGATCTCGAGGTCCTGGGGGAAGCCCTACTCCTTCCGCCTCTACCACCCCACTGAGAGCTACGCTAACGTGGGGGGTGCGGAGGAGCATGGGTACAGGACGATGCCCCGGGTTGAACAGACGCTTGCGGGCTATCTGGCACCCGGCGCGGCATCGTCCCTGAAGGCTCCGTCCTTGCCCACCCAGCCACTAAAGAACACTTCCATCATGGTGGGCAAGGCATATACGGCAGCAGGTCAGGCTGGCTCATGTCTTCATACCATGGCCATCCTTCAGGCATACCAGGCTGACCTGCTGAAGGAGTTCAGCGAAGGCAGGGAGGTTAACGTTTCGGAGATGCGGCGCACAGCAGACCTCGCTCTCCGCGCCACCAAGGAGACCGCCCGTGCTGTGGGCCGGTCTATGGCAGCCCTGGTGGCCGCGGAGAGGCATCTCTGGTTGTCCCTGTCCGCATTAAAATCTAAGGACAGGGCAACACTCCTGGACGCCCCCATTGAGCCTAGCTCCGGCCTCTTCGGCGCCTCGGTGGACACAGTTGTCGCCAGGCACCAGGAGGCCAGGAAGCAGGCAGCGGCGTTCAGGACTTACCTCCCTCGCCGCGTGTACTCCTCTGAGGCTGCTGGACGGGGGCAGCCTCAGCCGTCAGCGAGCTCCTCACACAGAGAGGCACAAAAACAGAGCGTTGCCACCCGCGCTCCTCCGGTTCGTCCTAGAAGACGGGGTGGGCAACGCTCTAAGCCGGGGACTTCTAAGAGGCCCGACCTGAGGGTCGTCCTCCAGGCCAAGAAGTCCTCGGCTAAACGGCCCTGACGTTTACATTCCAGGGCAAATGAGGGCAGCCCCTCTCGAGGAGGTTTACTCGGCGCCACTCAGTGTGGTTACCGAGCCTCCTCGGGGCCCTCAGGAGATTTGTCAGCTAACCCTGCCGTTGTTACAGGGCGCGGCAATCTCCCGCGGACATTACCCTCTAAAAGGTCCGCGACCCCCGCGGGGGTCCTCAGAGAAACTAGCTCAGGAGGTTCCTGCCAGTTCACTGTTACAGGCCCCCGGGCTAGTTCCTCAAACAAATCCAGAAACCAGTCTCGAGAGGCTGGTTCCCTTAGTAGATTTTCTGGCAGCGTGGAAGCTACTGCCGAATATCTCCACATGGGTCCTGCGTACTGTAGAGAAAGGCTACTGCATTCAGTTCGGCGCGAAACCGCCACCTTTCAGCGGGGTATTCCCAACTCTAGTGAGCCCCGAGCAGGGTCTGGTAATGGAACGAGAAGTAGAAACTCTCTTAAGGAAGGAGGCCATCGAGGTGGTCCCTCCTCAGGACAGGGAATCCGGGTTCTACAGCCGGTACTTCATAGTTCCCAAGAAGGATGGAGGGCTTCGGCCCATATTAGATCTCAGGCAACTGAACCGCTCAGTAAAGAAACTGAAGTTCAGAATGCTCACTGTCAAGCAGGTAGTGACTCAAATCAGGTCCGAGGACTGGTTCGTCACTATAGATCTAAAAGACGCATACTTTCACGTCTCCATCCTTCCTCAACACAGGAAGTTCCTCAGGTTCGCTTTCAGGGGCAAAGCCTACCAGTACAGGGTACTTCCTTTCGGCCTAGCTCTCTCTCCCCGTACTTTCACAAAGTGTGTGGATGCAGCTCTGGCTCCTCTGCGACTCCAGGGCATCCGCATACTCAACTACATAGACGACTGGCTCATCCTGGCCAGCTCAGAGCAGTTAGCAGTTCAACACCGAGGTGTCGTTCTTGCTCACATGAAAGAATTAGGGTTGAGACTCAACGCCAAGAAAAGTGTGCTTTCTCCATTACAGAGGACCACCTACTTAGGCGTAGTTTGGGATTCGACCACGATGCAGGCACGAATGTCACCTGCACGGATCGAGTCGATCCTTACTGCAGTAAATGCGGTCAAGCTAGGCCAGTCACTCACTGTCAAACAGTTCCAAGTACTGTTAGGCCTTATGGCAGCTGCATCCAACGTGATACCTTTTGGACTGCTGCACATGAGGCCACTACAGTGGTGGCTCAAAACCAGGGGGTTCTCCCCGAGGGGAAACCCATTTCGCAAGATCAAGGTCACGCGGCGTTGCCTACGTGCCTTGGCCATGTGGAAAAAACCCTGGTTCCTCTCTCAGGGCCCAGTGTTGGGAGCTCCTCGTTGCCCCGTCACACTTGCAACAGATGCATCCCTCACTGGATGGGGAGCGGTCATGAGTGGCCGCTCAGCCCGAGGCCTGTGGAGCCCACGCCATCTCTCCTGGCACATAAATTGCCTAGAGATGTTAGCAGTGTTCCAGGCCCTGAAGCATTTCCTTCCAGACCTAAGAAATCGCCACGTGTTAGTCCGTACAGACAGCACCGCGGTAGTTTATTATATAAACCATCAAGGAGGGACCCGCTCACGACCTTTGTTCAAGTTAGCGTATTGGATCCTCCTTTGGTCTCAAGGAAAACTTCTCTCCCTGAGAGCCGTCCATATTCCCGGACGTCTAAATGTGGGAGCAGACGTCCTGTCGAGGCAGGGGCCGAGGCCCGGGGAATGGATGCTTCACCCAGCAGTAGTGAAGCAGATCTGGAGCAAATTTGGCCAGGCTCAGGTGGACCTCTTTGCGACTCGAGAGTCATCGCAATGTCCCCTCTGGTATTCTCTAGCTCCTCCAGCTCCTCTCGGACTGGACGCTATGGCACAGACGTGGCCGAGGCTTCGTCTGTACGCCTTTCCCCCGATCGCTCTGCTCCCAGGAGTTCTGGAAAGAGTGCGCCGGTTCCAAGTACGGCTGCTGCTAATAGCCCCGTATTGGCCGGCCCGAGTATGGTTCTCGGACCTAATCTCCCTCCTCGACGGCTCTCCGTGGGAGATTCCCGTCAGGAGGGACCTTCTCTCTCAGGCTGGGGGCGCAATTTGCCACCCCCACCCAGAGAGGTGGAAGTTATGGGTGTGGCCCCTGAGGGGGCACAACTCCTAGAAGCCGGTCTCTCAACCGAGGTTGTTGAGACCCTTCTCCAATCCAGAGCTCCCTCTACGAGGAAACTTTATGGCCTTAAGTGGAACCTGTTTGTTAAATGGTGCTACGAACACCACTTCGACCCAGTCAACTGCCCAGTCGGTACAGTTCTGGAGTTCCTACAAACTCGCCTTTCCGCGGGGCTAGCTCACTCCACCCTGAAGGTGTACGTGGCGGCTATATCTGCCTTCCACGCCCCTCTCGGTGGCCTCTCAGTGGGCAAAAGCCCCCTGGTCATCCGTTTCCTCCGCGCTGCACTCAGGTTGAGGCCTCGAGTGCAGCCAAGGGTTCCCACGTGGGACCTGGCTGTCGTGCTAGAAGCTCTATGTAAGCCCCCCTTTGAGCCCATAGAGGAGATATCAGACCGCGTGCTTACCATTAAGACAGCGCTCTTGATAGCCCTTACCTCTCTAAAGAGAGTAGGGGACCTTCAGGCCCTTTCCGTGGCCCCTTCTCATCTTGACTTTGCCCCTGGTATGGCCAAAGCATTTCTCTACCCTAGAGTTGGGTACGTACCGAAGGTCCCGTCCCTAGCACCACAGCCTATCACGCTACAAGCGTTCTATCCTCCTCCTTTCCTGGAGCCAGATCACAGGAAGTTCAATTGCATGTGCCCAGTCAGAGCCTTAGATGCGTATGTCCACAGAGCTGCCCTGTGGCGCAAATCCGATCAGCTGTTTGTCTGCTATGGCCCTCCAAAGAGGGGCCTCCCAGCTGCTAAACCTACTATCAGTAGATGGATCCTTGATGCCATATCTACTGCTTACGAGTCCTCTGGTCTGCCGTCACCTGTCGGAGTCAAGGCTCACTCTACTCGAGGCCTCTCAGCCTCGAAAGCTCTGACTGCAGGAGTCCCCATCCAGGACATCTGCAACGCTGCGGGTTGGTCCTCGCCCCTGACGTTTGTCAGGTTTTATCATATCGACCTCAGAGCCGCCCCAGGCTCATCCGTCCTAGAGTAAAGCCAGCCACTAAAATCAGCCATCTCCCTAGCCAGGAGAAGACTTCTTGAGGCGCATTCTCTATCTAAGAATAAGAAGTCGTTAATCGCCGTCCTCCTCGCGTGCCTGAGGGCCGAGGAGCGCTTCCTGATCCTCGCGTGCCTAGGGCCGAGGATCACAATACCTCTATCCGAGTCCTTCGTGTGCTGGCAAACTCCAGACAAAGGACTACTATTCCCCGTGGGCCTGAGGGCCGGGGATCATATCACCTCTTGTCAGTAGAAAGCTAGACAAAGGTTCTCTCTCAAGCCCTGGCAAGATTACCAGGCCGAATTCATCTAGTCCCTCTTGCTCTGGCGCTTCGCAGACAAAAGACTAAGACTCCTCGAGTGCCTGAGGGCCGAGGAATACTTCTCTATATGGCTTACGACTCAGCAAGGCTAAGAGACTATGGGTCGGTCCCTCTTGTTCTGGCCCTCCCCAGACAACGGACTAAGACTCCTCGCGTGCCCGAGGGCCGAGGAGTACACCCTGCATTATCCACGTAGCCAAGTAGAAGGTCTGCTCTTACCCTCGTTACTAGCGTGAGTGTAGTCAGGTCTCCCCTCACGGAAGGGTTATTTGAGACCTCCACTCTTAAGAGCTGTAGGATTGAGCGTTGAGATTTCCTCCCTGTTCAAAAAGGAGAATACTCTACGGAACCTCCGCTCTCCAGAAGCTCCGCTTCGAGCATCTTACAACCCTCTTGTCCGCGGAATGCTAGACAATGGTCCATTTCCCTCGCGTTCTGGCAAATTCACCAGACCGAGTGTAATTCGGTCCCTCTGGTTTCTGGCTTTCCCCAGACCACGGACTAAGACTCCTCGTCTGCCTTCAATAAGGCCGAGGAGTGCCTCATGCTCTGGCTGGCTACCAGGCAGAGGCCCATACTGTCCTCCCCGTGTGCCCGAGGGCCGGGGAGCGCAGTGTCCTGTTGTCCGCTTAGGCTAGACAAAGGCTTATCTTCTCGCGTCCTGGCGGAGCACCAGGCCGAGCCTTGAGTCCCTCTTGCTCTGGCAGTACCCCAGACAATGGACTACCTTCTCCTCGTGAGCTCGAGAGCCGAGGAGGACCTCTCGCTCTGGCTGGCGACCAGACAGAGGTGGACCACCTGGCTGAGGTCCATTTCTCCCTCTGCACCTATCAATGCGTAGCGAAGGTTGAGAACTTCATCCTCGTGAGCCCGAGGGCCGAGGATCCTTTCACCCTCCTGTCCGTAGAACTCTAGACAAGGGTTTATCTTCCCCACGTTCTGGCAAGACTACCAGACTGGGCGTAAATTCGATCCCTCTGGTTCTGGCTCTTCCCAGACCAAGGATTAAGACTCCTCGTCTGCCTGAGGGCCGAGGAGTGCCTCCCACACTGGCTGGCTACCAGGCGGAGGCCCATACTGCTCTTCCCGTGTGCCCGAGGGCCGGGATGCTGCAGTGCCCTCTTGTCCGCTTAGGCTTGACAAAGGCTTATCTTCTCGCGTCCTGGCAGAGCACCAGGCCGAGCCTTGGGTCCCTCTTGTTCTGGCAGAACCCCAGACAAAGGACTACCCTTTCCTCGTGAGCCTGAGGGCCGAGGAATACTCCTGAGGTCGATCTTACTATCCTCGTGGGTCCGAGGACCGAGGATCTCTCCCACTTGTCCGTACAGACAATGGTCATTTCAGTCCCTCTTGTGCTGGCTGTTCCCAGACAACGGACTAAGACTCTGCGTGTGCCTGAGGGCCGCCGAGTACCTCTCGCTCTGGCTGGCGACCAGACAGAGGAAGACTACCTATCCTCGTGTGCCCGAGGGCCGAGGACCACAGGGCCTTCTTGTCCGCGGAATGCTAGACAAGGGCTCCTTCTCTTTCCACCTTGTTTTTCCTGACACAGCGCAAGGTGTGGAAATTATGGGGGCGTTGGTAGTCTCGTTCCCCATAGCGTTTCCAGACGCGGCTCGAGTTCCCGGAAGGGAACGTCTCGGGTTACGTATGTAACCTTAGTTCCCTGAGGGAACGAGACGCCGCGTCTCGGACCATAATTCCCGCACCCTGCGGCGCTCGCTTCATTCCTTTAAGAGCTGCCGCGGGCGTCAAACGCACGTGCTTTATACTTCCTGGCTGATGACGTCACCGCGCCTCTGACGTCACCCCCGTCATTTCATTGGTTGTTAGACATGATTCAGAGTGCGGCCCGCCAATGGCGTTCCCCATAGCGTTTCCAGACGCGGCGTCTCGTTCCCTCAGGGAACTAAGGTTACATACGTAACCCGAGACGTTTTCATAACATTCCTAAAACTAAACATTTAGCAGTTTCATTTTCATTCATAACATTTACACTTTATCCCTCATACCGTAAGCTGGACAAATGTGGGCAAAATAATTTTAATTAATTTTTTAAAAATACTTCCCTTGATCTGAGTGGTACAAGACTTGGTGACTTTTCCTAAGTTTGCCACCTGAACACGCAAAAAAAAAAAAGACTCGATTCTACAATGTTAAGTGGGTGAAAAAAAAAAACTCCTTAATCCCGTATTCGTGGACAAAAATGGGCACCCATAGGAATGAATGGGAAAAACTGCAATTCAGAGAATTTTTTTTTTTTTTGTCAAATAAAAATCAGTAGATCCAATACAACGCATATATTACATACACAAAAATGAAGGGGTGATCCTGTACAACCTTCTCAACATGGCAACAACTCACACTCACACACACACACACGCACACACACACACAAACACAAACAAACAATGCATTCAATGAGCCTATAACAGAGCTGGAATATTTTTTTTTTTTTTTTTTATAAAAACTCACTCACACATACAAACATAAAGACCCAGGAATTGGCACCAATTAGTTTGAGTTATTGAAATTTGATGTTCTTTGTTTCAAATAAATAAATAATGATTTACTACTTTGTCTTTTCCTAATAGCATGGTCATATATATCTAAGCATATTTTGGCATCTTTGTATAGTCTCACCTAACACAGATATATATTTATTAAAATTACAATTTTAAGTTGTGATAAAGTAAAAAAAATTAAGAGGTCAAATTAATCATAACAGTGGTTCATAGAGTTCAACCTATATGCAGCAATTCAGTACTGCAGCCATCTAGTGGTTATTGATATTATTGTTTTTTTGTTAATTTTATACTAACATAAGACACCAGATGTCACCAAAGTCACTTCATCTTTAGGTTTTAACTCTCTGAACTTACTGGAATGATTTTTTAAATTAAGATAATTAAATATTAAATATAACATAAAAATAAGCATTATTTACATAAAAAATATGGTACTTTTAGAGGTAAATAAATTCAAAAATACCCCCAAAATAAAAAAAAACACCATAAATTGATAGATTTTATTTTATCGAAGATAGTGATATAACATTTATTGAACAAAAATTTTTTGATCACACCTGAGACCTCTGTGCCCACATTTGTCCACAAACACGGGATTAAGGGCTGTAAAGTGAATACAGTATTAGGGTTAAACAGTATTTTTGAGTCAAAATCTTTTTTAAATAGTTTTATTTTTTTATTGTTGTAATCGTGAAAACACGAACATTGCAGGTAAACATTTTTAAAACAAAATATTAGTAGTAAATCTTAAAATTACAACACCATGAAGTCAAAATGTTTTGATTTAATCAATTTCAGTCCATTTTTTATAATAATAATAGCAACATATTATATTTTTGGTTGAAAACAATACAGAATTACAGATTAATACTTTTTTGTGAAGTATGTGAAATCATGATTGATAGTTTAAAGTGAAGTATTTGTCAGTTTTCATAACACTGTGCAGTATAGGGGTGTATTACTTTTACACTTTATACAGTAATTTTGAGTCATATAGGAAAATCTGTCAAATTAAATGACATTAAATTCAATTGAATTACATTAAGTTAAATTTTTTCTGTTAACACAGTTTTAGCAACATAATGTTCTGTATCCTGACTGACAACACAAAAATATTGCCGCATTCATGAAAACATGAAAATTACAGCCAGTTTGCACATAGTGTTGTCAGAATATCGTATGCTCATCTTACAAAAGCTGTCGATGCGTACAGCTGCTTGTTATCACACCCGCTTGAAACGACGTGATGGGTGAAGTGTCGGGGACCATTTTGAACATGTTCCGGATGGAAATAATCACTCCACTATTCCTGTTCCAAGTGTTGAGTAGGCCAGCGACAGGGAAGCAGATTATTTCTGTCCGACTGCCAAATGAAAGCGGATGATCTGCCCAGACTGAGTGGAAGACGAGTGAAAATCAAAATAAATACAAAAAGCAGAAATTGCCTTTTTAAGTCAATTATGTCCGTGAGAGATGGAAACATGACAGAAGTGAGTGATTAAAAGTTTTTGGAAACTGTTACACGATAGGGCTACCAAGCGTTTTACACGTTATTTACATTTTTAAAAAGCAAAGTGCTTTTTTCCACATTTCAATGGTACTGACAAGCATCTAAAGCAGAACTCAATGAGGAGAATAATAAAGTGCTTCAAAATCGTCACTTGCCAAAAAAAAATTAAAGGGCATCTATGTGTATTATGCCCCTTTTTTTACAAGATCCTGAATTTCCCCAGAATGTGTCTGTAAAGTTTCAACACAAAATGCCCCACAGATCATTTATTATAACATCTGGAAAATTTTCTTTTTGGGGTGTGTCTAGAAATCTTCAGAAGAAGGCGGAGTGTATACAGTTGAAGTCAAAAGTTTACATACACCTTGCAGAATCTGCAAAATGTTAATTATTTTACCAAAATAAGAGGGATCATACAAAGTGCATGTTATTATTATTATTTTTTAGTACTGACCTGAGTAAGATGTTTCACATAAAAGATGTTTCCAATATACTGCATATAGAAGAGAAAATAATAGCTGAATTTAAAAGAATTACCCCGTTTTAAAGTTTACATACACTTGATTCTTAAAACTGTGTTGTCACCTGAATGATCCACAGCGTTTTTTTTTTTTTTTAGTGAACGCTGTTCATGAGTCCATTGTGTAATGGTCAGAGTGGGGATCGAACACGGTTCTACAGTGTTGCTAGCAGCAGTTCTTACTGAATGAGCTATGTCAGTGATTGGTGGCCCAAGAGCAGAGGAGGAACAAAAATAATCCACAAAGTATGAATTCCAAAAATAAGACAGTCTTTACTGAAGAAAAATTGACAACAAAAAGGAGAGGCAATAACTCTCTACAGCCAGGGTTGAAAAAGTACAACAAAAATAGGAGAGCCGAGTTTCCAAAAACACATACAAAATAAAATAGACACGAGGGTCTCAAAACAATCAAATAAGAACAGAGCAAGCAAAGATCTTGAGAACAACTTAACTGGAACACTGGGCAAGGCAGCACAGAGGTAGGGTTCAGGACTGAACACAGAGCAGGGTACAAAGCAGTCTTATATATAGCAGAGAACAGGTGGTGGTGATTAAGGCTGATTACAGGTGAGCTTTAAGGAGCAAGAGTCTCTACCGCCATCTAGTGTTGAGGAGTATAGGGCAATACCACTGCGCCCCCTGGTGGCTTGGAGGATGTGATAAAGTGCTGAGACATTACAGGAGCCCCTCCTCTAAGAGCATCTCCTGACGTTCCCTTGGTGCTCCCTCTGTGCCTGGTGGAATTCTTTGATGAGGGAAGGGTCCAAAATGTCTTTAGCTGTGACCCAGGTGCGCTCCTCCGGACCAAACCCCTCCCAGTCAACTAAGTACTGTGTCCTTCCTCGTACCTGGCGACACTTAAGTAGTCTGCGGACAGTGAAGACAGGATGGCCATCAACAATGCGTAAAGCAGGTGTGGGTGCTCTGTTGGGATGCAGGGTGGAGCAACGAACAGGCTTTAGTTGAGAAACATGAAAGGTAGGATGTATTTTCAGGGCTCTGGGTAATAGGAGCCGGTAGGATACAGGATTGATTTTCTTAAAAATCTTAAAAGGGCCAACATAGCGTGGAGCCAGCTTACGTGACTCTACCCGTAAAGGAAGATTCCGGGTCGAGAGCCATACTCTTTGGCCAGTTCGGAGAGAGGGTCCTGCCCTGCGATACCTGTTGGCCTGTTTCTGCTGATTGTGGACAGCCCTCCTCAGGGAAACACGGGCCTTCTGCCAAGAACGCCGGCAGCGGTGAATAAACCGGGTGGAGGCTGGCACTTCCACATGTGGTTCCTGTCCAGGAAACAGGGGAGGGGGAAAACCATAGACACATTCAAAAGGAGACATATTAATGGAAGAGTGGTGCAAAGTATTGTGAGCAAATTCTACCCAGACTAAATGGGAGGTGCAGCTGGAATGATTGTCTCTTGCCAGGCACCTTAGCATCTTTTCTACTTCCTGGTTTACCCTCTCTGTCTGTCCATTAGACTGGGGGTGGTAGCCCGAGGACAGACTGATCGACGAGCCAATGAGCCGCCCAAACGCTTTCCAGAACCTGGATGAGAACTGGGGACCCCGATCAGAGACGATATCCTGGGGAAAGCCATGCATCTTAAAGACATGTCTCATTAGCAGTTCAGCTGTCTGGTTTGCAGTGGGAAGCTTGGGTAATGGTAACACATCTTAGAGAACCTGTCCACCACCACAAGGATTACCGTATTTCCCTGAGACGGAGGCAATCCTGTAATAAAGTCCAGAGAAATGTGGGACCAGGGGCGACTCTGGACGGATAGTGGGTGAAGGAGTCCCTGGGGTCGAGTTCGGGGTTCTTTGCTCTGAGCGCAGGTGGAACAACTAGAAACAAACTCTTGCACATCTTTCCGCATCATTGGCCACCAGAACTTTCTCCGAATCAGTTTGTAGGTTCTGGTAATACCGGGGTGCCCAAAGGGGCAAGAGGAGTGAGCCCACTGTAAGACATTAGAACGTACAGAGTTAGGGACAAATAAACTCCCAGATGGTCCATTACCTGGATCAGGGTGACGTCGCTGAGCCTTTCTGATTGAGGATTCCAGATCCCACAGTATTGGGGCCACTATCCTGGAGCCAGGCACGATGGGTTCAGGGCAGAATGACTTCTCAGAAGGTTCGAACTGTCTCGAGAGAGCGTCAGGCTTGACATTCTTGGACCCTGGGCGGAAGGAAAGCGTGAAATTGACCCGGTTAAAGAACAGTGACCATCTAGCTTGTCTAGCATTCAGTCTCTTGGCATTCTGTATGTAAGTGAGGTTCTGGTGATCAGTCCAAATGAGGAAGGAATGGGACGCTCCCTCGAGCCAGTGCCTCCACTCCTCCAAAGCTAACTTTATAGCCAGTAGTTCCCGGTTTCCAATGTCATAGTTGGCCTGAGTCGGCGTAAGTCTATGGGAATAGAAGGCACATGGGTGAAGTTTGTTGTCTGTCTTACTTCTTTGAGACAGGACTGCTCCAACCCCTATATCTGATGCGTCCACCTCTAGGATAAAACGCAACTCAGGAACTGGTATGGTGAGAATAGGTGCTGAGGTGAATCTTTGTTTGAGGGTGTTAAAGGCTGTACTGGCCTTATTGTTCCAGGTGAAGGGGGTATTCGCCTTTTTGGTCAGGGAAGTTAGTGGTTCGGCAATAGAACTGAAGTTTCTAATAAACCTCCTGTAAAAATTTGCAAACCCCAGGAAGCGTTGCACCTCTTTGATAGAGGTAGGCTGAGGCCAATCCAGCACTGCCCTAGTCTTGCTGGGGTCCATCTGCAAGCTACCCTTAGAAATAATGAATCCGAGAAAGGTAACAGAGGAGACATGAAACTCACTCTTTTCCAGCTTCGCGAATAGCCCGTGTTTGAGAAGTTCTACCAACACCCTCCGGACATGTTTCACATGTTCCTGGTGGTTATGAGAGAAGATGAGTATGTCGTCCAAGTAGACAAAAACAAAGATGTTAAGCATCTCTCGAAGCACATCATTAATAAACGACTGGAAGACAGCTGGGGCGTTGGCTAGTCCAAAGGGCATAACTTGGTACTCGCAGTGGCCAGTGGGAGTGTTAAACGCTGTCTTCCACTCATCCCCCTGCCTGATCCTGACGAGATGGTACGCATTACGGAGATCCAGCTTGGTAAAGATGGTAGCTCCTTGCAGGATCTCGAAGGCTGTTGTCATTAGGGGAAGAGGATAGCGATTTTTGATTGTAATGTTGTTGAGACCTCTATAGTCAATGCAGGGCCTAAGTGAGCCATCTTTCTTATCAACAAAGAAGAATCCCGCCCCGGCTGGTGACGTGGAGGGGCGGATAAAACCACTATCTAGGGACTCTTGTAGATACTTCTCCATAGCAACTCTTTCAGGCCCAGAGAGGGAATACAACCTTCCGCGGGGTGGGCAGGTTCCAGGTAACAGATCAAGGGGGCAATCATAGGGCCTGTGAGGGAATAGTCATAAAGTCCATGGAGATGGCCTCAGTATGCCTGGGGGGGGGGTCTGGCTGAGTCTCAAGGGGAAGAGAATAATGGCAAAGGGTGAGACACTTGGTTGACTGGCCAGACATGGTGTGCAAATGGGAGCCATTACACCCCCAGCTAAATATAATAATCCTTTAGACCAATCAATAAGTGGGTTATGGGCGACTAACCAAGGGTGTCCCAGGATTATGGGGATCTTGGGGGAATGAATGATGTGAAACTGGAGGTACTCTTGATGATCTCCAATTCTCACTTGGAGTGCTGTGGTGCGTTGGTGGATCTGGCCTAAGCCCAGCGGGTTGCCGTCTACTGCTGCGATTTTGAGAGGGATTTGCAGGGATAGAAGATCAAGGGAAAGATCTTGAGCACACTTGAGGTCCGTAAAGTTTCCTGCTGCACCAGAATCAATGAAGATCTCCACCTGGTGGGGTTGTTTAAGATAGATTCACAAATAACCTGCCTGATTTATCTCAGCTGCTCTGTGTACCCATAAATACAAATGAACTAGACAAAATGACTAGTAACATGGGCACTATCTTCTCTAATACATTAGAAGCTGTTGCCCCCATCAAGCTAAAAAAGGTTAGAGAAAAACGTACTGTGCCATGGTACAACAGTAATACCCATTCTCTAAAATAAGAAACTCGTAATCTTGAGCGTAAATGGAGAAAAACTAACTTAGAAGTTTTTAGAATTGCATGGAAAAACAGTATGTCCAGCTATAGACAGGCTTTAAAAGCTGCTAGAGCCGAATACATCCACCAGCTCATAGAAAAAAAAAAAAAACAATCCAAGGTTTTTATTTAGCACAGAGGCTAGATTAACAAATAACCAAATGCCACCCGACCTAAATATTCCTGCACAGTTTAATAATAACGACTTTATGAATTTCTTTACTGATAAAATAGACAACATCAGAAATACAATAACAAATATAGATACTACAGCAACCGATGCTTCAGCATTATTCATTACACCCAAAGAAAAACTGCAGTGCTTTACAACTATAGAACAGGAAGAATTAAACTTATAACCACATCTAAACCAACAACATGCCTATTAGATCCTGTACCCAATAAATTACTAAAAGAGTTGCTTCCTGTAGCAGAAGTACCGCTTCTTAATATTGGTAACTCATCGTTATCTTTAGGTCATGTCCCAAAACCATTCAAACTAACGGTTATTAAGCCTCTTATTAAGAAACCACAGCTAGACCCTAGTGAATTGGCAAATTACAGACCTATTTCTAATCTTCCATTTATGTCTAAAATTTTGGAAAAAGTTGTGTCTGCTCAATTGTGCTCCTTCTTGCAAAATAATAATCTCTTTGAAGAATTTCAGTCAGGTTTCAGGCCCCATCATAGCACAGAAACTGCACTTGTAAAAATCACAAATGACTTGCTACTTGCGTCAGATCAAGGCTGTGGTCTCATTGCTAGTTTTACTTGATCTTAGTGCTGCGTTCGACACTATAGATCATGACATACTTATAGATCGATTACAGAGCTATACAGGTATTCAAGGGCAGGCTTTAAGATGGTTCAGATCATACCTGTCCGATCGCTATCACTTTGTTTATTTAAATGGGGAGTCATCGCAGCTAACACCAGTAAAGTATGGAGTGCCACAAGGATCTGTCCTAGGTCCTCTGCTATTTCCGATTTACATGTTACCCCTTGATAATATTATTAGGAAATATGGGATAAATTTCCATTTTTATGCTGATGATACTCAACTATATATTTCAACAAGACCAGATGAAACTTCTAACTTAGCAAAATTAACAGAATGTGTTAAAAATGTGAAAGACTGGATGACCAATAATTTTCTACTATTAAATTCAGATAAGACCGAGATATTACTTATTGGACCAAAAAACAGTACACAGAATCTCTTAAACTGCAATTTGCAACTAGACCGATGCACTGTTATTTCCTCTACAGTCAAAAATCTGGGTGTTATATTAGACAGCAACCTGTCTTTTGAAAATCATATTTCTCATGTTACAAAAACAGCATTCTTCCATCTTAGAAACATTGCCAAGCTACAGAACATGTTACCTGTTTCTGATGCAGAAAAGTTAGTTCATGGATTCATGACGTCTAGACTGGACTATTGTAATGCACTACTAGGTGGTTGTCCTGCTTCTTCAATAAATAAGCTACAGGTAGTCCAAAATGCAGCTGCTAGAGTCCTTACCAGGTCAAGAAAATACGATCATATTACCCCAATTTTACGGTCTCTACACTGGCTACCTATTAGGTTCCGTATCACTTACAAAATATTACTTCTTACCTATAAGGCCCTTAATGGTTTAGCTCCTGCATACCTAACTAGTCTCCTACCACGCTACAATCCCTCACGCTCCCTAAGGTCGCAAAACTCTGAACTTTTAGTAGTACCTAGGATAGCAAAGTCCACTAAAGGAGGGAGAGCCTTTTCACATTTGGCTCCAAAAATCTGGAATAGCCTTCCTGATAACGTTCGGGGTTCAGACACACTCTGTATGTTTAAATCTAGATTAAAGACTCATCTCTTTAGCCAAGCATTCACATAATGTATCTCATAACGTTGTACTTCAGTTACATCTGATCAAATGCACATCAACATTTTTCAGCTTGGGCAAAACACAATTTTTGCTTGGTTGGAACAGCAGCTACACTAATTATTTCTCTATTTGTTTCTCTGTTTCTGCCACGGGATTTCCATCCCGTGGTAACTAGGAATTACACAAGATTCAGCCCGGATTCAGAAGAAGAGATGATGCCAACCCCTCAGAGGACCGCCAATGATGCCAGCCTTGAAACAACATACAGCACTACACAATTTTTCTACAAGTTTGATTGCAACACATAATCATTACTATTAGTGTTCATCATCTGTTTTTGATTACACCATTACTTTTTTTTAATATTTATACCATATGTACATCGACTTAACATACAGTAGTCACCACTAATAAGCTACTAAATATATTGTAGTAGCCTACATTTTTTTTGTACAGCTGCTTTGCAACGATTTGTATTGTGAAAAGCGCTATACAAATAAACTTGAATTGAATTGAATTGAATTGAATTGAATTGTTTAAGGGAGATGACTGCCTGGATGGTCAGACCAGAGGAAATGGGACGGGGAATAACACCTACTCTCGCCCCGGGGCCCCTACACCGGAACGAGATCTGACTTTTCCCGACAACTCTGGGCAGGTTGCCCGGAAGTGACCTGGCTTTCCAAAATAAATGTAGCACCTCTCCTTCATTCGTCGGGTTCTCTCAGAAAGCGAGATCCTAGTAGCCCCTAGTTGCATGGGTTCCTCAGGATCAAGAGTGGGATGTACAACATTGTCAGGAAGGGTCATGATTGTCTCCTGCTGTCTCTCAGTCTGCCGCTCTTTGAGGCGGTGATCCAACCGAATGGCTAGATCAATGAGGGACTCAAGGTCTGATGGGGAGTCTCTGAAGGCCAGTTCATCCTTAAGCTTAGAGGACAATGCATTGTGGAAGATCGCTCTCAGTGCAGATTCGTCCCACCCACTTTCGGTGGCCAGAGTACGGAACTCAATGGCAAACTCAGCAGCACTGCGGGAACCCTGAGATAGTCTTAGGAGTCGGCGTCCTGCCTCTCCACTGTCCGTTGAATGGAGGAACACTCTCTTCATCTCAGCTAGGAAGCACTGGAAATTGGAGGTTACAGGGGACTCCTTATCCCACAATGCTGAGGCCCAATCCAGGGCCTTGCCCGTGATGAGTGTGATTATATATGCCACCTTACTGCTGTCAGTAGGAAAACAACTGGGTTGTAGTTGGAAGATCAGAGTGCACTGAGTAATAAATCCCCTGCAGTTCTCGGGACTGCCATCAAAGCGCTAGGGAGGGGGCAACTTGGGCTCAGGTGTTGGCAAGGGAGCGGACTGTGATGTAGCGACCTGGGCCATCGTGGTCTGAGAGTGGGGATTCAAGAGGCAAAGGATTTCCGATAAAGCTTGGTCATGCCGCTGAATAGCAGTGGCTTGTTCAGAGAGTGCAGCAACAATGCGATCCACATTTGAGGCTGGTCCAGCCTCCTCCGCTGGGCCAGCTTCCATGGTTCAGTCCTGCTGTAATGGTCTGAGTGGGGATCGAACCCGGTTCTACAGTGTTGCTAGCAGCAGTTCTTACTGAATGAGCTATGTCAGTGATTGGTGGCCCAAGAGCAGAGGAGGAACAAAAATAATCCACAAAGTAGGAATTCCAAAAATAAAACAGTCTTTACTGAAGAAAAATTGACAACAAAAAGGAGAGGCAATAACTCTCTACAGCCAGGGTTGAAAAAGTACAACAAAAATAGGAGAGCCAAGTTTCCAAAAACACATACAAAATAAAATAGACACGAGGGTCTCAAAACAATCAAATAAGAACAGAGCAAGCAAAGATCTTGAGAACAACTTAATTCTTTGGTTTTTCAGCATTTTTGTGTATTTGAACCCTTTCTATCAATGACTGTATGATTTTGAGATCCATCTTTTCACACTGAGGACAACTGAGGGATTCATATGCAACTATTACAGAAGGTTCAAGTGCTCACTGATACATTAGAAGGAAACACAATGCATTTAGAGCTGGGGGTGAAAACTTTTGAACAGAATAAAGATGTGTACATTTTTCTTAGTTTTCCTAAATATCTTTTTTTTTTTTTTTTTCATTTAGTACTGCCCTTCAGAAGCTACAGAAGATACTTACATGTTTCCCAGAAGACAAAATAAGTTAAAGTTAGCCATCTTCAAATTCAAAAAGTTTTCACCCCCCGGCTCTTAATGCATTTTGTCTTCTTCTGAAGCATCAGT